>NC_137882.1:2755000-2970000 GCF_963924005.1 Protomyctophum bolini | reverse complement strand
GGGCGTGTCCTGATGGGAAAACCTATACTCTCAATTGTCCCGTGCTCGCGGGAGGGAAGCCGGGCGGGCAGGATGATATTGACCACTGGGGGGGGGGGAGTGTTGGGCGGGACGGAGCAGTAGCACCAGAGTTCATGAGTAAATCTCAATGATCACATGTTCAAGGTCTATAGAATTCATACTCGTTGAGTATTTACTCGAGTATATATATATACACTACTGGTTGTTTGTCCCTACAGGGCTCCCGTACACAACATGGCTGCCTTGGGCGTTGTGGGCGGGCTCCTGCTCGCCGTCGTCCTATCGCTGGCCGCCTTCGTGTGTCTGCGGCGGAAACACATCAAGAGGAAGAGGACCGTACGGCGCCTCCTACAGGAGAGAGAGGTCAGTGGCAGGCATCTCAAACACTGTGTGTGTGTGATGGGGGGGTTTGGTCAAACCACGTGACTTCCTTTGGAAAAGCATTGGGGCGGCCATGAAACACAGGCAGAGCACAGAACAGTTGTTCTTGATGTGGTTACGAAGCCTTAGACATACTGCAGACTCTTACGCAAACACTACTATGTGTGTGTGTGTGTGTGTGTGTGTGTGTGTGTGTGTGTGTGCGCGTGTGCGCGTGTGTGCGTGTGCGTGTGTGTGTGTGTGTGTGTGTGTGTGTGTGTGCGTGTGCGCGTGCGTGTGCGTGCAGTTGGTGGAACCTCTGGCACCTAGCGGTGAGGCTCCTAATCAGGCTCTGTTGAGAATCCTGAAGGAGACGGAGCTGAAGAGGGTTCGAATCCTGGGGTCCGGAGCCTTCGGAACCGTGTACAAGGTATTTTAACCCATTCTGACCTAAGATCAGATTTTAAAAATGTCTTCTACATCCTGACAGTTTTCATTCTGACCTGAGATCAGATTAAAAAAAAAAATCTTCTACGTCAGTCGCTCTTCGATCTTTCAAAAATAGCAGACCTACAAGCTCAGACCTACAAGCTATGAGCTTGTAGATCTGCTATTTTTCAATAGCTAAAGCACGACATGATGCTAACACCAAAATGGGTTAAAGGCCTATTTCACATTTTATATACAGTATATATATTTTATAAGTTATTGAAAAATCAATGTCTGCTCACACAAATAGGAGACCTCCTCCTCATAGACAAATACAAAACGTATTTATTTAAAGACCTTTTAAGCGTCGTACGAAGCCAACTCTTGTCGTGACAAATCATGACAACAAACACAAAATGTTTGGGCCGAACAAATAATTAGAAAGAAGAAAAAAAAAACTTTTTTTGTTTGTTTTTCTTTTTTGTAATTATTTGTTTGGTCCAAAATATTGTTGTCACAACTCCAGCTGGCTTTGTCCGCAGCGTAACCGTCTTTAAATAAATACCTTTTGAAATGTCTATGGGGGGAAAATGCATGGGGAATCATTTCCTGGGCCTGGCGTCGTCATGAAAGGGGGCGGGACTGCGACGCTCTATAGGGCAAAAAAACAACTTGTTAACGCTACTGCAAAGTAACTGAAAGTAACTGCTTACCGGTACGTGTAAGTTACTGTACTTTGCTTTACTTTTATTTATTTATTTAATTTGCTTCCAAATGTATGTATACATTTTCATGTATACATAATCTCAACATCTTCTCTCAACATTCAATAAAATGAAGAGGTGAAGAACAATCACAGTATTTTCATTTTGGTGGGTACCAGATAGAAGGGGAGTGATTTTGGTGTGATGTGTTTAGGGTCTGTGGGTACCAGATAGAAGGGGAGTGATTTTGGTGTGATGTGTTTAGGGTCTGTGGGTCCCAGAAGGAGAGTGATTTTGGTGTGATGTGTTTAGGGTCTGTGGGTTAACCAGAAGGAGAGTGATTTTGGTGTGATGTGTTTAGGGTCTGTGGGTTAACCAGAAGGAGAGTGATTTTGGTGTGATGTGTTTAGGGTCTGTGGGTTAACCAGAAGGAGAGTGATTTTGGTGTGATGTGTTTAGGGTCTGTGGGTTAACCAGAAGGAGAGTGATTTTGGTGTGATGTGTTTAGGGTCTGTGGGTTAACCAGAAGGAGAGTGACTTTGGTGTGATGTGTTTAGGGTCTGTGGGTTAACCAGAAGGAGAGTGATTTTGGTGTGATGTGTTTAGGGTCTGTGGGTTAACCAGAAGGAGAGTGATTTTGGTGTGATGTGTTTAGGGTCTGTGGGTTAACCAGAAGGAGAGTGATTTTGGTGTGATGTGTTTAGGGTCTGTGGGTTAACCAGAAGGAGAGTGATTTTGGTGTGATGTGTTTAGGGTCTGTGGGTCCCAGACAGAAGGAGAGTGATTTTGGTGTGATGTGTTTAGGGTCTGTGGGTCCCAGACAGAAGGAGAGTGATTTTGGTGTGATGTGTTTAGGGTCTGTGGGTTAACCAGAAGGAGAGTGATTTATGGTGTGATGTGTTTAGGGTCTGTGGGTTAACCAGACAGAAGGAGAGTGATTTTGGTGTGATGTCTTTAGGGTCTGTGGGTCCCAGAAGGAGAGTGATTTATGGTTTGATGTGTTTAGGGTCTGTGGGTTAACCAGAAGGAGAGTGATTCATGGTGTGATGTGTTTAGGGTCTGTGGGTTAACCAGAAGGAGAGTGATTCATGGTGTGATGTGTTTAGGGTCTGTGGGTCCCAGAAGGAGAGTGATTTTGGTGTGATGTGTTTAGGGTCTGTGGGTTAACCAGAAGGAGAGTGATTATGGTGTGATGTGTTTAGGGTCTGTGGGTACCAGACAGAAGGAGAGTGATTCATGGTGTGATGTGTTTAGGGTCTGTGGGTCCCAGAAGGAGAGTGATTATGGTGTGATGTGTTTAGGGTCTGTGGGTACCAGACAGAAGGAGAGTGATTTATGGTGTGATGTGTTTAGGGTCTGTGGGTCCCAGAAGGAGAGTGATTATGGTGTGATGTGTTTAGGGTCTGTGGGTCCCAGAAGGAGAGTTCCCAGAAGTAAAGATTCCCGTCGCCATCAAGGTTCTGAGAGAAGCATCGTCTCCTAAAGCCAACAAAGACGTCCTGGATGTAAGTCAGTCAGTCAGACGACGTTTATAACCCATTTTGGGGGCGGGAACCCCTTTTTTGGGTTAACGTTTATACTTTAGCTATTGAGAAATCGCAGATCTACAAGCTCATAGCGCGCCACTCGGTGGCGCGCTATGAGCTTGCAGACCTTTGGTTTTTGGGACATATTTAGGCACAATTTGGCAAAAGAAATAGCATTCACAAGTATAGTGCGTGTGTGTTTGTTGTGTGTTTACAGGAGGCGTACGTGATGGCGTGATGTACGTGATGTACGTGATGTGTGCCGGCTGCTGGGAGTGTGTCTGACCTCTGTGTTGTGTATTACAGTGTGCCTGAGCTCTGTGTTGTTGTGTGACTGTTTACAGGAGGCGTACGTGATGGCGTGATGTACGTGATGTACGTGATGTGTGCCGGCTGCTGGGAGTGTGTCTGACCTCTGTGTTGTGTATTACAGTGTGCCTGACCTCTGTGTTGTGTATTACAGTGTGCCTGACCTCTGTGTTGTTGTGTGTTTTACAGGAGGCGTACGTGATGGCCAGCGTGGACCATGCTCATGTGTGCCGGCTGCTGGGAGTGTGCCTGACCTCCACCGTGCAGCTGGTCACTCAGCTGATGCCGTACGGCTGTCTGCTGGACTACGTCAGGCTGAACCGAGACCAGGTGGGGTCACAGACCCTCCTCAACTGGTGTGTGCAGATCGCTAAGGTGAGAGAGGATCACACTCACTCACTCCCTGAGTATAAAGTACCAATACTACGAAGGGGCCTTTCTGTGTGGAGTTTGCATGTTCTCCCCGTGTCCCCTATAGGGTAGGTACCCTCACAAAAAAACATGCAGTAATCCTGGTCTCTAAACTGCCTGATGGAGGGGAAAGGAACAGGTTGGAATAACGTGTTCCTTCCACGCGCTATACGTCCAACCAGGGAAACTCCCCCCTGTCAGGTGTTAAAGGAGCAACTTGGACACTCAAGGCATGAAGGAAGCATGAGTTCAAGTCCGTTGCTCTCCCCTTGTCCCCCATATATGGGGACTAGGTTGGTCTCCCCTTGTCCCCCATATATGGGGACTAGGTTGGTCTCCCCTTGTCCCCCATATATGGGGACTAGGTTGGTCTCCCCTTGTCCCCCATATATGGGGACTAGGTTGGTCTCCCCTTGTCCCCCATATATGGGGACTAGGTTGCTCTCCCCTTGTCCCCCATATATGGGGACTAGGTTGGTCTCCCCTTGTCCCCCATATATGGGGACTAGGTTGGTCTCCCCTTGTCCCCCATATATGGGGACTAGGTTGGTCTCCCCTTGTCCCCCATATATGGGGACTAGGTTGCTCTCCCCTTGTCCCCCATATATGGGGACTAGGTTGCTCTCCCCTTGTCCCCCATATATGGGGACTAGGTTGCTCTCCCCTTGTCCCCCATATATGGGGACTAGGTTGGTGAAGGGTGTGTAGAGCCCAGGATTATCATTAGATAATTGACACAGGGGTGAAAAATGGGTTACAAAATCGTGGGATAAAAATAAATAAATAAATAAAGTATCAATACTGAAATATAGAAATGCTCTGTGACTGCAGTAAAAGTCCGGAATTCAAAATGTACTTGAGTAAGTGTAAAATAGTATTTGCATTAGTATTTGCATTTGCATTGTACTTAAAATACCAAAAGTATAAAGTACTCTATATGCAGAATGTCCCAGAATGTTTCAAGTTTCCCAAATAGTCGATTCTACAACAGGGGGTGCCCACACTTTTTTTTACTTGAGAGCTACTTTTAAAATGACCAGCTCAACATGATCTACCCACCGGAAACATAATACCCTTGTTTGAAAATGGCTTTGGAATAGCGGTGCTGGCATTGCATTTAACCCATTCTGACCTGAGATCAGATTCATACGAGGTTTCCACTGGACACACACTGGTCTGATTAACCCGTTCTGACCTGAGATCAGATTCTAAAAACGTCAGTCGTTCTTTGATTTTTCAAAAATAGCAGACCTACAAGCTCGTATCGCGCCACTCGGTGGCGCGATATGAGCTTGTAGATCTGCTATTTTTCAATAGCTAAAGCATAACATGATGCCAACACCAAAATGGGTGCCCGGTCAGAATGGGTTAAGACAAATGCACTTGGAATGGGAAAGGGGGAGACATATAGGTTTCTTTTTGTATTTCATTTGTAATCTACTGACATTAATTTTGTGCGCAGCAACACTCTTGAAAACAAAGTATTGCATTGAGCTGACAGGCCCTTTTTTTTATGTCAGTCAATCAAGTCAACTTAATTCAAGTGGCAGATGCCAAAAATAGTTTTTAAGATTTAAATTAAATATTCTTTATAGGGGCATGTCATGTGATCTATACCTGCACATCCATTGTGATCTACTGGTAGATCGCGATCTACCTTTTGGGCAGCCCTGATCTTCAAGCTCGGCTGTTTTCAAATGGTTCAAAAGGAAGTGCTCCGTGTACTGTATATGTTTTGTAATGGTAATCACAATCTACAATGTAGCCTACAACTATTCACCCATTCTGACCTGATTCATACGAGGTTTCCACTGGAAACACACTGGTCGGATTAACCCATTCTGACCCGAGATCAGATTCATACGAGGTTTCCACTGGAAACACACTGGTCGGATTAACCCATTCTGACCTGAGATCAGATTCTAAAAATGTCAGTCGTTCTTCGATTTTTCAATAAATAGCAGACATACAAGCTCGTAGCGCGCCACTCGGTGGCGCGCTATGAGCTTGTAGATCTGCTATTTTTCAATAGATAAAGCATAACATGATGCCAACACCAAAACGGGTTCCCGTTCAGAATGGGTTAACCCATTTTGACCTGAGATCAGATTCTAAAAATGTTCTTCTACATCCTGACAGTTTTCTGAAAAAGCCATGTTTCTGTGTCAGTCGTTCTTCGATTTTTCAAAAAGCTTGTAGATCTGCTATTTTTCAATACACCAAAAGGGGTTCCCGCCACCAAAATGGCTTAAACTAAAGTTTTCAAATAAATGAGTAAAATACACAACGTGATATAAGTGACATTAGAGGCCTATATATGGTGTTTTTTTTCCAGGGCATGAACTACCTGGAACAGCGCCACCTGGTGCACAGAGACCTGGCGGCGCGTAACGTCCTGGTCAAATCTCCTCATCACGTGAAGATCACAGACTTCGGTCTGGCCAAACTCCTGAACCACGACGAGAAGGAGTACCACGCTGATGGAGGGAAGGTACACAATTTACAATTTAGGCATTTAGCAGACGCTCTTAATCCAGAGCGACTTACATTAACCCATTCTGACCGGGCACCCATTTTGGTGTTAGCATCATGTTATGCTTTACCTATTGAAAAATAGCAGATCTACAAGCTCATATCGCGCCACCGAGTGGCGCGATACGAGCTTGTAGGTCTGCTATTTTTGAAAAATTCGAAGAACGACTGACATTTTTAGAATCTGATCTCAGGTCAGAATGGGTTCATCAGACCAGTGTGTGTCCAGTGGAAACCTCGTATGAATCTGATCTCAGGTCAGAATGGGTTAAAGGTATATTCAGTGATTTCACTCAAAAAACCTTAGGTTTCGTTTTTGCCTTGGGACCCAAGCTTTCATCCAATCAGGATAGACTGAGAGTCAAAAACGAAACCTAAGGTTTTTTGACCCCCAGGGGTTAACTGGGGACAGGGAGGAACTCCTTATATGGTCAGCACACTCTATAGTAGAGAGGATTATCACAACAAAACAAAAAAAGAAGTGATATTTGAATTAAGTGAAATCACTGAATAATACCTTTAAGCAAGAACAGAAAAGCATGGGAATACATCACATAAAAAGCATCTATCATGAAACATGCGTAAGCTAAGAACGTAACAGTGGAATATCTATATAATGAAACTATACATATACATATATACTACTATGCTATACATATGTACTATGGCGTGCTATGACTATATACAATGCAATTATAGTGCTGTCTACATAACATGCTATAAGTCTGTATCAACTGCTATCTAAGTCTACAGAAATGCTATCTAAGGGGGTATAGGGTAAGTGCTATGGGCCATGGTGGAGTCTGAAAAGGTGGGTTTTCAGACTACGGCGGAAGATTGGGAGTGATGCTGCAGTTCTGACTGCAATGAGAAGTGCATTCCACAGTTTTGCACCACTCAGTTCACACGTGTGTGATTTTTTTAATAGCTTTAGTTTTGTGCTGGTGGTGTCGTACCCAATCTGCAACCTTTGACATGTCTGCTTTCTTCTGTCTCACACCTTTGATGTAATGTGACACAGACAGGCAGGCTCATGTACGTACCTCTCTCTCTCTCTCTCTCTCTCTCTCTCTCTCTCAGGTTCCTATAAAGTGGATGGCTCTGGAGTCTATCCTCCACTGGACCTACACCCATCAGAGTGATGTGTGGAGCTATGGTAACTTCACAGCTTTACACACTATACTAACACTGGCTTTTCGCTTAGCTCCACTATAGCGTTTACAGAAGAGCATCAGAATCACTTTAGTTGTCATTTTCCTATGTACAATATCGTTTCCCCTCAGTTATTGGCAGTGCAACATAAAACATAGAGCCTATTTAAAAAAAAAAAACACAAGCTAAAAACTAAAGCAAAACATGGACAAAACATTTAAAAAGATTCATATGGAAAAGTTAAGAGTTACCAACACCACGCACAACCTATGAATAAATAAAGTGGCATGATGCTATCCTTAAAAACAAAATGTTACCAGCACTGTTTAGCAGATGCATTTCAAAACATTTACCAAAACGACCACAACATTGACAATAAACCTAACCATGTGACTCTTATTAACTCACCGTTGAGTAGCGATTGGATTGGACAGCAGGAGTTTGATCATCAAACACAGCAGCAGAGCATGCTGCCACCAAACATTCAAGCATAGGATAGGAGGGAGTGGAAGTCTATAGGAAGTGACACATCACATGATTGACAGACCACCATGTTTGGTACCTATGGGTTATACATTCCCCTTCCTGTTCTCATGTAGTGCGAGGCAGAGTTAGGACCCAACCGCAGACAGTCAAGTCGAGACAGAGGAGCTCAAATGTGACAGATTTATTACCAAAACTCAGGAACATACAGAACACTGCTGACTACAATAACAATCTGACAAAGGAACTGAAAGGCAGACAGGACACAGGTGAACACAACTGACAATCCAACACTAGGATAGGCTAACAGGCAAACAGAACACAGGTGGACTAGGGTTACACTGATACAGGGAGGCGAGACAAGGCAGGTGACAGCAAAACAAGGCAGACAGGAAACACTAGGAACAATGCTACAAAATAAAAGCACACAAGGGAAACAACAGAAAAGTAAAACACCAACTAAAAGGAACAGTTAATTAAGCAATAAGCCACGAGAGGTCTCAGGATTCTGTCTGGATGTACAGTGTGGGCTGTCAAGGCCAGGAAGTCGTTTCTTGACACTCAGCGGGCGTTCCCGCATAACTTCGGGTATGATGATGTCACACTCATGCCCTCTATCCACACTTTTCCTGGGCTGTGTGTGCTCCAGTTCCTGTCGATTTGATCCAATGAAAGCCAATGAAACTGGTCAGATGACCAATGATATCCAATGAAATCAACAGGAACTGGAGCACACACAGCCCAGGAAAAGTGTGGATAGGTATGACAGTGTCTGTCTGTCTCTCTCTCTCTCTCCAGTTATAACACTATGTCTCTCTATCTCCATAGGAGTGACAGTGTGGGAGCTGATGACATGGGGTTCCAAGCCGTACGATGGGATTCCGGCCAATGAGATCTGTTCCATCCTGGAGAGAGGAGAGCGCCTCCCCCAACCCCCCGTGTGCACCATAGACGTGTACATGATACTGGTTAAATGTATGTAAATACAATACATATATATATATATATCGTCGTGTGCACTAGAGCACCGAAGTCTGACGTCACTTGTGTCACACTTTGCCCTATAGTTAAGGCCTATTCATAGTCTGGATTTTCGGTGGTGAGGTGACCACCGCTCCGGTGGTGAGCTGACCACCGGAGCTGACATAACGTTGAGCGGTGGTGAGTAAAAACAGAGAGAAGGGCTGGAGCGGTGGCAGTGGTTTGCTCTTCACCGCGGCTCGTGACGTCATGTTGTAGTTCGGTGGTCACCTAACCACCGAAAATTTAGACTATGTATGAGCCTTTAGTGTGGGTAGTGTTTGCCGAAAATATAAGGCACTTGTAGGAAGAACAGCCAAAAGTTGGAGAAAACTGTCAGACAGAGACCTTGGATGCAGAGAAGTCTGTTCTTTATTCACCTTTTCACACGATCAAAACTAAACAAAGGTATTTACACAGCAACTGGCAGGTTGGCCCTCGGTCCTTCTCACACATCTGCAGTCCTGCTTTGACTGACTGGCAGTGGGAAGTCTCCCTACTTATACAGGCTAAGCCCCTCCCACGGACCATAGCCCCTCCCACGGACCATATACCAACCCTAAATTGATTCCACAATTTCCCCAGTTACTCAATGTCCAGAGACACCACATTTCATATACACACATTTAACCCATTCTGACCTGAGATCAGATTCATACGAGGTTTCCACTGGACACACACTGGTCTGATTAACCCATTCTGACCTGAGATCAGATTCTAAAAAATGTCAAGTCGTTCTTCGATTTTTCAAAAATAGCAGACCTACAAGCTCGTAGCGCGCCACTCGGTGGCGCGCTATGAGCTTGTAGATCTGCTATTTTTCAATAGCTAAAGCATAACATGATGCTAACACCAATATGGGTTCCCGTTCAGAATGGGTTAAAGTGTTACCTAATATTCCACACATTATCCACATAATGTACACAATGATAAATCAGATTACTCTAAACAAACCTGCATACTGTTGGTATGTCCCCCCCCACACCCCACAGCTGATAGTTGCTCCCTACAATGGAGTCAACCAATTATCAATCAAGCATCATCATCATCATCATCATCTCATTTACATACACATCCCAAAATAATATAATTGCAACATACACAATAAATAATTCAAACTTTAGCCATTCAGTCTCAGTGGCAGGCTGAACTGCCACAACTTTCAGTAGAGGGCGCCAGCACACAGGTTCATGTATTTTTTATTTGCATTATAATCCCCATAGGGGGGATTTTAGATCGCTTCATATAAGAACTGTGTTTGAAAAATAAACCGACCACCCCGGCCTTTCTGTCAGGGGGGGGGGGGGGGGAGTGGCTGTGTGTCGTTAATGATGTCCGTTAATATTTGATACAGCCAGTTTCTGGAGAAAATGGAATTAATGTGGCCGCAAAAGCCTTGAAACTTACATATAAAGGCAATATCGCTGCTAATATACGTCACGCCCAGCTGTCAACACATTATAGCGTTCCTGAGATTCCTCGTTGACGTAAAGCTCAGCTGGTGGTGACTCAACTCGTACTAGAACCACGAAACATTAAATATCAATAAAATTAAAATAAACGTAATTAACATTCAGTTTATGTTGTGCGACGGGGCAGATGCAGCCACCCCGCCTACCCGGAAATGTCGTCTCTGGGTTATTTGACTCGTTTCTAACGCTTATTTTGTTACTCTTTGCAATATTTGTACATTTCCACCTTCAGTCGATGCTTCATATCCATAGGAGTGAAAAGGCCGGGGTGATCGGTTTATTTATCAAACGCAGTTCTTATATGAAGAGATCTAAAATCCCCCCTATGGGGATTATAATGCAAATAAAAAATACATGAACCTGGGGACTGACGCCCTCTACTGACAGTGACGTCAGGACTTCGGTGCTCTGTTAAATGTAGACACTGTTTAATGTATTTATGCACACTTAATGTATGTGTGTGTGTGCGTGCGTGCGTGTGTGTGTGCGTGTGTGTGTGTGTGTGTGTGGCTGACTTGTGCATGTTAGGTTGGATGATCGACGCGACCAGCCGTCCCACGTTCAGAGAGCTCATCGTTGAATTCTCTAAAATGGCCAGAGACCCTTCAAGATACCTGGTGATACTGGTGAGACTGTCTGTCTGTCTCTGTCAAAGATGCCCATTTTTTTCCGGCAGTGAAAAAAAAAGGTAGTCGACCAACCTGTGTGTGTGTGTGTGTGTGTGTGTTTGTGTGTGTGTGTGTGTGTGTGCGTGTGTGTGTGTGTGTGTGTGTGCGTGCGTGTAGGGTGATGAGTGTAGGAGTGTGCGTTCTCCTACAGACAGTAGGAGATTCTCGTCTCTTCTCCCTGAAGACCTGGAGGAGGAAGACGACAGTGACGACGACGGTGACGAATACCTCGCTCCCTCTAAGGCTACCACCGCGGTAAACACACACACACACACACACACACACACACACTGTAGCATCAACCCATTCTGACCGGGAACCCATTTTGGTGTTTAGCATCATGTTATGCTTTAGCTATTGAAAAATAGCAGATCTACAAGCTCATAGCGCGCCACCGAGTGGCGCGCTACGAGCTTGTAGGTCTGCTATTTTTGAAAAATCGAAGAACAACTGACATTTTTAGAATCTGATCTCAGGTCAGAATGGGTTCATCAGACCAGTGTGTGTCCAGTGGAAACCTCGTATGAATCTGATCTCAGGTCAGAATGGGTTAACGTGAATGTATTTCTAGAGCCGATAAGGAGAGCAGGGAAAGGAGCTACTACGGAGGTGAAGGTGGTGGAGGTGGGATGCGAACGCCTGGAGGAAAGTGGCTTGTATGCGACGCAGCGAGGCGGGCGAAACAATGAGGATTCTGGGTGGCATTGGGCGGGTATAAATAGGGACAGGTACTGTAGATTGGCGTGGAGGGCGGAGAGTGGCGTGGAGGGCGGGGTCAATGTGCGTTTCTCCACCTCCTGAACATCCGTTGTTCCAACTCCATTTAAACCCGGGCACAAAAAGTTCAGAAACTTAATTTTGGTCCATTATTTCTCCACTTTAATAATACCAATTCGTATTGTATTTTATATCATTGTAATCGTTGATTAGTCACCTTTGCAACGAGCTATAGATTGTATAAGGACCGGGCGTTTGCGGAATGAGCAACACAGCTTAAAAGATCCAAAAGCAGCCGCAACGGAACAAAGTTAAGTTTCAGAATCTTTTGTGCTGAGTTTTATAGTTGCAACGTCCAACCATTGTTATTGTCTGTCTGTCTCTCTCTCTCTCTCTGTCTGTCTCTGTCTGTCTGTCTGTCTCTCTGTCTGTCTGTCTCTCTGTCTGTCTGTCTCTCTGTCTGTCTGTCTGTCTGTCTGTCTCTCTGTCTGTCTCTCTCTCTCTGTCTCTCCAGAATGGTCATGCTCTCCCAGTGAGAGAAAACAGCGTAATACTTCGTTACATCACAGACCCTACAAACCCGTACAGTCTGGAGAGAGACCACTTCTACTCTGGACCTGGTACGTACGGTACATACGCACACGCGTGTGTGTGTGTGTGTGTGTGTGTGTGTGTTACTTTATTATTTAAATATATCATCAGTGATTACACTGTGAGAGTTTATATTATTCTTTTATATCGTTTTGCATTGGTCTCTCAGACGACACCACAAATATAACAAATGTTCAATTATTATATTGGCAAGTCTCAAAAGTCACAAAAAATATATAAAAAAAGAAAAGAAAAAAGAAACATGAATTCAAGGCTTCATGGGATGAGTAATTGATAGGAAGTATTCTTTTAACCACTTAGGGAAAAAAATAGCAATTATTTTAACCACGCAAAGAGCAAGGTGGAGGATGAGGTATTTTTAAGAGTATTCCATTTCAAATGGCGCTGGATAAATAAAGCGACTGCGTTTAGTGGCTCAACAGCAGCTCCAATCTGAAGACTCTTAAGGCTCATACATAGTCTGGATTATCGGTGTTGAGGTGACCACCGAACTACAACATGACGTCACTGAGGTGACCACCGAACTACAACATGACGTCACGAGCCTCGGTGAAGAGCAAACCACCGCTCCAGCCCTTCTCTCTGTTTTTAGCTCACCACCGAAAATCCAGACTATGAATAGGCCTTTAGCCAGTGATTAGTCCGATCACCGCGACCTCCTTCGTTCGGGAGACGAGGAGGCGCTCTTGGTGGTGAACGGTGGCGCCCCCTAGGGCGCTGGCCGTGGGAATGAAAAGTGACATCAAAAACCCTCTCTGTCTCCTCCTTAGAGTACATGAACCAGAGTATGGGTGGACCCAGCCAGGGTGTGGTGGGTGGACCCGGCCACCACAGGCACCACTCGGAGGTAGCGAATCCCAACTACGAGGACCTGGACCTGGACTGGGGAGCCACCCAGCAGCACCCTGACCCCCTGGAGGTAGAGGCCTGTTACTGCATCAAGTATTACTACATTTAACTATGCCAAAAAACTATTAAAGGACCACTTCACCACTTTTCAACCTATCTTCATATAATAGGTCCTCACTAATAATCATGAAAACAAAATCTACTCGGTCTGTGACTCATAAGAGGGCTGTGGGCAGTTAAATGAAGATGGGTTGAAAAGTGGTGAAGTGGTCCTTTAAAATCTTCATTATTTGTACGACAATTAATCGTCCTCATTTCATGATCGTTTTTACAGGCCTACGAGGAGGAACCAAAACTCCCGGCGTGTGTTTCCGAGGGACCTGAATACCTGAACACTCGCAACTCGCTGCAACCGGCCGTGTACTACGACATCCTGGACAACCCCGACTACCACGAGGACTTCCTGCCACCGCCCGACGTAACCCCGCCCACTCACAGCAGTTTGTTCCTCCCCGCGGCCGAGAACCTGGAGTACCTGGGAATGAACGCTGCGCTGCACGCACCCGTACGCTAAATAATGCTATAGCTAATGTTGCTCTTTACACTAGGTTATGTTAGCTAACATTATCCTGTACGCTGAATAATGTTAGCTAATGTTACCCTGCATGCTAGCTGATGTTAGCTATCGTTCACGTGTCAACCTTCACGCTAGGGTACTGTACGTTCACACAGTCAACCCGTATGCTAGCTAATGTTCACATGGTCGACAGTGTTAGCTAACTAACAATAGCTAATGTTCACATGGTCAACAGTGTTAGCTAACTAATGACAGCTAATTGTTCACAAGGTCAGCGGTATTAGCTAACTAATGATAGCTAATGTTCCCATGGTCAACGGCATTAGCTAACTGACATTAGCTAACGGTCCACATGGTCAACCTGTGTGCTAGCTAAAATCTTGATACTTCAACTTTTCGGCTAGCTAAAGTTTACATAGTCAGCCTGTATGCTAGCTAACGATCACAATGCCAGACTTGATTAGCTATGGTTTGTATAGAATGCTTTCAAACGAAACATTATTATTAATATTTTCTATTTGTGGGTCAAAATGTTGAACTGGAAGCTTCAGACCAATAGATGGCGTCACTGTGTCATTGTTTTTACATTGGCATTGGTCTGGGGACCACTGGGGGTCCAAATGTAATTCTGAGAGTGTGCAAATGGCACCAAACGGACCCTTACAGGGTCTGTAACTCTCAGTGTGTACAAATGGAACCAATTACGGGTCTGTGACTGTAGTGTAGAAATATGGACCCTTAGTTATAGGTCTGTAACTTTGAGAGTGTAGTAACATTAACCCTTCCAGTTCTGGTGGGTTGAGATAGTAGAAACAGCTATAGGTGTGGTGCTGAGGTGACCAGGTCATCACCGCTGCCGTCTGATTAAAGGCTCATACATAGTCTGGATTATCGGTGGTGAGGTGACCACCAAACTACAACATGACGTCGGCAAACCACCGCCACCGCTCCAGCCCTTCTCTCTGTTTTTACTCACCACCGCTCAACGTTATTTCAGCTCCGGTGGTCAGCTCACCACCGGAGCGGTGGTCACCTCACCACCGAAAACCCAGACTATGTATGAGCCTTAATGCCACTTATGTTATTCTGTAGTATGGACTCATTTGGAGCGTGCTTCAAAAAAGGACTCATTTGGTTCCATTTAAACTCGCTCAAAGTTACAGACCTCCCGAGGGTCCATTTGGACTGCTGGTGGTCCTCCTCAGACCGGGTTTCGAGAACCAGTGTTATTTTTTTATACAGTTGTAGCTACATTTATGTTTGTTGTTTGAAAAATCTGATAAGACGCATGTGATGTGAAGGTGGATTTGTCTATGGTCGGCGGTTCTCAACCTGTGGGTCACGAGGATATGTATTGTGGTGTTTTCCCCATTAAGGCCAGAACACAATCAATGTTAAGAAAATACACGTGGCCACCCATAGAAACACTTTTTCTATGGGTGGGCCCTGATCCAGAGAAGGTTGAGAGTCACTGATGTATATACACACAGTGTCGGTGCTCAGGAAGTGTAAGAAGTTACTTCTTACTCCACCAGTAAAGTAATAATATTACTTAACTTAGTTCCTACTTAGGTAAAGTAGTAAGATTACTTAAATGTTATATTGCTTGGCAATACGTCACTGGCAAACACTGACGGTACAATAGAGCTTTTTTTTTAATATTCTGTCTTTCACTTGACAACAAATGAGCCAAAGTATTTTTTACTGTGATGTGAATATAGTTGCATTAATTTGTCACTGTGATGTGAATAGTTATACTCTGATGTGAACTGTGTTGCTGCCTGTCTGCTCACTGTTGCTACAGTATATGAATACTAGTAGTTACTCTATTAGACGGCGACAGTAAGTGAATTTCCACAAGAAAACTTCAAAACCTTCATTTTCTCCACGGAGAATGCCGTGCACAGACGAAAAACAGCTGTCTAAGTCCACACTATTGATCCATAATGTATAAATGATAGATAAGGGTTCAGGACAACGAGGCCTTTTCGTGGAGGGGTCAGAATGAAATTTGGACTTAGACTGTTTTTCGTCTGTGGTACTCAATTGTATTATCAGCTATAATGTGCTTGGGGGCAGTGCAGTGGTGATTGTGAAGTGCCTGCCCACCACCATGGAGGTTGAGGGTTCGAAGCGTCTACTCTACACAAACACAATTGTCCCGTGTTGTTCGGGGGAGGAGGGGGGCGGCCAGGTGCCCTCCCAGAGGCCGGAGGGTGTCATGATGACACTCTGGTTCGAAGAAGGACATAAAAGTGTAAATATGCGACATCACGCAGAGAGACTTATTCACTAATATAACCTGAGTCATCGTCGTAACGTTTAGCAGCGTCATCTCTGATTGGTGTAGAAGAATCAGATGTGTTATGGTCATCATGATTCACCATGGATCCTCGTTGGCTCAGCTCCAAGATTAAAACTGTTAATAGTAGGATTTTGGAGTATTAATGGACGGCATAATTCTCTTCTGGAAACTACACTGTTTTAAGTGTCCGGTCTCTGTTACTGTCTGCAAAACCTCACGTTGCCAGACAACTATAATTCCACAATGTCTGAATGCCAGGTGTAGTTCCAGACGAATCCACAGAGGAGTGCCCTGGGCGCGGCGGTTTATGCCTAAACCTAACCCTATACCTAAACTTAACCCCAGTAAAACTATGCCTATAATCCTAAACTTATGTTTCTAACCTTATTCTCAATGAAACAAAAATATCGAGGGGCGAGATGGTTTAGGGGTGACCCGATACCAGATACCCTCCGAGTTACTACGGGGGACCGGCCGGGCCACCAAGTATCTGTGTTTTTGCGAGGCGTTATGTGAGCTCTCGGCTCGTAGATCGGCTGCTTTCGTCAAAGAGGTTTGGCGCTGTATTTTGCGTGTCTTAAGTACCAGGTCTTATTACTTAACTTAAGACCTGGAGGCGTGGTCAATGCTCTTTGGCCACATAGATTAGCCAAATGGCATTGATCACACCTCCAGGTTAAGTTAAGTAATAAGACCTGGTACTTAAGACACCCAAAATACAGCCCTTGGTGTACATGGTGGGGGGAAAGAGCAGGACATCTAAGAAACGGTTTAATTTGGAACACTTACTAGTCCCTTCATCTCTCTCTCAGCTAAATGGGCCGTGGCCTGAAAACCCTTGAAGACCCCGATATAATATGGCATTCAGAAATGTGTGGAATAAGTTGTCTTGTCTGGCTATACGCAAAACTAGTGTCTGGTTTATTACTTTATTATTCCTGTCTGCCGTCACTGTACTCAGTTTAAATGAACTTTGTGCTAAATGAATGTTTTGTGTACATGTGAAAATGTCCCAATTAATATATGAATGTGAAATAAAATGTACAAATGTGGAGCTTGGTTTATGTTAATAACATAGCGTTCTTTGGTTTAGCTAGTTTGTTCAAATGTTTTAGTTGTCATGACTAGTGTCACCCTGCATAGGGCGACGTCACACCATTAGCAACAGAATGATAAACATGGCAGTATAGAGATTGATTGATTTATTGATTGAAAATGTTATCTCACAGTATGTAGAATGGGTTCATTTCAAATGAAAGCCAATACAAAAACTACTGGTACTTTCAGGGCGACACCGAAAATCACTAGACTTATTCTGGGTCCTCCATTTTCAATTAATCAGAACATTCAAAGAGGTACAGATGTACACTTCTATGAAAAAGAGGAAATCATCACATAAAGAAAGTTTAAAAAAAAGAGGTAAAAACATGTACAGTAGGCTATGGGAAAAAGGGGGGGGGATTCACATTTCTTAATGGCTGTTGGTAGGGTGTTCCACATTTTAGTGGCATAATCTGAAATTCTTTATTAGGAACAATCCCTTGAGATGAACCATCTCGTTTTCAAGGGGTCCGAAATTCACTAAATACACTTCATACATAAAGACAAACAATTCAACCAGACAAAACAAAACAATACAATTCCTAGATAAACAAGAAACAAACAAAACAAAAAACAACATTTCACATAATATAGACATAACACGTTATGTCCATGTTACGTGAAATGTTGTTTTGTTACAGTTTTTGTTTTGTTGTTTTTTGTGTTGTTGTTTGTTTCTTGTTTATCTAGGAATTGTATTGTTTTGTCCTGTTTTGCATATGACCCTTTGACCCTAGTTTGAGTCTGGGTTGCACGTAGTTTGTTGAGACACACACACGCACACGTGCCCACACACACACACACACACTTGCTTGAGAGCATTAATCCGATATACCGGTAGCTGTTTTGTATTTTCTATTCATTCAATAAATAGGAGATCTATACATACAGTACAAGCTGGCTCATGTTGTGAGTGAGCTTTCATATAGGAAAAAAGAGCAGATCTACAAGCTCATAGCACGGCACAAAGTGACACGATATCTGTCACGTCACTTATTGTCCCTTTTCTGATTAATTGAAAATGGAGGACCCTTAATTATAGTCTTAATGCTTTGTTTGGTTTCATCCTCGTAGCAGTTTTGTATTGACCCTGTATACCTTTCGCTTGAACTGAGAGAACCCCTGCTGTACTGTACTGTACTGTACTGTAGCATAACTTCATTAAAGGTACACAATACTACTGAATAGTGAATTCCAGGAATAAAGTGTATATCTTTGCATGCAGAAACAGGGGAAATATTGTATAGCCTTCCACCACTGTATACCCTCAAAGAGGAAATACAATATTAGGCAGAATATCAATTATTATTTTATACTAATCATTTTCAAGATGTATTTCATTATGCCACCGTGGGTGCAGGCACTAACTTTGCCAATGGTAAGATAGTGTTGTTGACACATTAACCCAGGGGTGGACAACTGGCGGGCCGGGGGCCACATGCGGCCCCCACCTTCACTTAATGTGGCCCTCAGGTTGATTATAATATTGGTTTCAGCTGTTTACAATTCCACAACATGCAAACATGACCTGCTTTACTCGATGTACATATCTACTGTACCACATTAGATGATACAGTAGGCCAATCATGACCTGAACACAATTCAGAGCTACAGTATACTGTGCCCAAGCTGATGGTCTCTATGGCCCACTACAGTAGAATGGTGGTCCGTGGCTCAAAGGACGAATGAATAATAAACCTCTAAGATATGAAAAATGTTGAAAACCACTGGGGGAAAAAAGGGCATGCCATGTGAAGTAATACAGAGTCAAAGGTCAAGTTTACTAGTACTACTGTCCGGCATAGATACAGTAAATCTTTGCTGTCGTCCTGAAAGTCCTGAAAAATAATTGGCAATTTTTTTTAAATTGGAATCCTGAAAATAACCTTTTTATTTAATTAATTTAATATTAATTTAGTTATACTTGTGTTAATTGTATGAACTAAATCCAAACACATTGGACATACAAAAGCGGGTCATGTTTGGAATTGTAAACAGCTGAAATCAATAATACATACAGTATTCTGATATTAACCTGAGGGCTGCATTAAGTGAAGGTGGGGTTCCGCATATGGCCACCGGGGGCCGCCAGTTGCCCATGTATGCCAACCTTACAAACATTTAGGCTGTCGCTCATAATATACCACACAATCCTTACAAGTTGACAGCTGTACCTCGCTGTAAAGGTGACTAGTAATTAACTAGTCATGAATTACATCAAATACAACAGAAATTGGTATTATTGAAGGGGAGAAATAATTGAACAAAGTTAAGTTTCTGAAAACTTTGTGAGGACTTTATTTGTATAAGATTCATGAGCAGGAAAAACAACACTATACAACAACAATTATTGATAATGTGGATTTAAACTTATAATTGGGTCAAAATGCACCGTGGGAGGCCTTTAACCCAGAGAGTGATTTAAAGAAAAGTAATCTTCTGTGAACCTGAATCTAATTATTTCAATTAATTGACAACATTTTAATTATACCATTTAGATCAATTCTGTCATCATAATTCAGTCTCCAGCTGTACGTGCTCAGCCTGATTGTCAGACTCTGAGGGCTGTATTTTGCATGTCTTAATTATAGTACCAGGTCTTATTACTTAACTTAAGACCTGGAGGCGTGATCAATGCTATTCCGAGTGGCCAAAGAGCATTGACCACGCCTCCAGGTCTTAAGTTAAGTAATAAGACCTGGTACTTAAGACAGCTGCGATATAGAACCAGTGCGCTCAGTGGAGTGGGCGGGGTCTATGGGAGGGAAACCACGCTAATACGTTCTGGTACAGAGCGTCGCAGTCCCGCCCCCCCTCGAGAGAGACCCGGAAAATAAATCTGTTCATTTTCCTCATAGACTTTTCAGAAAGTATTTATTTAAAGACGTTTATACGCCGCGAACAAAGCCAACTCTTGTCGTGACAAATCATGACAACAAACACAATTTTTCGGTGCCAAACAAATAATTAGAAAGTAGAAAAAAGTTCAGGTTTTAACCCATTTTTTTGTAATTATTTGTTTAGTCCACAATAATGTGTGTTTGTTGTCATGATTTGTCACGACAAGAGTTGGCTTCGTAAGACGCTTAAAAAGGTCTTTAAATAAATATGTGTTGAAATGTCTATGGGGAAAAATGCATTGAGATTAATTTATATATGCACCACGTATAGGCTATATAGCATTTATATCCTCCACCAACTGTATCCAGCTTAACCTCACCAACTCACCATTCTCAGTATGTTCTTTAAATAGCTCAACATACTTGACACTGTAACTCTCCATGCTAGAGCTCAATTGACCGAACGCATTCCTAAGTTCAGTCTTCTCACTTTCATCCCATGCCCCCTGCTGAAGACTTTCCAAATAATTCTCCAACCTCGCCATGTTTTTCCACCATTCCACCGCCGCCTCCATCAATGCACTCTGATCAGTCTTTGCCTTCGGATCCTTGTTCCATTTCAACATGTGCGTCTTCAGTTGCTTAAGATCCTCGACCAATGCACTCTTCCCAATGCGAATCAGACGTGGTCGGTCGGTCAGATTTGGTCTAACAAGTCTACCAGCCTGGTGGTCTACCAGGCTAATAGGCGCTGGTAGCTGCACCACGTATATAGCACGTATACCCTTGTCCAACTTTCTCCAGCTCTCACTCACAAACTCACTAGGCTCAACACTTGGAAAATGCAGCAGAACATACTCCATGAAAATCGCATAGTTTTTGCTCAATCGACTAAACTCAACCAGAAGTCCAGTCTTCTGAGTGTCATCCCATTTTCCCTGCTGCAAGTTTTCAAAATAAATGTCCAAGCTCGCCACGCTTTTCCACACTGGAACCGACTCCTCCGCCAATCTCTGCTGGTCTGCAGTATGTGAACCCGTGACCAAAGCCTCCCACTCAAACATGTCTGTCTTTAGTTGCGTGAAATCCTTGGACAATGCACTCTTCTCAATGCTCTGCGAATGCTGCAAACAAAGACAATTCAAACTGCTTTAAAGAGAAGTAAGGAATAATGAATGCTAGTACGGTGTAAAGTACTTAAACGACTACTTTTTTTTTCCGTTCATGTTTTATAGGTTATTAGAGAAAGTAAAGCCTTTTTTATACGTTGTTTGTAAATGTATAGCGATCGCGCAAAACTGACTTCAGCTGCGTCATGAGACATGACTGTCATGATAATCATGACAGTCATGTTTCAGGGCTATAGTGTGCGTCTATTCACAAAACTAAGGTCATTTGTGTTGTTGACCTATTTCTAAAATATTAGCGGAACTAATCGTTCAACTTTGACCCCTCCATCACATGCAACTATTTTTTGGGGCGTAGTGATATGGACACAAAAAGTATAGTTCTGTGTGATAGAGGGGTCAAAAAAAGAACGAAAGTTGCACTAATATTTTAGAAATAGGTCCATGATACAAATTACATTAGTTTTGTGGATTGATTTACCTTTACAATTTACAATTTACAATTTAGGCATTTAGCAGACGCTCTTAATCCAGAGTGACTTACATTAAGCAAGAACAAAAGCATGGGAATACATCACATAAAAAAGCATTTATCATGAAACATGCGTAAGCTAAGAAAGTAACAGTGGAATATCTATATAATGAAACTATACATATAAACTATACATATATACTACTATGCTATACATATGTACAATGCAATTCTAGTGCTGTCTACATAACATGCTATAAGTCTGTATCAAATGCTATCTAAGTCTACAGAAATGCTATCTAAGGGGGTAGGGTAAGTGCTATGGGCCATGATGGAGTCTGAAAAGGTGGGTTTTCAGCAGAAGATTGGGAGTGATTGGGAGTGACCTTTACTGCGTGGCCCCCTGAGCCCCCCACAAAATGACCGGAACTACTTGATATTTCACCAAAACCAGAGCAGAACTCCCACCACGGGACTCTGGCAATCATTTAATACAGTTGCAACCACTATATTAATGGCAAGTATTTCAGAACAGCTTAAGTAAAAAAAAAAAATCTGAACTATCCCTTTAATAGTGGACACAGATGTTATGGGTTCACGTTACCTGATCTAGTTGAATTACTATTTCAAGTAGATCTCCAATTCTTCCTACATGCGGTACCAGCTCTCCGTCGCGTCGTTGTCCTGCATGGTGTACTGAGTGTTGTGCAGCCATCTGTACGCACAAGCACAATTCAAAGTGTTTTAAATACATTTAAAGAGAAGTAAAGTTAAATGAATACAGCTATACTGTAGAAACTGTATCTATAGACACACTAGCAGTGGTGTACACTTTGCACATGTACTT
Organism: Protomyctophum bolini; assembly: GCF_963924005.1. Classification (NCBI taxonomy): domain Eukaryota; kingdom Metazoa; phylum Chordata; class Actinopteri; order Myctophiformes; family Myctophidae; genus Protomyctophum; species Protomyctophum bolini. Next base: position 2,947,466 of record NC_137882.1, on the reverse strand, counting down.
AAAGATGGAGTGCCCTAAAACATGATCATCAGGTATTATTGTAATATAAGGAGGAAGAACCTTTTTCCAAAAAGTGTACAGTATTTGTTAAAATCATGCTTTTATGTGGACACGCCCACCAGCATGCCTGGTTTGCCTGGTGGGTGGTGATGGGTGGTGATCCACCTGAACTGAAGCCACACCCACAGCTGTAGTTGTATGATAAAGGAGGAGGGGCTGATGTCACTATAGTACTGTTTTTTTCATTGGCCCTAAATACAAAGTTAATACACCATTGCACATAAAAACGACTCCAGGGTGTCTAATGAAGTATACTGTCACCTGACATAGACACATGAAAAACTGGAGAAAAAAAATTGTGGCACTCCATCTTTAAGTCAGACGTTTAGGTATTTGTACCTTCCTTAATTTTCAATAGTGTTACTTCTACTCCATTACATCTCAGAGGCAAATATTGTACTCCACTACAATAATTTGAAAACTTTAGTTACTATATAGTTACTTTGTAGATTTAGATTATTATTATTACGAAACGTACAATTATCACTTCAGCCTTCCATCCATATCTCGGCCATTTGAAAATAGCCGATCTGCACGCTCACAATGTGTCGCTTAGCGAAGCATTGCCACTGCATGCCAGCTTGTAGATCAGCTATTTTCAAAAGATTTGTATACATTTGAAAACTTTAAATATGGGACATTCTGCATAATGAGTACTTTGATGTTGAATTCCAAACTTTTACTTGTGACAGTCATTTCTATATTGCATAAGTATTGATATGTTTATTAAAGGACAACTTATTATTTCTTTTTTTACCAAGGTTCATGTTTTAGGTTGTTATTAGAGAAAGTAAAAGATGAGTGTTTACAAGTCTTTCATTTGCTGCTTTCTTTCGTTTTAGCAAAATGTTGACAGGTGGTTAAATAAATATTTTTTCCCCAAAAATACGTACATTTCTTTATTTCTTTATTTACTATAGAGCGTCGCAGTCCCACCCCCTTGAGAGACCCGGAAAATAATTCCCTGTTCATTTTCATGATAGACTTTTCAAAAAGTATTTATTTAAAGACGTTTACGCCGCGGACAAAGCCAACTGGAGTTGTGACAAATCATGACAATAAAAACAATGTTTTGGGCCAAACAAATAATTAGAAGTGAAATTATTTGTTCGGTCCAAAATATTGTGTTTGTTGTCATGCTTTGTCACAACTCCAGTTGTCTTTGTTAAACGCTTAAAAGGTCTTTAAATTAATACTTTTTGAAATGTCTATGAGGGAAAATGCATTGGGAATTATTTCCTGGGCCTGGCGTCGTCATGAAAGGGGGCGGGACTGAATGCTCTATAATCCTACTAGACCAGGAGGAGGAAATGACGTGTCATGTAACTAACGTAACATTGTACCGAATGACATGATGTGAGTTCATAAAAGTTATCATAAGTATAACTAAATGCATTTGCAATTAAAAAATTCAGGATTGCAATTCGAAAAATAGCTACAAGCTCAAAACGTGTTGCACTCTGCGACACATTTGGAGCTTGTAGATATATATATTTGCTACTTTTGTAAGAATGACAAGGTAATTATAGCGGATATGCAAGTGGCCCTATGGAGCGATAGTGGCCCTCGATCTCTCCCAGCCCTGATATAACTAACATTGTACTGGTTTGTAGACATTGTGAATATATTGATAATACTACTGTAGTTGTTTGTCATTGGTTAAACTGAACAGAACATACTGTATTTACTCCAGTCATTAAGCAGATGATTGATTAAGCAGATATTGACTCACCACATCAGTCAGGTCTTCGCCCTGAGTCTGAAAACAGAATGGAAAGTTGGAGTTAGAAAAGCTCAACAGAGACCATGATAGCAACCAAATAAAAATTGTACACACTAGTATTTGAAGTATAGGCCTAGTTGTAAGTCGTTCATGTGTGTATATTTCATCCATGCACTGTACTATAGTTGTCAGTACTAGTCCATGTGTGTAACTTATACCAGTAGTCTTGTGTGTGTCTATTTGACCTTGTGTTGTGTGTCTGTTCAGTGTGTGTGTGTCTGTTCAGTGTGTGTGTGCGTGTGCGTGCGTGCGTGCGTGCGTGCGTGCGTGCGTGCGTGCGTGTGTGCGTGCGTGCGGTATTGAAGTCAGTTAGTTGTGAGTCTATTTGACCTTGTGTTGTGTTGTGTGTCAGTTCACTGTGTGTGTGGTGCTGAAGTCATAGTTAGTTGTGAGTCTATTTGACCTTGTGTTGTGTTGTGTGTCAGTTCACTGTGTGTGTTGTGCTGAAGTCAGTTAGTTGTGTTCGTGGTGTTATAGTAGGCTGAGCTGGATGAAATTAGAATTATCCTTTGTCTTTGCTTTATAGGCTATAGTGTTTTGTGTTGACCTGTAGGCCTACTGAGTAATAGTGTAAATAGCCTTCCGCTACAATGAATCTTAAAAGTATATGGGTTCATAGTTACCTCCAGTTCTGTAACTACTCTATGAAGAAGGATGGTGATATTTGCTGTATTCTCCACCAGGTCTTCCATTGCGTCGTCGTCAGGGTTATCCTCCGGGTCCGACCAGAACCAATCCCCCAGCCAGTAGTTACCTTTGAATGAACAGAACCAATGAACAGAACCAATTTGAATGAACAGAACCAATGAACAGAACCAATGAACAGAACCAATTTGAATGAACAGAACCAATTTGAATGAACAGAACCAGAACCAATCCCCCAGCCAGTAGTTACCTTTGAATGTTAATTAACAAAGTAAAAAAAACATAACTAATTATTAACTGTGTATATAATCCATATCAAAGAGACAACCCATTTAGATCTGAGGACGTTTCTATACAAATGTCTTCTAAATCCTGACAGTTTGTCAGTGTGTCAGTGGTTCTCAAACATTTTCATGTCAAGGACCCCCAACAATATATGTAATTGGCCCCCATCTGAAAATATGTTGTTCCAGGGACCCCCCCAGAGGCAAAGATTTGAGTTAAAAAACATTCACTCCGCAAGAATATATATACGAAGATCTGCGCCATATTATCCCAATTTAAAAGAAATAGCAGATCTACAAGCTCATAGCGCGCCACCGAGTGGCGCGCTATGAGCTTGTAGGTCTGCTATTTTTGAAAAATCGAAGAACGACTGACATTTTTAGAATCTGATCTCAGGTCAGAATGGGTTAATCAGACCAGTGTGTTTCCAGTGGAAACCTCGTATGAATCTGATCTCAGGTCAGAATGGGTTAAGAATGGGCGGCCAATTACATATAGGCTATATAGTATATTTGGGGGTTCTTGTTTGAGAACCACTGACATAGAAATATGGGGTTTTTCAGAAAACGGTCAGGATTTAGAAGACATTTGTAGAATCGTCCTCAGGTCTGAATGGGTTAATGCAGCAGGTTAATATTGGAATACAGATACAATATTGATTTCAGCTGTTACAATTCCAAACATGCAAACATGACCTGCTTTAATTACTTAAGTCTATATAATGACTAGTATAAAATTTGTTATTTTTATGTCCAATGTATTGTATCTATGTTTCCAAAGTTAAGCATTTAAAATTAAATTTAATATTACTTTTCAGGATTGCAATTAAAAAAGTAGTAAAGAATTATTCAGAATTCCAATTAGAAAATAGCAAAAATTGTCCTATTTTTGCTACTTTTGTGTGACGACATAATATGGCATTCAAAAATACAGATATAATAGGTTTCTGTCTGACAGAATATGCAGATCTACAAGCTCACAGCGCGGCACCGAGTGCAGCGCTACGAGCTTGTAGATCATATATTTTTGAAAAATCGTGAAAATGTGGGGCAAATCTTTGATTATATATTATTTATTTATTTTAACTTTTTTAACTAAAATCTTTGCTTCCGTGGGGGACGGAGATCCCTGGAACAACATATTTTCAGATGGGGGTCTGTGGCCAAATACAGATAATTCTGGGGGTCCTTGACATGAAAAAGGTTGATCACCCACTGACATAAAAACAGAGAACTTAGAAGATATTTCTTTAGAATGGACCTCAGTCCACAATGTGTTAGTTAAAGCCTCTGTACGTACCTTCTGCACTGTGGCTCTGAGACAGGAGAGCCAGCATGGAGACGGAGATCAGGAAACACAGCTTCATCTGGAGACAGACATAATGACAATTATACCATTTAGTAACAATAACACTGCAAAACAATACAAATCTACAGACAATTGTTTTGAAAAGCCACAATGGTATACAGTATACAACATTTGGAGGACTACATGCAAGAAGGACCTGAGTATCAATACAATGCAGAAATATACTCCGGTATTCAACATTTTAGCAAAAGCACAAAAGTTTTGGGCATCAAAATGCACTTAAAGTATACCATAAGTAAAAGTACTCATTAATATGCAGATCTGTGTATAAAAATGGCATGTATTGAAAATGGCAGATCTACAAGCTCACAGCGTGTCCACATGGCAACACGTTGGGACCTTGTTAAATAGAGAGTTTTAGTGATTAAGGTATATTTATTTAGTCAAATTTAAATCATAGTGGAGTAAAAGTACTATAAAAGTCCTCAGAGATGTAGTGGAGTAGAAGGAAAATTGCTGAGAATTGGTACAGTACAGTACAAGTACAGTACTGTATATAAACAACATATAAAGTATATGAACAACATAGTATAACATTAAAGGGAACATAAAATGGACTGACCGTGTCAAAGCTGTTGTCCTGTTGGCTCGCTGCTTCTGAGATGAATCCAGATCAGAACCTGACAGTAGAATAATGAGGAGTTGAACGTATATACAGTAAAATGTGACCTTAACCCTGATGCTGCTACAGTCACTGATATGGGAGTCAATAACAACAATATAACTAAAGGCTTGTCATAGAACACACCATGTTCTCCAATGTACCTACAGTAGATGAGATAGGCTTCAACAGTCGCGCACGCGCGCACACACACACACACACACACACACACACACACACACACACACACACACACACACACACACACACACACACACACACACACACACACACACACACACACACACACACAGAGAATGAACAGTGAATCATGGAATTCTAGGAGTTAAGGCATTATACTTTTAGTTTGACTCTGTTATATTGTGAAAATTGCAGATCTGCAATCTCACAACTGCTTGCGTTGCAAACTGTTATGAGCTCTCAGAATGGCTATTTTCACAATTAGTATTTCTTATATTATTGGAAAACGTGGCCACTTTATGACCAGTTTTTATTAAGTAATGGTATTCAAATACCTTAACCCATTTAGACCCGAGAACTGATTCTATAAATGTCTTCTAAATCAAGACAGATTTCTGAAAAACTGTTTCTGTATTACTGCTTCTCAGCCCATTTCATGTCAAGGACCCCAGAATTGTAATTGGCCCAAAACATATTGTTCCTGGGACCCCCCAGAAGCAAATATTATAAATATTTGGACACATTTTCACGATTTTTCAAAAATAGCAGACCTACAAGCTCGTAACGCGCCACTCGTGCCGCGCTATGAGCTTGTCGATCTGCTATTTTTCAATAGCTAAAGTTTAACATAATGGTTAAAGTGGTTCAAAGCTCTACAGGGCGACACAGATCCGTCCTCAGGTCTACATGGCCCTTTTCTGTCATCCGGGGACTCCCCAAAATAATGTGGGGAGGCCGAGGGACGCCACAGGTTGAGAACCACATGCTTCAATACACGTATGGGTGGCCAAGGGACATGAGTACAGTACAGACATGCCTGTGGTACAGTAGATATTACATCGAGTACACAGAAAGGCCTGTGGTACAGTAGATAGTACAGTCGTTCTGCCACGAAGCACAAGGAACGCTACAAGGACAAGCAGTATACTGTAAACAAACCATAGCTATCAGGCCTTAGAGAGACATCGTATATTGCTTCCAAGATCATCGGACTTCACTTTCTGATATGAACAATGAGGCCATCACACGACTAGCACTCTCAATATCAAATGACACTGACCATCCTCTGTATCGCTTCTTTATAACCTCATGCCATCTGGACAAAGATACAGAACCTTGCCCTGGAAAAAGGTCCGTTTTAGTAGGAGTTTTGTCCCCTCAGCCATCGCGGCATTAAACAAACTGCTTCGCCGATAGGATGGTTCTGTACACAGTGGGGACCTCATGTTTTGTTTTTGTATTGTCTTGGTGTTACAGTATGTGCTCTGTGTTGTTTTTGATGTGGGTGTTGTGAAGACAAATATCCTTCAGGACAATAAAGATTATTATTATTATTATTATCTTGGCTCTTACGTCATTTAGTGTATCACAGCCCGGACACGAGGATGAACAACATGAGATGAACAACATGATGTTTACTGGAAATATAAATTATGACCAAAAAAAAGATACATTATTTATGACCCCAAAAATAACTCGGGGCTGACCGGCTGACTGGGCCTTTCATTGTGGCGGCAAACAGGGAAAACAAGCAGGGAATACACTGTTTAAAAGTGCACAAACCAATTTACAACTTAAACAACTTAATATGCGTCAAACAATACTAACATACTAAGTGGGGTGTGTTATTCAGTAGATCAGTAGTGTTAGTGAGTGGATGTGTGGTGGTGGTGGGTGTAGTGTGGGGTGTTGAATGGTACAAAGATGCTGCTGCTCTCATGGAAGGAGAGAGAGAGACTGAGCGTGGCCAACGCCCAGCCATTTATAATGCACCCTGGGAACACTGGCCAGGTGATCCCAGTGCACCTGATCAGCAACTCAGAACCTGTGGGAAGCCAAATGCATACAGGAATACACACAGGCCCTAGTAGGCCAACTACAATCACTAAATATGAACCAGATTTCAAAACGCTTGCAGATAAAGTGCAGTCACAGCAGTCTCATTAAAGGTGGGCTGAACCTGAGAGTATGTCACCATATCTGTGCAAATATATATGGTCATGTTATGCCTATGTCATTTGAACATATCTGCCAATGTGAATATTCATTGAAATGAGAAACAAAATATTTCTAATACTAATTATTTCTAATTTGTCTTAATATTATTTGACATTGATTTACTATAAGTATTTATTCTAATTTAAGCTTTAGTCTTTGTGTGGATGTGTGCACATGCATTGAGCCTGTCAGAAAAACAAGTGTTTTTTCTAACACGTTTTAGTGGTAGATCTTGGCTTACAATTGGGAATAAAATGGGCTCTTGGGCTTGAAAAGGTTGGTTACCACTGGTCAACAGGAATACACACAGGCCCTAGTAGGCCAACTACAGGGGCTGTGACACCCTCCCCCTACAAAGCGAAGGACCCTTAAGGGACCGAGACACTATCTTTCATGTACCAAATAATATTTGTGACCTTTAGAAATTAATCATAATATTACTTTCAAAATGCAACCAAAGTCTGTTTGGCAGATATGCTTTGTTTTCCCCACCAAACCGAAGACATGTTTGCGCAGACTTGCCCCCCAATTTATATGCAAAAAGCAAACCAATAACCAATACAAAAATAAGAGCACAACCTATATGCTTGCTGTTAACCCATTCTGACCAGGCACCCATTTTGGTGTTGGCATCATGTTATGCTTTAGCTATTGAAAAATAGCAGATCTACAAGCTCATATCGCGCCACCGAGTGGCGCGATACGAGCTTGTAGGTCTGCTATTTTTGAAAAATTCGAAGAACGACTGACATTTTTAGAATCTGATCTCAGGTCAGAATGGGTTAATCAGACCAGTGTGTGTCCCGCGGAAACCTCGTATGAATCTGATCTCAGGTCAGAATGGGTTAAAAGAGTGATGTTTTAACCGTGGCAGTATATCTGGCTGAGGGGCAGGTAACCCTGTCAGCTCTAGCCCTAATGCACAACAGCACCCGCTTGTTTAGCTCCTCCTCGGCGGAAGGCCAGCCGAGACTATCGTCCGTCCCCCCGGCATATAAAACTACCACACTGTGGCATGATGTTTCACCATCTAAAGCTGCCAGCTTTGACACACCTGCAGTGACCAGTTTACCAGAGACTTTAACCATCAGCAACACAAAGGTGCTTTAGTCAATTCATTATTATTTTTTAAGGATGGGAACCATACACCTGCACAAACCAACTTAACCAAACCAATGTAACCAACGTACCAGACATCATTTACCTAAGATAACTATAAACCAACATTAACACAATTACTCAAAATTAATTTCAGCCCAACCAATTCAATGTGCACCCAGCACACCAGGCCTTCTATCAGCAACTAAGATTACCGGTATTCTTGAAGCATTTAAGAATAGAGGAACCCGGGCCATAAGGTAGATGCGAGACAAACAGGCCAGACTTGAAAATGACAAAGCACAGTTCACGTTGTCCAACATAACTTACATAAGGCACTCCATCACAACATTTTCTGATCCAACATAGAAAATCCAGTACCCTTTAATAAGGCCAACCTCTATGAAACAGAGGGTGGAGGCTCCTCCCAGTTCACCACACCAGGAGTGTGCGCACAAAGCCCCACACCTATCCATCCAGCATTGCTCTTGACCAAACCCCTCTCCCCAACCGACCCATTATGTCAGAAGGACCAAACCCCTCTCCCCAACCGACCCATTATGTCAGAAGGACCAAACCCCTCTCCCCAACCGACCCATTATGTCAGAAGGACCAAACCCCTCTCCCCAACCGACCCATTATGTCAGAAGGACAGGGGAAACGAACACTGCCTCCCAGCCATTCCGGCCTGACGAGACAAGTCGCAAACTGTACAGGATAAAACCAAAATCTATACACCTCCCAACCATCTACAGCCTGACAGATACAACACTGTCTCCACCTCCCAACCATCTACAGCCTGACAGATACAACACTGTCTCCTCCCAACCATCTACAGCCTGACAGATACAACACTGTCTCCACCTCCCAACCATCTACAGCCTGACAGATACAACACTGTCTCCCAACCATCTACAGCCTGACAGATACAACACTGTCTCCCAACCATCTACAGCCTGACAGATACAACACTGTCTCCACCTCCCAACCATCTACAGCCTGACAGATACAACACTGTCTCCCAACCATCTACAGCCTGACAGATACAACACTGTCTCCCAACCATCTACAGCCTGACAGATACAACACTGTCTCCCAGCTGCACCAGCCTGGTGAAGACTACTCCTGCCATTTCCAATTTTAAACAGCTCCCACACGGAGCTCTCACAAGATACGTACGTACCGACAACAAAATGATGGACCAACCAATTCAGACAGAAAACTAAGAGTACAAAACTATGAGGACAAGTGAATTACAATTCACAATTAAAATGAACAATTAATTCACAATTAATCCACACACAAACAAAAAATGCTCTCTCTCACAACACTGCAAAGCCAGGACAGATAATGACAGGTGTGTCTACAGGTGCCCCCCCTACCTCAGCAGCCTAACCAAAACTCACTTGCCCTGGTCTTCAGTGGCCCTCCTGAGTCCCCCATTCCGACAGGGCATCCCAGTGGTACCACCCTGTCCCATCTTGTGTGGAACAGAATCTACAAAGACAAATCAACAAAAAAAGATATACAGCGATCAGTCCCACAGGGGGAAACACCAGCCAAACTGGTTAACCAAACAAATGCTACCACCAAAACACTAACTACCGTGCACCTCCTCCTAATGCCAAAATACCATGACTAATTTGCCAATCTACAAGTCCAAACAAAACAGGAAGTTAGTTACTTTACCTGTTAACGTCACGACGACCAATCCGAGTTCAAATCACGAGCCCCCATGTTATGACCTGGCTCTTGGGCCATAACAAAGGAGGAAGACACACGGCTGTTTAAAAGTGGACAGTAGATCAGTAGTGTTAGTGAGTGGTGGATGTGTGTGGAGTGTTGAATGGTGCAAACACATGCTGCTGCTCTCATGGAAGGAGTGCACCCTGGGAACACTGGCCAGGTGATCCAAATGCACCTGATCAGCAACTCAGAACCTGTGGGAAGCCAAATGCATACAGTAGGTCTACAGGAATACACACAGGCCCTAGTAGGCCAACTACAGGGGCTGTGACACAGGCCTGTGGTACAGTAGATAGTACATCGAGTACACAGACAGGCCTGTGGTACAGTAGATAGTACATCGAGTACACAGACAGGCCTGGGGTACAGTAGATAGTACATCGAGTACACAGACAGGCCTGTGGTACAGTAGATAGTACATTGAGTACACAGACAGGCCTGTGGTACAGTAGATAGTACATCGAGTACACAGACAGGCCTGGGGTACAGTAGATAGTACATCGAGTACACAGACAGGCCTGTGGTACAGTAGATAGTACATCGAGTACACAGACAGGCCTGTGGTACAGTAGATAGTACATCGAGTACACAGACAGGCCTGTGGTACAGTAGATAGTACATCGAGTACACAGACAGGCCTGGGGTACAGTAGATAGTACATCGAGTACACAGACAGGCCTGGGGTACAGTAGATAGTACATCGAGTACACAGACAGGCCTGGGGTACAGTAGATAGTACATCGAGTACACAGACAGGCCTGGGGTACAGTAGATAGTACATCGAGTACACAGACAGGCCTGGGGTACAGTAGATATGTACATCGAGTATACAGACAGGCCTGGGGTACAGTAGATAGTACAGTCGTTCTGCCACGAAGCACAAGGAACGCTACAAGGACAAGCTGTAGGCCTACTGTAAACATGTAACAATAGCTATCAGGCCTTAGAGAGACATCTTGGGTCTTACGTCATTTAGTGTATCACAGCCCGGACAACAACATGAGATGAAGAACATGATGTTTACTGGAAATATACATTATGACCCAAAAAGATTATTGTGCTGACCGGCTGACTGGGCCTTTCATTGTGGTGGCAAACAGGGAAAACAAGCAGGGAATACAATACATGCACATGTACATCATATGTTACTATTTTATTGTATTTTTCACTCTTCGAATGCTCTTTCTTACTTGACTGGATATCTGAGAACAGTCTTGTTCTGAATGTAGCCGAAACTAAAAGTATAATGTTCACTGCTAGAAATGCTACTAAGGACTAAGGAGGTATAGTCAGCTGTGCCTATCACTTAAAGGACTCAAATATTGAACAGGTTCAAGAGGCAGTTTTGCTGGGTGTCACACTCGATGGACAGCTAACATGGGAGAAACATATTGAAAATATTGTTTAGAAAATGGGCAGAGGAATTAGCATGCATGAAAAGGTGTTCCTCGTTTTTGACCCCAGCCTCTAGAGTGCTAGTGACATATGGGGGGGGGGACATATGGTTCGAGAAGATCGGAGAGGTAGGGGGGATTAATCAAGGGGGACCTTGATTATTGCTCTACAATTTGGTCGGGTGCAGACAAAAAAAGAGCTCAAAAACAGAGCTTCAAACAGCTCAGAATGAAGCTGCAAGGCTTGCCCTGCACTGTCCAGTATGGGTGTGAGGCAGAGCCAGTCTCCCATGGCTCAGAGTAGAGGAGAGGTTGGCATGCAATTTAGTGAGTTTCTTTAGGAATATATTTGTCATAGTAAACAACCAGTTTTGTCTGTATTCACAAATACAGTATGTGAGAGATATCGTCATAGTCATGCTACCAGGCAGGCTATACTATAGTGGCCACATGGTCAAAGAAAAACCCAGAACAAAATGCGGTTTGCAGATCTGTAACGTTCAGGGCTATTTCTCTACTGTATCTGCATGCAGGCATGTCTGTGTACTCCATGTACATATCTACTGTACCACATGTCCATATTGTACTCATGTCCCTTGGCCTTGGTCCTTGACATGAAATGGGCTGAGAACCAGTAATACAGAAACATGAGGTTTTTCAGAAAACTGTCTTGATTTAGAAGACATTTATAGAATCAGTTCTAAATGGGTCTAAATGGGTTAAGGTATTTGAATACCATTACTTAATAAAAACTGGTCATAAAATGGCCACGTTTTCCAATAATAATAAGAAATGCAGACTAATTGTGAAAATAGCCAATCTGCAAGCTCATAACAGTTTGCAACGCAAGCAGTTGTGAGCTTGCAGATCTGCTATTTCCTATTTCCACAATATAACAGAGTCAAACTAAAAGTATAATGCCTTAACTCCTATTATTCCATGATTCACTGTTCATTGTGTGTGTGTGTGTGTGTGTGTGTGTGTGTGTGTGCGCGTGTGTGTGACTGCATGTTGAAGCCTATCTCATCTACTGTAGGTACATTGGAGAACATGGCGTGTTCTACATATCAAGCCTTTAGTTATATTGTTGTTATTGACTCCCATATCAGTGACTGTAGCAGCATTATGGGTATAAGGTCACATTTTACTGTATATAAGAACAACTCCTCATTATTCTACTGTCGGGTTCTGATCTGGATTCATCTCAGAAGCAGCGAGCCAACAGGACAATTAACAGTTTTGACACGGTCAGTCCATTTTATGTTCACTTTAATGTTATCTAATACTATGTTGTTTATATATTTCAGTGGTGTAATTTAAAGTACTGTACTTGCATAAAAACTTACTTTGGTGGAGTATTTCCAATTTTCAGCAATTTTACTTCTACTCCACTACATCACTGAGGACTTTTATAGTACTTTTACTACACTATATACGATTTAAATTAGACTAAATAAATATACATGAATCACTAAAACTCTATATTTAACAAGGTCCCAACGTGTTGCCATGTGGACACGCTGTGAGCTTGTAGATCTGCCATTTTCAATACATGCCATTTTTATACACAGATCTGCATATTAATGAGTACTTTTACTTTTGGTATACTTTAAGTGCATTTTGATGCCAAAACTTTTGTGCTTTTACTAAAATGTTGAATACGGGAGTATTTCTGCATTTCAGTATTAATACTCAGGTCCTTACAGTAGTACAGTACAGTAGTACAGTAGTCCTCCAAATGTTTTATACCATTGTGGCTTTTCAAAACAATTGTCTGTAGATTTGTATGTTTTTGCAGTGTTATTGTTACTAAATGGTAATTGTCATTATGTCTGTCTCCAGATGAAGCTGTGTTTCCTGATCTCCGTCTCCATGCTGGCTCTCCTGTCTCAGAGCCACAGTGCAGAAGGTACGTACAGAGCCTTTAACTAACACATTTTGGACTGAGGTCCATTCTAAAGAAATATCTGAAAAACCCATGTTTCTATGTCAGTGGGTGCTCAACCTTTTTCATGTCAAGGACCCCCAGAATGATCTGTTTTTGGCTGCGACACCCATCTGAAATTATGTTGTTCCAGGGACCTCCGGCCCCCACGGAAGCAAAGATTTGAGTTAAAAAAAAATCGCTCTGAAATAATATATAATCAAAGATTTGACCCACAAATTTGACCCACAAAAATATCAGATCTACAAGCTCGTAGCGTGGCACTCGCTGCTGCGCTGTGAGCTTGTAGATCTGCATTATTCTGTCAGACAGAAACCTATTATATCTGTATTTTTGAATGCCATAATTATGTCGTCACACAAAAGTAGCAAAAATAGGAAAATCTTTACTATTTTCTAATTGGAATTCTGAATAATTCTTTGCTATTTTTGAATTGCAATCCTGAAAAGTAATATTACATTTTATTTTAAATGCATAACTTTGGAAACATAGATACAATACATTGGACATAAAAATAACAAAAATGTAATACTACTGTATTAGTCATTATATAGACTTAAGTAATTAAAGCATGTAAACAATATGCAATATGAGCTTGTAGATCCGCTACTTTTGCAAAATCGTGACAATCGTCAATAGCTAAAAGTATAACATAATTTTTTGAAAAATATGAATCTTTGCCTCTGGGGCGGTCCCTGGAACAACATATTTTCAGATGGGGGTCGGTGGTCAAATACATATATTTTTGGGGGTCCTTGACATGAAAATGTTTGAGAACCACTAGCCTCGGAAACCCAGACGTTTTATTTCCTGAGAGAACCACTGACATACTGACAAAATAGAAGACATTTGTACAGTTAATAATTAGTTATGTTTTTTTACTTTGTTAATTAACATTCAAAGGTCTCTGGCTGGGGGATTGGTTCTGGTCGGGGGATACCACTGCAGAAGATGACACAATGCAAGACATGGTCGAGAATACAGCAAATATCACCATCCTTCTTCATAGAGTAGTTCTAGAACTGGAGGTAACTATGAACCCATATACTTTTAAGATTCATTGTATAGTGGAAAGCTATTTACACTATTACTCAGTAGGCCTACAGGTCAACACCAAACACTATAGCCTACAAGCAAAGACAAAGGATTGACTCTGAACCTAAATGTGACTTATAATTGTAATGTCAGGGTGCAGTTCAGGCCAAACATAACAAACACAAACTTAACATTCTCTTAATCTCTACCAACGAGATGAGGGAAAAGCTACTATAACACGACAAACACAACTAACTGACTTCAGCACAACACACACAGTGAACTGACACACAACACAACACAAGGTCAAATAGACTCACAACTAACTGACTTTAATACCGCACGCACGCACACACGCACGCACACAAGGTCAAATAGACACACACACACACACAAGACTACTGGTATAAGTACACACATGGACTAGTACTGACAACAACTATAGTACAATGCATGGATGGAATACACACATGTATGAACGACTTACAACTAGGCCTATACTTCAAATACTAGTGTGTACAAAATAGTGTTGGTTGCTGGTCTCTGTTGAGCTTTTCTAACTCCAACTTTCCATTCTGTTTTCAGAAACAGGGCAAAGACCTGCGTCATGTGGTGAGTCAATAATGTTCTGCTGTTCAGTTTAACAAATGACTAACAACTAGCACATCAAATACGATGTACTTTTTATTTTTCTCTTTTTTTGTTGCTGGTCTCTGAGCCTCTCTTCATTCTGTTGTCAGGAGCACAATCATCTGCTTAATGACTCGATTAAATAATGTTCTGTTCAGTTTAACCAATGACAAACAACTACAGTAGTATTATCAATATGTTCACAATGTCTACAAACCAGTACAATGTTAGCTATATCAGGGCTGGTGGAGATCGAGGGCCACTATCGCTCCATAGGGCCACTTGCATATCCGCTATAATTACCTTGTTTCGTAATTAATGCCCCACTTGTCATTCTTACAAAAGTAGCAAATATATATATCTACAAGCTCCAAATGTGTCGCAGAGTGCAACACGTTTTGAGCTTGTAGCTATTTTTCAAATTTCAATCCTGATTTTTTTATTTGCAAATGCATTTAGTTATACTTATGATAACTTTTATGAACTCATATCATGTCATTCGGTACAATGTTAGTTACATGACACGTAATTTTCCTACTCCTGGTCTAGTAGGATTATAGAGCATCGCAGTCCCGCCCCCTTTCATGACGACGCCAGGCCCAGGAAATAATTCCCAATGCATTTTCCCTCATAGACATTTCAAAAAGTATTTATTTAAAGACCTTTTTAAGCGTCGTACAAAGCCAACTGGAGTTGTGACAAATCATGACAACAAACACAATATTTTGGACCAAACAAATAATTACAAAAAAAACCCTTTTTTTTCTTCCTTCTAATTATTTGTTCAGCCCAAAACATTGTTTTTATTGTCATGATTTGTCACAACTCCAGTTGGCTTTGTACGACGCTTAAAAAGGTCTTTAAATTAATACTTTTTAAAATGTCTATCAGGACTCTTTCAAGGGGGTGGGACTGTGACGCTCTATAGTAAATAAAGAAATAAAGAAATTGACGTATGAGCCCAGTGTCCATGACATCAGAGACACTGCTGAAATCTAAAATATCTAAAACCACATATTAAACGCATAAAGACCCCCAGGAAAGTGTTCTACATCTTCTAAGTGTCATTAACATAGTTTTATGCAAAAAGGGAAATGTCCCTTGAATTAACTGGTGGGCGTGTCCACATAAAAGCATGATTTTAACAAATACTGTACACTTTTTAGAAAAAGTTCTTCCTCCTTATATTACAATAATACCTGATGATCATGTTTTAGGGCACTCCATCTTTAAGTACATGTGCAAAGTGTACACCACTGCTAGTGTGTCTATAGATATCTACAGTATAGCTGTATTTATTTAACTGTACTTCTCTTTAAATGTATTTAAAACACTTTGAATTGTGCTTGTGCGTCCAGATGACTGTACAACACTCGATGGCTCATCCCGGAGAACAAGCCGAAGGAGACCAGCTGGTGGAGCATGTAGAAAGAGTTGAAGATCTACTTGAAATAGTCATTGAACAACTGCAGGTAACGTGAACCCATATTTACACTATTAAAGGGATATAGTTCAGATTTTTATTTTTTTACTTAAGCTGTATGAAATACTTGCCATTAATATAGGGGTATGCAACTGTATTAATTGATTGCCCGAGTCCCGTGGTGGGAGTTCTGCTCTGGTTTTGGTGAAATATTAAGTAGTTCCGGTCATTTTGTGGGGGGCACAGGGGGCCATGCAGAAAAAGTAAATTAATCCACAAAACTAACGTCATTTGTATTGTTGACCTATTTCTAATATATTAGTGCAACTTTTGTTCATTTTTTGACCCCTCTATCACATGGAACTATGCTTGTTGTGTCCATATCACTACGCCCAAAAAATAGGTCCATGTGATGGAGGGGTCAAAGTTGAACGAAAGTTGCGCTAATATCGTTTTAAATAGGTCAACAATACAAATTACGTTAGTTTTGTGGATTAATTTACTTTTACTGCGTGGCCCCCTGTGCCCCCCACAAAATGACCGGAACTACTTAATATTCACCAAAACCAGAGCAGAACTCCCACCACGGGACTCGGGCAATCAATTAATACAGTTGCAACCATTATATTAATGGCAAGTATTGCATACAACTTAAGTTAAAAAAATCTGAACTATCCCTTTAAGCTGTATGAAATACTTGCCATTAATATAGGGGTATGCAACTGTATTAATTGATTGCCCGAGTCCCGTGGTGGGAGTTCTGCTCTGGTTTTGGTGAAATATTAAGTAGTTCCGGTCATTTTGTGGGGGGGCACAGGGGGCCACGCAGAAAAAGTAAATTAATCCACAAAACTAACGTCATTTGTATTGTTGACCTATTTCTAATATATTAGTGCAACTTTTGTTCTTTTTTGAACAGAACTATACTTTGTGTCCATATCACTACGGTCAAAGTTGAACGAAAGTTGCGCTAATATTTTAGAAATTGGTCAACAAGACAAATTACCTGAGCTTTGTTAATAGACACACACTAGCCCTGAAACATGACTGTCATGATTATCATGACAGTCATGTCTCACACCGTACTAGCATTCATTGTTCCTTCTCTTTAAACGTGTCTAAAGCAGTTTGAATTGTCTTTCTTTGCAGTATTCGCAGGGTTGCATTGGGAAGAAAGAATTGGTCGGGGACTTCAAGCAATTTAAGATACACATGATGGACTGGAAGGAACTGGTCGTGGGAACTCGATTTGCAGAGAATGCGGAACCAATGTGGGAAAGCATGCTGATGTTGGAGAATTATTTTGAAAACTTGGAGCAGGGGGCATGGGACGAATCTCAGAAGGCTAAACTTCTGAAGAAGTTCAGTCGAATGAGCGGAAAAATGGAGAGTTTCAGTGTTCAGTATTATTATTCTACGTTGGTGAGGTACAGCTTTAGCAAGTTGGAGAAGGGTATAACTTCTATATACGTGGTGCAGCTACCAGCGCCTATCAGCCTGGTAGACCACCAGGCTGGTAGACTTATTACACCACAACATGTTGGCTAACATTAATTGATATTAATATTCTCACCGGGGTCCAGTTTTCATATACAGACCACCATCACCATATCTGTGCTTTTTTTCCCCTGCTCATAAATCTTATACAAATAAAGTCCTCACAAAATGTTCAGAAACTTAACTTTGTCCAATTATTTCTCACCTTAAATAATACCAATTTCTGTTGTATTTGATGTAATTTATGACAAGTTAATTACGTCACCTTTACAGTGAGGTACAGCTGTCAACTTGTAATTCAGTTCTGAATTACTTATTATTTATATATTATTTATATATATATATATATATAATATATATATATATATATTATATATTTAGAATATTTAATTTACATTTTTGGCATCTGCCACTTGAATTAAGTTGACTGACATAAAAAAGGGGCCTGTCAGCTCAAACCCATAATGCAATACTTTGTTTTCAAGAGTGTTGCTGTGCACAAAATGTTGATAGATTACAAATGAAATACAAAACAAACTCTAGGGGCCTATACCTATTCTATTTATCCCCCTTCCCATTCCAAGTGCATTTGTCTTATCTTAAATGTAATGCCAGCCCTTGCGCTATTCCAAAGCCACTTTCAGCAATGGTATTATAATGTTTCCATCGGGTAGATCTTGTTGAGCAAACCCTGACCTATGAAGATAGGTTGAAAAGTGGTCCTAAACCCATTCTGGGCGGGAACCCCTTTTGGTGTAAGCATTATGTTATGCTTTAGCTGTTGAAGCTTGTAGACAATTTACAATTTAGGCATTTAGCAGACGCACTTAAACCAGAGCGATTTACATTAAGCAAGAACAAAAAAGCATGGGAATACATCACATAAAAGCATTTATCATGAAACATGCGTAAGCTAAGAACGTAACAGTGGAATATCTATATAATGAAACTATACATATACATATATACTACTATGCTATACATATGTACTATGGCGTGCTATGACTATATACAATGCAATTATAGTGCTGTCTACATAACATGCTATAAGTCTGTATCAACTGCTATCTAAGTCTACAGAAATGCTATCTAAGGGGGTATAGGGTAAGTGCTATGGGCCATGCACTACTGTAGCTCTGCTATTTTTGAAAAACTGACATAGAAACATGGCTTTTTCAGAAAACTGTCAGGATTTAGAAGACATTTTTAGAATCTGATCTCGGGTCAGAATGGGTTAACCACTGTGCCATCCGTGCAGCTCGAGCAGAACGGTTTGAAAAGTTGAGAATAGTTTTTTTATGAATGACTATGTGGACCATGATGTACTTTTATCAGCAGGCCAATCACGACCTGAACACAATTCAGAGCTACAGTATACTGTGCCCAAGCTGATGGTCTCTATGGCCCACTACAGTAGAATGGTGGTCCGTGGCTCAAAGGACGAATAAATGATAAACCTCTAAGATATGAAAAATGTTGAAAACCACTGGGGGAAAAAAGAGCATGCCATGTGAAGTAATACAGAGTCAAAGGTCAAGTTTACTAGTACTACTGTCCGGCATAGATACAGTAAATCTCTGCTGTCGGGAGAAAGCCTCATAACTCCAAAATGTTCATTTTTTCAGGAAATGAAAAAATATACATTTTTCAGGAAATTAAGAAAACCATATATATTTTTTTAAAACGAAGCAATACAGCCCCATCAAAGTTGGTGTTGTGACTTTATATAATGTCAATTACTTCCATTAGAGGTGGTGGAGTTAGCTGCTTTAGCAGACATTTTGAGGTTCCAATGGAGTTAAGAGGTTTTGTCCAAAGCACTTTTTTTACTATACTTTCCATTGGTTTATCCAAGCCAAATCTTCTTCTACGATCTACAAGCTCACAGTGCGCATTGTGAGCTTGTAGATCTGCTATGTTCAAAAGCTCACAACGCGTCGTGGTGCTGTAGATCAGCTATTTTTTTGCTATACGGTATTTTAATTGAAGTCCTGAAAAATAATTGGCCATTTCTTTTAATTGGAATCCTGAAAATAACCTTTTTATTTAATTAATTGAATATGAATTTAGTTATACTTGTGTTAATTGTATGAACTAAATCCAAACACATTGGACATACAATAGACATATAAGTATAGACATACTTATGGACATAAAGCGGGTCATGTTTGGAATTGTAAACAGCTGAAATCAATAATACATCAGTATTCTAATATTAACCTGAGGGCTGCATTAAGTGAAGGTGGGGTTCCGCATGTGACCCCCGGGGGCCGCCAGTTGCCCATGTATGCCAACCTTACAAACATTTAGGCTGTTGCTCATAATATACCACACAATCCTTACAAGTTGACAGCTGTACCTCGCTGTAAAGGTGACTAGTAATTAACTAGTCATAAATTATATCAAATACAACAGAAATTGGTATTATTGAAGGGGAGAAATAATTGAACAAAGTTAAGTTTCTGAACATTTTGTGAGGACTTTATTTGTATAAGATTTATGAGCAGGAAAAAAAAGCACAGATATGGTGATGGTGGTCTGTATATGAAAACTGGACCCTGGTGAGAATATTAATATCAATTAATTACAGCTTTTAAGAACACACTTTGAAAATAAAAACACACACTGACGAAGGCTGGTTAGCCAACATCGTTCTGTGAGATCATGTGAGTCATGAATAGAATATTAATTAAAAAGTGGATTTCAAAGTATTTTTTCAATCTACTTTAGATGACAAAAAAACAACACTATACAACAACAATTATTGATAATGTGGATTTAAACTTAATTTTGGTCAAAGTGCACCGTGGGAGGCCTTTAACCCAGAGAGTGATTTAAAGAAAAGTAATCTTCTGTGAACCTGAATCTAATTATTTCAATTCATTGACAGAACATTTTAATTATACAATTTAGATCAATTCTGTCATCATAATTCAGTCTCCAGCTGTACGTGCTCAGCCTGATTGTCAGACTCTGAGGGCTGTATTTTGCATGTCTTAATTAGTACCAGGTCTTATTACTTAACTTAAGACCTGGAGGCGTGATCAATGCCATTTGGCTATTCTGACTGAGTGGCCAAAGAGCATTGACCACGCCTGCAGGTCTTAAGTTAAGTAATAAGACCTGGTACTTAAGACAGCTGCGATAGAAACAGTGCGCTCAGTGGGCGGGGTCTATGGGCTGGAAACCACGCTAATACGTTCTGGTACAGAGTGTCGCAGTCCCGCCCCCTCGAGACACCCGGAAAATAAATCCCCGTTCATTTTCCTCATAGACTTTTCAGAAAGTATTTATTTCAAGACGTTTATACGCCGCTGGACAAAGCCAACTTTTGTCGTGACAAATCATGACAACAAACACAATTTTTCAGGCGAAAACAAAGATTTTTTTTGTTGTTTTTCTTCTTTGTAATTATCTGTTTGGTCCACAATAATGTGTGTTTGTTGTCATGATTTGTCACGACAAGAGTTGGCTTCGTACGACGCTTAAAAAGGTCTTTAAATAAATACGTGTTGAAATGTCTATGAGGGAAAAATGCATTGAGATTAATTTCCTGGGCCTGGCGTCGTCATGAAAGGGGGCGGACTCTATATATGCACCACGTATAGGCTATATAGCATTTATATCCTCCACCAACGGTATCCAGCTTAACCTCACCAACTCACTAGTCTCAGTACGTTCAAATAGCTCAACATACTTGCCATTGTAACTCTCCATGCTATTCCTCAATTGACTGAACGCATTCCTAAGTTCAGTCTTCTCACTTTCATCCCATGCCCCCTGCTGAAATTCTTCCAAATACTTCTCCAACCTCGCCATGTTTTTCCACCATTCCACCGCCGCCTCCATCAATGCACTCTGATCAGTCTTTGCCTTCCGATCCTTGTTCCATTTCAACATGCGTGTCTTCAGTTGCTTAAGATCCTCGACCAATGCACTCTTCCCAATGCGAATCAGACTCTGCGGTGGTCTAATAAGTCTACCAGCCTGGTGGTCTACCAGGCTAATAGGCGCTGGTAGCTGCACCACGTATATAGCACGTATACCCTTGTCCAACTTTCTCCAGCTCTCACTCACAAACTCACTAGGGTAAACACTTGAAAAATGCAGCAGAACATACTCCATGAAAATCGCCATGCTTTCGCTTAATCGACTAAACTCATCCAGAAGTCCAGTCTTCTGAGTGTCATCCCATTTCCCCTGCTGCAAGTTTTCAAAATAAATGTCCAAGCTCGCCACGCTTTCCCACACTGGAACCGCCTCCTCTGCCAATCTCTGCTGGTCTGCAGTATGTGAACCCGTGACCAAAGCCTCCCACTCAAGCATGTCTGTCTTTAGTTGCGTGAAATCCTTGGACAATGCACTCTTCTCAATGCTCTGCGAATGCTGCAAACAAAGACAATTCAAACTGCTTTAAAGAGAAGTAAGGAATAATGAATGCTAGTACGGTGTAAAGTACTTAAACGACTACTTTTTTTTTTTTTTCATTTCAACCAACGTTCATGGTATAGGTTATTAGAGAAAGTAAAGCCTTTTTTATACGTTGTTTGTAAATGTAGCGATCGTGCAAAACTGAATTCAGCTGCGTCATGATACATGACTGTCATGATCTCATGACAGTCATGTTTCAGGGCTAGTGTGTGTCTATTAACAAAACTAAGGTAATTTGTATTGTTGACTTATTTCTAAAATATAGACAATATAGGCACAAAAAGTATAGTTGTGTGTGATAGAGGGGTAAAAAAAAAGAACGAAAGTTGCACTAATATTTTAGAAATAGGTCAACGATACAAATTACTAGTTTTATTATTAGTTATTAGTTTATTAGTTTTGTGGATTGATTTACTTTTTCTGCATGACCCCCTGTGCCCCCCCACAAAACTACTTGATATTTCACCAAAACCAGAGCAGATCTCCCACCACGGGACTCGGGCAATCAATTAATACAGTTGCAACCACTATATTAATGGCAAGTATTTCAGAACAGCTTAAGTAAAAAATTAATCTGAACTATCCCTTTAACCAATTCTGACCTGAGATCAGATTCATACGAGGTTTCCACTGGACACACACTGGTCTGATTAATCCATTCTGACCTGAGATCAGATTCTAAAAATGTCAGTTGTTCTTCGATTTTTCAAAAATAGCAGACCTACACGCTCGTAGCGCGCCACTCGGTGGCGCGCTATGAGCTTGTAGATCTGCTATTTTTCAAAAGCTAAAGCATAACATGATGCCAATACCAAAATGGGTTCACGTTCAGAATGGGTTAATAGTGGACACAGATGTTATGGGTTGACGTTACCTGCACTAGTTGAATTACTATTTCAAGTAGATCTCCAATTCTTTCTACATGCGGTACCAGCTCTCCGTCGCGTCGTTGTCCTGCATGGTGTACTGAGTGTTGTGCAGCCATCTGTACGCACAAGCACAATGCAAAGTGTTTTAAATACATTTAAAGAGAAGTAAAGTTAAATGAATACAGCTATACTGTAGATACTGTATCTATAGACACACTAGCAGTGGCGTACACTTTGCACATGTACTTAAATATGGAGTGCCCTAAAACATGATCATCAGGTATTATTGTAATATAAGGAGGAAGAACCTTTTTCCAAAAAGTGTACAGTATTTGTTAAAATCATGCTTTTATGTGGACACGCCCACCAGTTCATTAAGCATGCCTGGTTTGCCTGGTGGGTGGTGATGGGTGGTGATCCACCTGAACTGAAGCCGCACCCACAGCTGTAGTTGTATGATAAAGGGGAGGGGCTGATGTCACTATAGTACTGTTTTTTTCATTGGCCCTAAATACAAAGTTAATACACCATTGCACATAAAAACGACTCCAGGGTGTCTAATGAAGTACTGTCACCTGACATAGACACATGAAAAACTGGAAAAAAGCACTCCATCTTTAAGTCAAACTTTTAGATATTTCTACCTTCCTTAATTTTCAATAGTGCTACTTCTACTGCATTACATCTCAGAGGCAAATATTGTACTTTTACTCCACTACAATAATTTGAAAACTTTAGTTACTATATAGTTACTTTGTAGATTTAGATTATTATTACGAAACGTACAATTATCACTTCAGCCTTCCATCCATATCTGAATCACACCGAACAGAACATATTTAGTCCAGTCATTAAGCAGATGATTGATTAAGCAGATATTGACTCACCACATCAGTCAGGTCTTCGCCCTGACTCTGAAAACAGAATGGAAAGTTGGAGTTAGAAAAGCTCAACAGAGACCATGATAGCAACCAGATTTTTTTTTTTTACACACTAGTATTTGAAGTATAGGCCTAGTTGTAAGTCGTTCATGTGTGTATATTCCATCCATGCACTGTACTATAGTTGTTGTCAGTACTATGTGTGTACTTATACCAGTAGTCTTGTGTGTGTCTATTTGACCTTGTGTTGTGTGTCTGTTCAGTGTGTGTGTGTGTGTGTGTGTGTGTGTGTGTGTGTGTGTGTGTGCGTGCGTGCGTGCGTGCGTGTGTGCGTGCGTGCGTGTGTGCGTGCGTGCGGTATTGAAGTCAGTTAGTTGTGAGTCTATTTGACCTTGTGTTGTGTTGTGTGTCAGTTCACTGTGTGTGTGGTGCTGAAGTCAGTTAGTTGTGAGTCTATTTGACCTTGTGTTGTGTTGTGTGTCAGTTCACTGTGTGTGTGGTGCTGAAGTCAGTTAGTTGTGAGTCTATTTGACCTTGTGTTGTGTGTCAGTTCACTGTGTGTGTTGTGCTGAAGTCCTTTTTTCATACTACAAAATGCCAAATAAATACAGTCTTACAGCCTATTTAAAAAACTATGTTTAATAACAGGAAAACTATCAAGATAACATTCTCTAATTGTGTAGACTTATTGGTACAGTAGGCCATACAGTATATTCCAAATTATAGTGCCTATTTTTAAATTAAATGCAAAATATTTAACGACCAAGTATCAATCTGTTCTTTTGGAATTTTGTTACAATGGCTATAAAAATGATCTTTGCAAAGTTTGGGGAAAATTCATTCAGTTTTACTGGTCCAACGCAGCATGTTAAATTTGAGTAAAAGTGCCATTTTCCAATATTCGCAAAATCAAAAGAGGGTAAAGAGGATTTCAGTCACTATCAATGGCTGATAGCTGTAGTTGTGTTTGTGGTGTTATAGTAGACTGAGCTGGATGAAATTAGAATTAAGTCACATTTAGGTTCAGAGTCAATCCTTTGTCTTTGCTTGTAGGCTATAGTGTTTGGTGTTGACCTGTAGGCCTACTGAGTAATAGTGTAAATAGCCTTCCGCTACAATGAATCTTAAAAGTATATGGGTTCATAGTTACCTCCAGTTCTGTAACTACTCTATGAAGAAGGATGGTGATATTTGCTGTATTCTCCACCAGGTCTTCCATTGCGTCGTCGTCAGGGTTATCCTCCTGGTCCGACCAGAACCAATCCCCCAGCCAGTAGTTACCTTTGAATGAACAGAACCAATGAACAGAACCAATTTGAATGAACAGAACCAATGAACAGAACGAATCCCCCAGCCAGTAGTTACCTTTGAATGTTAATTAACAAAGTAAAAAAAACATAACTAATTATTAACTGTGCAGAATCCATAGCAAAGAGACAACCCATTTAGATCTGAGGACAAATGTCTTCTAAATCCTGACAGTTTGTCAGTGTGTCAGTGGTTCTCAAACATTTTCATGTCAAGGACCCCCAAAAATATATGTATTTGACCGCCGACCCCCATCTGAAAATAAAAAAAATTGTTCCAGGGACCACCGCCAGAGGCAAAGATTTGAGTTAAAAACGTTCACTCCGCAAGAATATATATTCAAAGATTTGCGCCATATTATCGCAATTTAAAAGAATTAGCAGATCTACGAGCTCGTAGCGCGGCACTCGGTGCCGCGCTATGCGCTTGTAGATCTGCTATCTCAGCGCCCACTGACATAAAAACATAGGGTTTTCAGAGAACTTAGAAGATATTTCTTTAGAATGGACCTCAGTCCAAAATGTGTTAGTTAAAGCCTCTGTACGTACCTTCTGCACTGTGGCTCTGAGACAGGAGAGCCAGCATGGAGACGGAGATCAGGAAACACAGCTTCATCTGGAGACAGAAATAATGACAATTACCATTTAGTAACAATAACACTGCAAAAACATACAAATCTACAGACAATTGTTTTGAAAAGCCACAATGGTATAAAACATCTGGAGGACTACTGTACTACTGTACTGTACTACTGTAAGGACCTGAGTATCAATACTGAAATGCAGAAATACTCCCATATTCAACATTTTAGTAAAAGCACAAAAGTTTGGTCATCAAAATGCACTTAAAGTACCAAAAGTTAAAAGTACTCATTAAAATGCAGATCTGTGTATAAAAATGGCATGTATTGAAAATGGCAGATCTACAAGCTCACAGCGTGTCCACATGATGACACGTTGTGACCTTGTTAAATAGAGTTTTAGTGATTAATGTATATTTATTTAGTCTAATTTAAATCGTATATAGTGTAGTAAAAGTACTATAAAAGTCCTCAGAGATTCAGTGGAGTAGAAGTAAAATTGCTGAGAATTGGTACAGTACAGTACTGTATATAAACAAGTATATAAACAACATATAAAGTATATGAACAACATAGTATTAAATAACATTAAAGTGAACATAAAATGGACTGACCGTGTCAAAGCTGTTGTCCTGTTGGCTCGCTGCTTCTGAGATGAATCCAGATCAGAACCTGACAGTAGAATAATGAGGAGTTGAACGTATATACAGTAAAATGTGACCTTAACCCTGATGCTGCTACAGTCACTGATATGGGAGTCAATAAAAAAAATATAAATAAAACACGCCATGTTCTCCAATGTATGAGATAGGCTTCAACAGTCGTGCACGCACGCACGCACGCACTTATACTTTTAGTTTGACTCTGTTATATTGTGAAAATAGCAGATCTGCAAGCTCACAACTGCTTGCGTTGCAAACTGTTATGAGCTTGCAGATTGGCTATTTTCACAATTAGTCCGCATTTCTTGTATTATTGGAAAACGTGGCCACTTTATGAACAGTTTTTATTAAGTAATGGTATTCAAATACCTTAACCCATTTAGACCTGAGAACTGATTCTATAAATGTCTTCTAAATCAAGACAGTTTTCTGAAAAACCTCATGTTTCTGTATTACTGCTTCTCAGCCCATTTCATGTCAAGGAATAAATAAAATATATTGTTCCCGAGATTTGCACACATTTTCACGATTTTTAAAAAAAAGCAGACTGACAAGCTCATATTGCCGCGCTATGAGCTTGTCGATCTGCTATTTTTCAATATAGCTAAAGTTTAAAATAATGGTTAAAGTGGTTCAAAGCTCTATAGGGCGACACAGATCCGTAGCAAGACCTCTCGCCCTTGGCGAGCAGTCTGGGCAATTGGTCTAGGCGACTCGCCAAAAGGGGAAGTCCACTCGCCAAAAGGGGAAGACCACTGGGCCCGGGGCGAAATGTCTTCACCTTTTGGCGAGTGGACTTCCCCTTTTGACGAGTGTTTTCTTCACTTTCAGCAACTGCAGCCTTTGCTAGCTACTGTGCTAAATCCGTCTTTTATATGATTTGATCAATCCATGACATCCATGCGGGTGAAATCCGTCGTTTATATAATTTGATCAATCCATGACATTGTTGTTAGAAGAACAGCTCAAATATTGAATGTGAAGAAAAAGTGTAGTACAAATCCTGGTGTGATCTTCTTAAAAGTGGAAGGATCATAAGTAACACACGTCTAAGGTATTTTTTCCCCTGACTTTCTGTTGGTAAAGTTTTGACTCTTTCACATCAGTGCACGGCTGATTCAAGCCATGCATTTAGGGGTAAAAAGGTACCTAACACACGTTGGTTAGAAAGGCTTCTTCACACACACACACACACACACACACACACACACACACATACACACAGTCACACACGAAGCAGTAAAACATCGCATTTATCAACTTTTCGCTGCGCGCCTCACAAGGCTATTGGATTTATTTGTGCTTCGTCTTTGCACAATGCACGTATAGGTAGGCATACATTGTGTAGAGCTGATCTACAGGCTGACAATGTGCCCCACATAATAGCGTATTCTTGGGACTGCGTGTGTGTGTGTGTGTGTGTGTGTGTGTGTGTGTGTGCGTGCGCGGGCTGACGGCATTGCTCTCTCCACTGTCTTTCTGTGAGTCCCCGATGCACTATATAATTTGAAAGTGATCATGATCAACTCGGGACGGTTGTATCTTTGAACACTCACAGACCAGGGGGGTCATCAATCATCACTGCATACTGCAGCCTGCTCCACGTTTTTTGGGGGGGATTTCGGAGCTGCAAAATGCAAGAAATAACGCACTTTGTGTGCAAACTCCTCGGTGCGCCTTGGATATGAGCGCCTTGGAATTGGAGCGCAATGGAAATGACTAAATGAGCATGCTCAGAAAGTCCAGAATGAATTTACATCCGAAGCAGTCGAGTAAATTTGAGTGGTAAGTGGTGGTAAGTCGAGTGGTCTTCCCCTTTTGCCGAGAAGGCTTCACTTTCTGGGGCGATTGGTCTTGGCGACTCGCCTCGGAAAGTAAAGACTTCTCGGCAAAAGGGGAAGGTCACTCGCCAAAGGTGAAGTCCACTCGCCGAGGCGAGAAGTCCGGTATTCCTCAGGTCTACATGGCCATTTTCTGTCATCCGGGGACTCCCCAAAATAATGTGGGGAGGCCGAGAGACGCCACAGGTTGAGAACCACATGCTTGGCCAAGGGACATGAGTACAGACACGTGAGTGGATAGGACCCGAATGGAAACAAGGCCGCAAGGTCTTTCTTCGGTGAAATCCTTTTTTGGACAAAAATGCCTGACTGTACATTGTGCTGTTTGCATTTATGTTGCCTAATATAGTATTCAATCAATCAAAACGGTAGATATGTACATCGAGTACACAGACAGGCCTGTGGTACAGTAGATAGTACAGTCGTTCTGCCACGAAGCACAAGGAACGCTACAAGGACAAGCTGTACTGTAAACAAACAATAGCTATCAGGCCTTAGAGAGACATCTTGGCTCTTACGTCATTTAGTGTATCACAGCCCGGACAACAACATGAGATGAACAACATGATGTTTACTGGAAATATACATTATGACCCAAAAAGATTATTGTGCTGACCGGCTGACTGGGCCTTTCATTGTGGTGGCAAACAGGGAAAACAAGCAGGGAATACAATACATGCACATGTACATAATTAAGTTACTATTTTATTATATTTTTCACTCTTCGAATGCTCTTTCTTGTGCTCTTATTCTATCCCTTTTGTTGTTTGAATGTTATGCTACTGTATCTATCTACTGTATATATGCTGCTGCATTGTCTGTTTAGTGCAGCATTTGATGTTGTAGATCATGGGTTATTGTTAATGAAATGATGTGCATATGGGTTTAGTCCAACAACGATCAATTGGATGAACAGTCATTTATCCAATAGGATGCAGTGTGTGTTTTTTAAAGGTATAGTTTTTCCTCCTTTAAAGGTGTGTGGTGTACCCCAGGGGAGCTGCCTTATTGGCCCTCTACTTTACACAATAAGCCTTTTGTTTTAGATAAGTTTACTTGAGATAAAAAACACACTTCAATCTGAACTGAAACTATATTACTTGACTGGATATCTGAGAACAGACTTGTTCTGAATGTAGCCGAAACTAAAAGTATAAATCAATGTTCACTGCTAGAAATGCTACTAAGGAGGTATAGTCAGCTGTGCCTATCACTTAAGGACTCTAATATTGAACAGGTTCAAGAGGCAGTTTTGCTGGGTGTCACACTCGATGGACAGCTAACATGGGAGAAACATATTGAAAATATTGTTAAGAAAATGGGCAGCTATGAGCTTGTCAGTCTGGTATTTTTGAAAAATCGTGAAAATGTGTGCAAATCTTTATAATATTATTTGCTTCTGGGGGGTCCCTGGAACAATATATTTTGGGCCAATTACAATTCTGGGGTCCTTGACATGAAATGGGCTGAGAAGCAGTAATACAGAAACATGAGGTTTTTCAGAAAACTGTCTTGATTTAGAGAATCAGTTCTCAGGTCTAAATGGGTTAAGGTATTTGAATAACATTACTTAAAAACTGGTCATAAAGTGGCCACGTTTTCCAATAATATAAGAAATACTAATTGTGAAAATAGCCAATCTGCAAGCTCATAACAGTTTGCAACGCAAGCAGTTGTGAGCTTGCAGATCTGCTATTTTCACAATATAACAGAGTCAAACTAAAAGTATAATTTAACGCCTAGAATTCCATGATTCACTGTTCATTGTGTGTGTGTGTGTGTGTGTGTGTGTGTGTGTGTGTGTGTGTGTGTGTGTGTGTGTGCGTGCGTGCGTGCGCTTGCGTGCGTTAGGCTGTTGAAGCCTATCTCATCTACTGTAGGTACATTGGAGAACATGGTGTGTTCTATGACAAGCCTTTAGTTATATTGTTGTTATTGACTCCCATATCAGTGACTGTAGCAGCATCAGGGTTAAGGTCACATTTTACTGTATATACGTTCAACTCCTCATTATTCTACTGTCAGGTTCTGATCTGGATTCATCTCAGAAGCAGCGAGCCAACAGGACAACAGCTTCGACACGGTCAGTCCATTTTATGTTCACTTTAATGTTATTTAATACTATGTTGTTCATATACTTCAGTGGTGTAATTTACTCCATTACTGTACTTGCATGCATACAATTGTTTTATTTTACTTTGTTGAAGTATTTCCAATTTTCAGCAATTTTCCTTCTACTCCACTACATCTCTGAGGACCTTTATAGTACTTTTACTCCACTTTTTAAATTTGACTAAATAAATATACATTAATCACTAAAACTCTATATTTAACAAGGTCCCAACGTGTCGCCATGTGGACACGCTGTGAGCTTGTAGATCTGCCATTTTCAATAAATGCCATTTTTATACACAGATCTGCATATTAATGAGTACTTTTGGTACTTTAAGTGCATGTTGATGCCCAAAACTTTTGTGCTTTTACTAAAATGTTGAATACGGGAGTATTTCTGCATTTCAGTATTGATACTCAGGTCCTTACAGTAGTACAGTACAGTAGTACAGTAGTCCTCCAAATGTTGTAAACCATTGTGGCTTTTCAAAACAATTGTCTGTAGATGTATATGTTTTTGCAGTGTTATTGTTACAAACTGGTAATTGTCATTATTTCTGTCTCCAGATGAAGCTGTGTTTCCTGATCTCCGTCTCCATGCTGGCTCTCCTGTCTCAGAGCCACAGTGCAGAAGGTACGTACAGAGGCTTTAACTAACACATTTTGGACTGAGGTCAATTCTAAAGAAATATCTTCTAAGTTCTAATTCTAAGTTCTCTGAAAAACCTCATGTTTCTATGTCAGTGGGTGCTCAACCTTTTTCATGTCAAGGACCCCCAGAATTATCTGTATTTGGCTGCGACCCCCATCTGAAAATATGTTGTTCCAGGGACCTCCGCCCCCCACGGAAGCAAAGATTTTAGTTTGAAAGAATATATATTCAAAGATTTGACATTTTCACGATTTTGCAAAAATAGCAGCACAGAGTGCCGCGCTATATGAGCTTGTAGATCCGCTATTTTGGAAAATCGTGACAATCGTCAATAGCTAAAGTATAACATAATTTTTTGAAAAATATGCGATAATATGGCGCAAATCTTTATATATTCTTGCGGAGTGAACGTTTTTAACTCAAATCTTTGCCTCTGGGGGCGGTCCCTGGAACAACATATTTTCAGATGGGGGTCGGTGGTCAAATACATATATTTTTGGGGGTCCTTGACATGAAAATGTTTGAGAACCACTGACATACTGACAAAATAGAAGACATTTGTACAGTTAATAATTAGTTATGTTTTTTTACTTTGTTAATTAACATTCAAAGGTCTCTGGCTGGGGGATTGGTTCTGGTCCGGGGATACCACTGCAGAAGATGCCACAATGCAAGACATGGTCGAGAATACAGCAAATATCACCATACTTCTTCATAGAGTAGTTACAGAACTGGAGGTAACTATGAACCCATATACTTTTAAGATTCATTGTAGCGGAAGGCTATTTACACTATTACTCAGTAGGCCTACAGGTCAACACCAAACACTATAGCCTACAAGCAAAGACAAAGGATTGACTCTGAACCTAAATGTGACTTAATTGTAATGTCAGGGTGCAGTTCAGGCCAAACCATAAACATAACAAACACAAACTCAACATTCTCTTAAACTCTACCAACGAGATGAGGGAAAGGCTACTATAACAACACAAACACAACTAACTGACTTCAGCACAACACACACAGTGAACTGACACACAACACAACACAAGGTCAAATAGACTCACAACTAACTTGACTTCAATACCGCACGCACGCACACACGCACGCACGCACACACGATCAAATAGACACACACACACACACACACACACACACACACACACACACACACACACACACACACACACACACAAGACTACTGGTATAAGTACACACATGGACTAGTACTAACAACTATAGTACAGTGCATGGATGGAATACACACATGAACAACTAGGCCTATACTTCAAATACTAGTGTGTACAAAACGTTTTTGGTTGCTGGTCTCTGTTGAGCTTTTCTAACTCCAACTTTCCATTCTGTTTTCAGAGTCAGGGCAAAGACCTGCGTCATGTGGTGAGTCAATAATGTTCTGCTGTTCAGTTTAACAAATGACTAACAACTAGCACATCAAATACGGTTGTCAGGAGCACAATCATCTGCTTAATGACTCGATTAAATAATGTTCTGTTCAGTTTAACCAATGACAAACAACTACAGTAGTATTATCAATATATTCACAATGTCTACAAACCAGTACAATGTTAGTTATATCAGGGCTGGGAGAGATCGAGGGCCACTATCACTCCATAGGGCCACTTGCATATCCACTATAATTACTGTAATTAACGCCCTACTTGTCATTCTTACAAAAGTAGCAAATATATATATCTACAAGCTCCAAATGTGTCGCAGAGTGCAGCACGTTTTGAGCTTGTACATCTGCTATTTTTCAAATTTCAATCCTGACATTTTTAATTGCAAATGCATTTAGTTATACTTATGATAACTTTTATGAACTCACATCATGTCATTCGGTACAATGTTAGTTACATGACACGTAATTTCCTACTCCTGGTCTAGTAGGATTATAGAGCATCGCAGTCCCGCCCCCTTTCATGACGACGCCAGGCCCAGGAAATAATTCCCAATGCATTTTCCCTCATAGACATTTCAAAAAGTATTTATTTAAAGACCTTTTAAGCGTCGTACAAAGACAAACACAATATTTTGGACCGAACAAATAATTACAAAAAAAACCCATTTTTTCTTCCTTCTAATTATTTGTTCAGCCCAAAACATTGTTTTTATTGTCATGATTTGTCACAACTCCAGTTGGCTTTGTACGACGCTTAAAAGGTCTTTAAATTAATACTTTTTAAAATGTCTATCAGGACTCTTTCAAGGGGGTGGGACTGTGGCGCTCTATAGTAAATAAAGAAATAAAGAAATTGACGTATGAGCCCAGTGTCCATGACATCAGAGACACTGGGCTCACTGCTTAAATCTAAAATATCTATAACCACATATTACACACATAAAGACCCCCAGGAAAGTGTTCTACATCTTCTAAATGTCATTAACATAGTTTTATGCAAAAAGGGTGAAATGTCCCTTGAATGAACTGGTGGGCGTGTCCACATAAAAGCATGATTTTAACAAATACTGTACACTTTGTAGAAAAAGTTCTTTAGAAAAAATTCTCCTTATATATTATAATAATACCTGATGATCATGTTTTAGGGCACTCCATCTTTAAGTACATGTGCAAAGTGTACACCACTGCTAGTGTGTCTATATATCTACAGTATAGCTGTATTTATTTAACTGTACTTCTCTTTAAATGTATTTAAAACACTTTGAATTGTGCTTGTGCGTCCAGATGACTGTACAACACTCGATGGCTCATCCCGGAGAACAAGCCGAAGGAGACCAGCTGGTGGAGCATGTAGAAAGAGTTGAAGATCTACTTGAAATAGTAATTGAACAAGCGAAGGTAACGTGAACCCATATTTCCACTATTAAAGGGATAGTTCCGATTTTTTTTTTTTACTTAAGCTGTATGAAATATTTGCCATTAATATAGGGGTATGCAACTGTATTCATTGATTGCCCCGAGTCCCGTGGTGAGAGTTCTGCTCTGGTTTTGGTGAAATATTAAGTAGTTCCGGTCATTTTGTGGAGGGGGCACATGCAGGGGGCCACGCAGAAAAAGTAAATTAATCCACAAAACTAACGTAATTTGTATTGTTGACCTATTACTAATATATTAGTGCAACTTTTGTTCTTTTTTGACCCCTCTATCACACAGAACTATACTTTTTGTGTCCATATCACTACGGTCAAAGTTGAACGAAAGTTGCGCTAATATTTTAGAAATAGGTCAACAAGACAAATTACCTGAGCTTTGTTAATAGACACACACTAGCCCTGAAACATGACTGTCATGATTATCATGACAGTCATGTCTCACACCGTACTAGCATTCATTGTTCCTTCTCTTTAAACGTGTCTAAAGCAGTTTGAATTGTCTTTCTTTGCAGTATTCGCAGGGTTGCATTGGGAAGAAAGAATTGGCCGGGGACTTCACGCAACTAAAGACACACATGATGGACTGGAAGGCTCTGATCGTGACAAATCAATTTGCGGAGGAGGCGGAACCAATGTGGGAAAACATGCTGATGTTGGAGGATTATTTTGACAACTTGGAGCAGGGGCCATGGGACGAATCTCAGAAGGCTGGACTTCTGAAGAAGTTCAGTCAAATGAGCAGAAAAATGGAGATTTTCAGTGCTCAGTATTTTGCGTATTTCCCAAGTGCTGAGAATACTGCGTTGGTGAGGGACAGCTGGATGAAGTTGGAGAAGGGTATAAAATCTATATACGTGGTGGAGCTACCAGAACGTATTAGCTTGGACCCATAGGTTCTAGCGCAGCTGGAAGCTCTCAGGGCTGTATTTTCCATGTCCTAACCCATTTTGGGGCCGGGACCCCTTTTGGTGTTAGCATTATGTTAAGCTTTAGCTATTGAAAAATAGCAGATCTACAAGCTGATAGCGCGCCACCGCCACCGAGTGGCGCACTATGAGCTTGAAAAGGTCTGCTATTTTTGAAAAATCAAAGAACGACTGACATAGAAACATAGGCTTTTTCAGAAAACTGTCAGGATGTCGCTCTGGATTAAGAGCGTCTGCTAAATGCCTAAATTTGTAGAATCTGATCTCAGGTCAGAATGGGTTAAGTACCAGGTCTTATTACTTAACTTAAGACCTGGAGGCGTCTTGGCCTCTCAGAATAGCCAAATGGCATTGATCACGCCTCTAGGTCTTAAGTTATAAGTAATAAGACCTGGTACTTAAGACATGCAAAATACAGCCCTCAGAGTCTGACAATCAGGCTAAGCACGTACAGCTGGAGACTGAATTATGATGACAGAATTGATCTAAATGGTATAATTAAAATGTTCTGTCAATTAATTGAAATAATTAGATTCAGGTTCACAGAAGATTACTTTTCTTTAAATCACTCTCTGGGTTAAAGGCCTCCCACGGTGCACTTTGACCCAATTATAAGTTTAAATCCACATTATCAATAATTGTTGTTGTATAGTGTTGTTTTTTGCCATTTAAAGTAGATTGAAAAAATACTTTGAAATCCATTCACTTGTTTTTAATTAATATTATATTCATGACTCACATGATCTCACAGAACGATGTTGGCTATCCAGCCTTCATCAGTGTGTCATGTTTTTATTTTCAAAGTGTGTTCTTAAAAGCTGTAATTAATTGATATTAATATTCTCACCGGGGTCCAGTTTTCATATACAGACCACCATCACCATGTGCTTTTTTTCCCCTGCTCATAAATCTTATACAAATAAAGTCCTCACAAAATGTTCAGAAACTTAACTTTGTCCAATTATTTCTCACCTTAAATAATACCAATTTCTGTTGTATTTGATGTAATTTATGACTAGTTAATTACTAGTCACCTTTACAGTGAGGTACAGCTGTCAACTTGTAATGATTGTGTGGTATATTATGAGCAACAGCCTAAATGTTTGTAAGGTTGGCATACATGGGCAACTGGCGGCCCCCGGTGGCCACATGCGGAACCCCACCTTCACTTAATGCGGCCCTCAGGTTAATATCAGAATACTGATACATTATTGATTTCAGCTTTCAGTTACAATTCCAAACATGCAAACATGACCCGCTTTTGTACTGTATGTCCAATGTGTTTGGATTTAGTTCATAAAGTTAACATAAGTATAACTAAATTCATATTAAATTAATTAAATAAAAAGGTTATTTTCAGGATTCCAATTTAAATAAAATGTCCAATTTCTTTTTCAGGATTTCAATATAAATACCGTATAGCAAAAATTGCTGATCTACAAGCTCAAAAGCTTGAGCTTGTAGATCGGCTATTTTTGCTATACGACGAGTAATATGCAACGTCAACTTTGGCCCTCTGGAGTGACTGAGTGTGGAAATATAGTGGAACAACTAAAAAACGAACATTTTCTTTAGATATTGGTCCAAAGTTTGCGTGTAGAATTTCGTGCACATTGCTCAAAACCCCCCAGGAGGAGATGCTGTAGATTTGAACAGTTTTTCATAGAGGCCAGAGAGGTCATATAGGTCAAAATGTTATCATGGCTGTGTAGGTGTAGGTCAACATACAAAAGTATCTGCATCAACATGTACTTTAAGTAGGCTACTAAAAGTAAAACGTACCTCATATTGCAAATGTCCTATTTCACAAGTTCAAAATGCGTAGAAAATCTTTTGAACATATAGCAGATCTACAAGCTCACAATGCGCATTGTGAGCTTGTAGATTGTAGAAGATTTGCCTTGGATAACATTAGAAAGAGTATCGCTCTCCACTGGCCATCAGCGTGGGGGGGGGCATCTATACATTGATGTCGGGAGTCAACCTCATAACTCCATGTTTGAGGTTTATGAATCAGTGCCTATTGAACATAATACCTTCACGTCTGTGTGTCGTTTCGAAAATATTGAACCAATCGAAAAGTGCTTTGGACAAAACCCCTTAACTCCATTGGACCCTCAAACTGTCTGCTATAAAGCAGCTAACTCTCATGGAAGTAATTGACAATATAAATAAAGTCACAACACCAACTTTGATGGGGCTGTATTGCTTCGTTTAAAAATATATATATATATATGGTTCTCTTAATTTCCTGAAAAATGTATATTTTTTTCATTTCCTGAAAAATGAACATTTTGGAGTTATGAGGCTTTCTCCCGACAGCAGAGATTTACTGTATCTATGCCGGACAGTAGTACTAGTAAACTTGACCTTTGACTCTGTATTACTTCACATGGCATGCTCTTTTTCCCCCAGTGGTTTTCAACATTTTTCATATCTTATCGAGGTTTATCATTTATTCGTCCTTTGAGCCACAGACCACCATTCTACTGTAGTGGGCCATAGAGACCATCAGCTTGGGCACAGTATACTGTAGCTCTGAATTGTGTTCAGGTCGTGATTGGCCTGCTGATAAAAGTACATCATGGTCCACATAGTCATTCATAAAAAAACTATTCTCAACTTTTCAAACCGTTCTGCTCGAGCTGCACGGATGGCACAGTGGTTAATATATTCAAAGAAAAAGACAATAGCAGATCTACATACAAGCTCATAGCACGTGACTTTAGGCCATGATATGTTTGAATAGCCAAAGCATAAAGTAATGCTTTTTAGATGTAAAATGAAATGACAACGGGTTGAGACCTGAGCATAAAGCATAAAGTAATGCTTTTTAGATGTAAAATTAAATGACAACGGGTTGAGACCTATGAGGACTCTGAACATTCTACACGTTTTATGAAAAAAAAAATTGGTTAATGTTTTCTAATCAAGTAAAAGTAAAAGTAACGATTTTGGCTCCGAGATGTAGTGGAGTGGAAGTACAAGTACTGGAAATTGGAAATACTCAAGCAAAGTACAAATGCCTCAAAATTGTACTTAAGTACAGTACTTAAGTAAAAGTACTTCGTATACTTTCCACCACTGAACAATATGCAGTATGACAGTCCTGGTATAGATTATGGAAACCAGTTGTTGTAGTAAAACGTGTAGTATAATTGCCCCCCCGGTGCCTAATCTAAATATCGACTATCTTTATATGTGCTGAAGTTTAAAAGAACACAGATTCAGCATACAAACAGGGCCGTGAATACCACAGACTAATGTGAACTGTTTAGACTTGTTAAGCAGTCTTACAGCCTGTGGGGAGAGATCTGACGTTTGTACAAGGTTCATGTTCAAGGTTTCTTTATTTTGTCTCCCAAATTTGTCGCACGCATGGACCTCGTACCTCCTGCCTGATGGCATTAGCCGATACTCAGGGTATAGTACATGGGAGGGGTCAGACACAATGTTCTTAACCTGTCCAATGGTGGCCTGCTCAAAGATGACCTGGGGGGTGATCGGAGGTGCAGACATACCCATGATCTTCGCTGCCATTTTGGCTAATCTAAGGATCTCAGATTTGTATTTTACAGTTAGGTTTCCAAACCAACTGGTGATACCATGCCTTAGAATTGACTCACTCCCCACTTCAGTCTGCTGTCCTATCAAATAAATGTGAACATGTATCCCAATCACAAATAATATAGGCTGATTTTGTTGCAATATCTATAATTCTATGAAATATAAATACTGTATATCCAATCAAACAACCCATTTTATATTGACCATTATGTCAAATAATCACACTTCATTCAAATAACTATGGAGAGCAAAAACATGGCACTACACTGCACGCGGGCCTGTCGCGGAAAAGGCCCCCTGCATCCCGAGTTGCTTAATAGAGTCCTTTGAAATGTCTCTTTGACTTAATGTTCTTGTAACTTTAGCAGTGCAAACGCACTACACTGCTGCACGCGTAGCCTACTGCTTCCTTGTGCAGACCAGACTAGTCTGAATGAATGAGCGAGACACGGCTTAAGCAGCACCTGTGCGCAATGCCAGGCAATCAATTCAATTCAATTCAATTCAAAGGGCTTTATTATGGGGAGAAAACATACGTTTACATTGCCAAAGCAGTCACGCATCAACCAGTCAACCATCCGTCCAGTGTTGCTACTGAACTGACAGACAAGAGAACCTGGCTCTGCCTCAGAAAGTTATCGTCACATGTTTTACATTTTAACCTTAAATTAAATCAATTATGATTTATGAACCACATATTTATTGTAGGCCTACATCATGAAATTGCTATGAATTATTCTTTATAAACGTATGACCACCATGAGCTGTTGTATCCCAGCTATTCAAAAGCAAACACTTCAATAACAGCACTAAATGTCATCAAACAGTGGTCCGTGTCTCAAATGGGTCTGATAGGGCTAAATGTCATCAAACGGTGGTCCGTGTCTCAAATGGGTCTGATATAGGGCTAAATGTCATCAAATGGTGGTCCGTGTCTCAAATGGGTCTGATTCTGATATAGGGCTAAATGTCATCAAATGGTGGTCCGTGGCTCAAAAGCAGAATAAATAGGCTAATGGACCTTGAAAACCCAGAGCTAAAAAAAGCTAACAGTAGCGTAGCGCCGTAGCCCAAACCAACACCTGCAAACACTGTGACTCACCTGATATGCTTATAAAACGCAGACTGCAGGACTTAAGTTTCCACAGCTTCTTGTTGTAGAAGATCTCTTTGTTTTTCTCCAGCCTGGTAAAAACAACACTGGCGGCCTACTCGATGTCCATGTCAATTAAATGTTATGTTACGAGTTATTCATTAAAACAAACAAACAAACAGGCTTATTGTAGCAACAAACACTCTAGCAGCGTGGTGGTGTTGGTGTGGGTGTGGTGTGGTTACACCAAAGGCTGGCGTGAGCGACCTGAGGACGCATGCGCGTCCCGTGCACCGCAGCTCAAGGTAACCCCCCCCCCGCACGCACGCACGCACAAACGCACGCGCGCGCGCGCACACACAAACACACACACACACACACACGCACAATGTATTTATGTATTTTTATTCATTCATTAATTTCATGACAGTAAAACTGAATTGGCTGCATTGAAGTGTATGATTCAACTTTTCATGGTTTATATTAAATTGTTTTAAAAGGTTAATCTAGTTAATATAGTATAGGCCTATTATCCTATAGTAAAAAGGCATGACGAAATATTAAAGAAGAGTAAAGCTCCAGTTGCCACGTATTGCTGTACTGCAATATATATTTTATGAGAAATATTTTTTTTTATGGAATATTTTATATTGGGTAAAATATACCCGTGTTTGGTGATGGTGTAACAAAAAAATGTTTAGTGTTCTAGGGTTAATAAGGTAACAAACATTATGCCATTAGTATGAATGTAAGTGTTGAACTCTGCTGTCAGATGACAAGTCAACATTGGTGTATGGCGTCTCGTATGACGCAGAGAGGCTAAAGCGGGGAGACGTTTTAGCTGTCAGACTCGCTGCTTTAGTCGCATGAGAATCACTGCTCCAGGCCAGGGTACTGCTTTTCTTATATTTTATTAAACTTAGAACAAATACCACAGTGAATCACAGCATAATGAAAGCGATAATATACCTCCACTGAGTAAATAAACTCATTCACAGTGTCGTCGAGTAATACAATATTAAAAACACAACAGTACATCAGAAGATCAGCAAAAAGAAAACAGTACGTTTGAATTACGTACGTAAGGTTTACAAATAAAAGCCAAGACAACTGTCCCGATAGCAGAGTGACTGAACCCAAAATGCAGAGCTACAAGCAAGAGAGTTTCAAAAACCTGTTTATTTAGGCAGAATTAATGGCAGCATATAGTTTACAAGCACTACCGTCCTAAAGTCGACTCTTCGGTGCTACTGAAAATTTCTGACGAGCCGAAATCTTTTCGGCACTACAGCGCCGAAACAGCGGTAAAATAGGAGTATGAATCATCCCTTAGTCTACTGCCTGTTTACACATGAACGTTGTTCCTCTTATCCTATTAATGTCATCCATGTTTTATGGCCAAAATATGTTTTCATCTGTCCCATTTAATATCTTGTTCAGTCGCCATACTGTCTCTATTAGGTTTTCCCCCAGTCAAGTTAACTCCCAATAACGAGAGGCCTACTGCATGTACTTGACCTTGGCCTGTAGTGAGAAAAGAGATAGCCACTCATTGGGAGTCAGAGAGTGTTTTTTCCCTGCCGAAGGTTCACAGTGCAGGGAAAGTTATCAACAAGTTGCCTGGCAACGCCTGCCTAGGTGCTCTCCAGGCTTCAATGGGCATCCATGTGCGGAACGGAGGAGACGAGTTCTACGTCTCGTCATCCATGTGCTGCTCCAATGAGCAACCGGCGCCACCGTGGGATATTACGGAAATTAACTGTTTACCAGCCAATGGACTTCATATCAACAAATCTGACGTGATCGGCACTGTTAATGTCTGACTGGGACATACCGTGAAGAGGTGTTCAGTTCAGTTCAGTTCGGATCCATTTTTGGAACCATTTAAATTATTATGAATGTAAATACTATCATCTGAACCATGTAGCACATTCTCTATGTAAATTGACTTTATACCTATACTAAATAATGGTTAAAACCTGAAATAGCGCAGCACTCGGTATATATACGAGCTTGTAGATCTGCTGTTTTTCAACAGCTAAAGCATAACATAACGCTTAAAACACCAACAGGCGTTCCCGTCCTGATTGGGATAAAAAATAAAGAAATAAATGTGTTTAGAAGTGTCTTCTGTGAGGATTCTAATTAGTGTGACTTTAGACTTTAGCACAAACACAGAAGGGGAAAAAAAGGCAGAGATGATGGGTCCCTGGAACAACATATTTTCAGATGGGGGGGGGGGGGGGGGGGTCGGCAGCCAATTACAAATAGATTCCTTTGGGGTCCTTGACATGAAAATAGGCTATTTTGAGAACCACTTGGAAAAGCGCTATAAAAATGCAATTCATTATATATATATATATATATATATATATATATATATATATATATATAAGCATTCAATAAACCAACAACCTATAACCATTCAATATAAACCAACTGATGTCTTGGAATCAATTCTATGACGTGGTAGACGGATGCTTTGATTGGTTGAATACTTTAATAACAGCTTGCAAAACACTACAGCGGTGCAGTTACTGTACAACCATGCTAAAAAATAAAAGGATAACACTGTTGTGGTCCTACAGTATGTATTCAATTCATCAAGACTTATCGGGAGGGGTTGGAGGTGTTGTTGAGTCGACTCCCTCTCTGCCGCGGCTTCAGTTTATCTGTTGATTTATAAACACAAAACACATCATTTCAACACTCTAGTGGAGGAGCCTGTAGGGATATTTCACGTCAATTTGTCTAAAAAGCGCCAAATTTTGCACAGATAGCTAGAGGTGACCTTTGGGGTCGCCACAGCAGCCAAATCCATATGGCCACCATTAACTTCCTATATAAGGCAAAACAGTTCTACATTTCATTATGCACTAAAATGTGGGCAGTTCAGAAACCCGTCCACCAGTGACATCATCGTTAGGCAGAGATTACAAAAAATATATATTTAGATTTTTATTATTGTGAGAACAACTTTTCAGGAATAGAAAGCCTGCCATTTCTATTAGCTTGAAAGTCCCCATCGATGATGTCACTGGTGGACAGGTTTCACTCATTGTGCAGAAAGTCATAATTTCAAGTTTTCAAATGTATAACAATCTTTTGAAAATAGCAGATCTACAAGCTCACAACGAGTTGCATTGCGAGCTTGTTGATCGGCTGAAATGGTTAGTTAACATAGTGAAGTAAAAGTACAATATTTGGCTCTGAGATGTTAGTGGAGTAGAAGTAAAAGTATTGGAAATTGGAAATACTCAAGAGTGCCACAATTTTTTTCCCAGTTTTTCATGTGTCTCTGAGATGTCTAATTAGGTTCATTAGACACCCTGGAGTCGTTTTTATGTGCAATGGTGTATTAACTTTGTATTTAGGGTTTCTTCCTGGAGGCTGAACCCTTGACAGTCAAACGGGCCAATGAAGTAAACAGTAATATAGTGACACCACACTATCAGCCCCTCCCCTAACCCCTCCCCCTTTATCATACAACTACAGCTGTGAGTGCGGCTTCAGTTCAGGTGGATCACCATCCATCACCACCCACCAGGCAAACCAGGCATACTTAATGAACTGGTGGGCGTGTCCACATAAAAGCATGATTTTAACAAATACTGTACACTTTTTGGGAAAAGTTCTTCCCCCTTATATTGTAATAATACCTGATGATCATGTTTTAGGGTGGAAAAAAAGGTGGCACTCCATCTTTAAGTTGTATGAAATACTTGCCATTAATATAATGGTTGCAACTGTATTAATTGATTGCCCGAGTCCCGTGGTGGGAGTTCTGCTCTGGTTTTGGTGAAATATCAAGTAGTTCCGGTCATTTTGTGGGGGGCAATGGGGGCCACGCAGTAAAGGTAAATGAATCCACAAAACTAACATTATTTGTATTGCTGACATATTTTTTTAATATTAGTGCAACTTTCGTTATTTTTTTACCCCTCTATCACACAGAACTATGTTTTTTGTGTCCATATCACTACGCCCAAAAAATAGTTCCATGTGATGGAGGGGTCCAAGTTGAACGAAAGTCGCGCTAATATTTTAGAAATAGGTCAACAATACAAATTACGTTCGTTTTGTGGATTCATTTACTTTTACTGCGTGGCCCCCTGTGACCTCCACAAAATGACCGGAACTACTTAATATTTCACCAAAACCAGAGCAGAACTCCCACCACGGGACTCGGGCAATCAATTAATACAGTTGCAATCACTATATTAATGGCAAGTATTTCATACAACTTAAGTTAAAAAGAATCTGAACTATCCCTTTAAGTATACCTGGGTTTTCACCTTAGCACCGCCCACCTGAACTTAAGCCTCGCCCACAGCTGTTGTTGTATGATAATGTGGGAGGGGTTAGGGTTATGATGTCACTAAAATGGTGTCATTTTGATTGGGCCTTTTGACTCAAAGGCTTTCAGCTTTCAGGAAGAAACCAAAAATACACATATTTGAATATTATAACCACACCTGGGGGTCTACTAGGCCCCTTTTCCACCGGTTGGTTCCCAATGAGAACCGGTTCAGTTCTTTGTGGTTCTTAGTCCATGAGCCAGAGCTCCATAATTGGAACGTTAATTATGAATTGAGTGGATAAAACCATACCTATATATTAGATTGTTGTCACCCTGAAACTTCCCCAGTTGAGTACTGTACTTACACGAAGACAATGATTTATTGTATTACAAAGTTTACATTTTTAAATATGCAAGTGAGGCATTATGTAGGAAAATATGCAAAATAATCGAAAATTATGAAAAAGCTACTACTGTGGAAGAGTTATTATTAATTTACTTGTTTTTGATCCTATAAACAATGGTCTAGTTTTTCCCACCAATTTTGGAGCTCTGGCTCATGGACTAAGAACCAAAAAGAACTGAACCGGTTCCCATTGGGAACCAACCGGTGGAAAAGAACTGAACCTGTTCCCATTGGGAACCAACCGGTGGAAAATAACTGAACCGGTTCCCATTGGGAACCAACCGGTGGAAAAGAACTGAACCGGTTCCCACTGGGAACCAACCGGTGGAAAATAACTAAACGGGTTCCCATTGGGAACCAACCGGTGGAAAATAACTAAACGGGTTCCCATTGGGAACCAACCGGTGGAAAAGAACTGAACCGGTTCCCACTGGGAACCAACCGGTGGAAAATAACTGAACCGGTTCCCACTGGGAACCAACCGGTGGACAACGGGTCTTAGAGTAATGCAAAACAGAAAAAGTACTAAATCACGGCACTCCATCTTAAAAGTAAAAAGTACAGATCTTTTAACTGATTTTCCCACAACTAACTGTGTGTTGCACTTTGCCTTACCATTAAGCAATCAATCAATGTTGCACTTCGGCAATCTAAGTGCTCTCCTTATTATCTTGCAAATGTGCTCATC
This sequence comes from Protomyctophum bolini, assembly GCF_963924005.1. Classification (NCBI taxonomy): domain Eukaryota; kingdom Metazoa; phylum Chordata; class Actinopteri; order Myctophiformes; family Myctophidae; genus Protomyctophum; species Protomyctophum bolini. Next base: position 2,902,588 of record NC_137882.1, on the reverse strand, counting down.
TTCACCAAGCAAGTACAGGCCTGAGAGAGAGAGAGAGAGAGAGAGAGAGAGAGAGAGAGAGAGGAGAATTTTTCAAGGTTTAGTTATAGGGCTTCAAATCAGTGTCACCATTATTATATTTTAACCCATTTCACCGCTGGTAGAAACTGCAGTCACTCAATGTTAAGAGTATTTGTAATAGATATCAGTATAGGCTAATCACAATTAGAAATGTGCACCCTATGGCCAGAAAAATGATGAAGTCTGTGTGTTTGACTATAGAGGGTTTTACTTTTAACGAAGTACTTCTAAATTGCAGTATTGGTACTTTTACTTAAGTAAAGTACCTCAAAATTGTACTTAAGTAGGCTACAGTACTCGAGTACATGCACTTAGTTACTTTAGACCACTGGTCATAATGATAAAGACTAGCTGTGAAATCAAACAAACTCACATCATATAGACCTAAAAAAAATAATACCTACATTCCTCACGGAGATCGCAGCACTTCCCATTGACGAACACTCCCACACACGGGACGGTCGGGATGCACTGTCCATTCACGACCTCCTTGGGGCTGAGACACAGTACGCAGAATCCATCGTCGTCCAAAGCGTGGCCGACCACACGTGAACACACATGGCACTCTCCATTGTCCATGAGCACTGTGCCTGTGTGGGGACAAACGCACTGTCCCAGGATCAGCACTGTGCCCTCGGGACACACGCAATGTTCACCGATCTGCACTGTGCCCGCCGGACAGACGCAAAGCCAGCCGATCAGCTGTGCGCCTCCGGGACACACGCACCGTCCGCCGATCAGCTGTCCGCCTCCGGGACACACGCACCGTCCGCCGTTCAGCTGTGCGCCTACGCCTAACACGATTGAACACGGCAGGCACTGTCCGTTGTCAAGGACTGTGTCCGTGGGACATGCGCACAGTCCATGCGAGTCCCACACTACGCCGACCACGGCCGAACACAGGAGGCACTCTTGTGCTCCTGTACACGCTATGCACTGTCCGTCATTGGCGTCCAACACTGCGCCGAACAAAGCTGAACACGGGAGGCACTCTGACTCCACTAGTGAACACATGCACTGTCCATGTTCCAGCACTCCGCCGTACAAATATGCACACGGGTAGCACTGTGCACCTGCTGGACACTTGCACTGTCCATGTTTCAACACTGCGCCGATCCAATCTGAACACGGGTAGCACCAACTGTTGAGGAATACCAGGTCTTCGGCACCTCGACACCTAACCGTCATCCTCTGACACTGTCTGCCGTCCAGGGCGAACCCAGCGAGGAGAGTGAGAAGCAGGAACATGATCAGCTCCTCTGTGTTCAGGAGATCCTCTCTCTCTGGTGGTGGGGATGGATTCAGTGTTCAGGAGATCCACTCTCTCTGGTGGTGGTGGGGATGGATTCAGTGTTCAGGAGATCCTCTCTCTCTGGTGGTGGTGGGGATGGATTCAGTGTCCAGGAGATCCTCTCTCTCTGGTGGTGGGGATGGATTCAGCGTCAGACCTCGGGTGGTGGTTTGAAGTGATACAACAAAGTACTTGGACAGCCTGTTTTTTATACTATTCTAAGCCCCGCCCTGAAGGGACAGCCGGGGGACAACCCGGGGGACTATCTTTATATGTGCTAAAGTTTAAAAGAACACAAATTCAGCATACAAACAGGGCCGTGAATACCACAGACTAATGTGAATTGTTTAGACTTGTTAAGCAGTCTTACAGCCTGTGGGGAGAGATCTGACGTTTGTACAAGGTTCATGTTCAAGGTTTCTTTATTTTGTCTCCCAAATTTGTCGCACGCATGGACCTCGTACCTCCTGCCTGATGGCATTAGCCGATACTCAGGGTATAGTACATGGGAGGGGTCAGACACAATGTTCTTAACCTGTCCAATGGTGGCCTGCTCAAAGATGACCTGGGGGGTGATCGGAGGTGCAGACATACCCATGATCTTCGCTGCCATTTTTGCTAATCTAAGGATCTCAGATTTGTATTTTACAGTTGGTTTCCAAACCAACTGGTGATACCATGCCTTAGAATTGACTCACTCCCCACTTCAGTCTGCTGTCCTATCAAATAAAGGCATAGAAGCCCCTCAAAAACACATTTTAAAATAACACTTCCCAGATTAAGTCTTAAACTAACTTTCTAATATTTCAGAATCTTTCAAACCAGCTATAATTTCACAACAAACCAGACTCACATTACAAACATGTGGAACCATGTATTTGAATGTGAACATGTATCCCTATCACAAATAATATAGGCTGATTTTGTTGCAATATTTATAATTCTATGAAATATAAATGTATATTGGCTATATACTATATATATACTGTATATCCAATCAAACAACCCATTTTATATTGACCATTATGTCAAATAATCACACTTCATTCAAATAACTATGGAGAGCAAAAACATGGCACTACACTGCACTCCACTGAGTAAATAAACTCATTCACAGTGTCGTCGAGTAATACAATATTAAAAACACAACAGTACATCAGAAGATCAGCAAAAAGAAAACAGTACGTTTGAATTACGTACGTAAGGTTTACAAATAAAAGCCAAGACAACTGTCCCGATAGCAGAGTGACTGAACCCAAAATGCAGAGCTACAAGCAAGATAGTTTCAAAAACCTGTTTATTTAGGCAGAATTAATGGCAGCATGTAGTTTACAAGCACTAACTCAGGGAAGCCCAAAAAGGCCCAAACAGTTCAAAAGTACAACTCAAAAATCCAAAAGGCTAAACTAAACAAAACAAAATCCAAAACTAAACAAGGCACCTGCAGGCAAAACATAGGAAGTCCAGAAAATGCAAAAACCTTACAGAAGGCGAACGAGGATTTCCAGGTACAGCGGAAACACCGAGATGAGCACGGAACAATGATTTATGTACTGACAGTTTGTTGTGTGCAATGAGTCCAGTATTTATAGCAAACAGGAAAATAAAGGGTTCACAGGTGTGTAATGGGGGCTGATGCAGGGCTGATGAGAGTTGGAGACAGGTGTGCAGTGTGATGGAATGGAATGAGGGAGTGGCCATGAGGGAGGAGACATGAGGAGGGAGGACAGGACAGGGACAGGAGGAGACAGACAGTGGTCTGTGGAGTGACAGACCATGACAACCACTTTAAAATCAATCTATAAATAAACAGTTACATGTGGGGGGTCTGTGTTACATACATTCTGACATGTTGTTTACGCGTCATGTCAAAGTTGGCCACTCCATCATATTCTGTTGGTCAGCACAGACAGAACATTGGCCCAGACCGTGTTCCATACATACAGTAGGTCATATTTGGTGATCTTTCCCTTTTTATCATTTTACCCTTAGGGCCGATTCATACTCCTATTTTAGAGTCGAATAAAAGTCGGTTCGGCTCTGTAAAGCCTACAATGTGACGTCATTTGAGGTTCGGGGGGGGGGGGGGGGGGTACCGTCTGACGAGCCGAAATGTTTTCGGCACTACAGCGCCGAAACAGCGGTAAAATAGGAATATGAATCATCCCTTAGTCTACTGCCTGTTTACACATGAACGTTGTTCCTCTTATCCTATTAATGTCATCCATGTTTTATGGCCAAAATATGTTTTCATCTGTCCCATTTAATATCTTGTTCAGTCGCCATACTGTCTCTATTAGGTTTTCCCCCAGTCAAGTTAACTCCCAATAACGAGAGGCCTACTGCATGTACTTGACCTTGGCCTGTAGTGAGAAAAGAGATAGCCACTCATTGGGAGTCAGAGAGTGTTTTTTTCCCTGCCGAAGGTTCACAGTGCAGGGAAAGTTATCAACAAGTTGCCTGGCAACGCCTGCCTAGGTGCTCTCCAGGCTTCAATGGGCATCCATGTGCGGAACGGAGGAGACGAGTTCTACGTCTCATCATCCATGTGCTGCTCCAATGAGCAACCGGCGCCACCGTGGGATATTACGGAAATTAACTGTTTACCAGCCAATGGACTTCATATCAACAAATCTGACGTGATCGGCACCGTTAATGTCTGACTGGGACATACCGTGAAGAGGTGTTCAGTTCAGTTCAGTTCAGTTCAGTTCGGATCCATTTTTGGAACCATTTAAATTATTATGAATGTAAATACTATCATCTGAACCATGTAGCACATTCTCTATGTAAATTGACTTTATACCTATACTAAATAATGGTTAAAACCTGAAATAGCGCAGCACTCGGTAATACGAGCTTGTAGATCTGCTGTTTTTCAACAGCTAAAGCATAACATAACGCTTAAAACACCAACAGGCGTTCCCGTCCTGATTGGGATAAAAAATAAAGAAATAAATGTGTTTAGAAGTGTCTTCTGTGAGGATTCTAATTAGTGTGACTTTAGACTTTAGCACAAACACAGAAGGGGAAAAAAAGGCAGAGATGATTTCTGCCATCTGGCGTGACGAGCATAACGAGGAATCCTCACTAATTAACCCGTTAAAACCCAGAACGCACCTGGGATTTGTTTTTTAGTGGGGGCCGGGTTTTTTTTTTAACCACTTAAACAATGATTTTATACTTTAGCTGTTGTGAAAAAATAGCAGCTCTACAAGCTCGTAGCGCGGCACTATATAAAGTGCCACTTGTGAATCTGCTATTTTAGAAAAATCGTGAAAATGAGGCGCAAATCTTTGAATATATATATTGATTCAGAGCCAACGTTTTTAGCTAAAATCTTTGCTTCTGGAGGGGAAGGGGGGGGGGGGGTCCCTGGAACAACATATTTTCAGATGGGGGGGGGGGGGGGGGAGGGGTCGGCAGCCAATTACAAATAGATTCCTTTGGGGTCCTTGACATGAAAATAGGCTATTTTGAGAACCACTTGGAAAAGCGCTATAAAAATGCAATTCATTATATATATATATATATATATATATATATATATATATATATACAGTATATATATATAAGCATTCAATAAACCAACGACCTATAACCATTCAATATAAACCAACAGTGATGTCTTGGAATCAATTCTATGACGTGGTAGACGGATGCTTTGATTGGTTGAATACTTTAATAACAGCTTGCAAAACACTACAGCGGTGCAGTTACTGTACAACCATGCTAAAAAAGAAAAGGATAACACTGTTGTGGTCCTACAGTATGTATTCAATTCATCAAGACTTATCGGGAAGGGTTGGAGGCGTTTTTGAGTCGACTCCCTCTCTGGCTTCAGGAGGACAGGAGGGTTGGAGGTGTTGTTGAGTCGACTCCCTCTCTGGCTTCAGGAGGACAGGAGGGTTGGAGGTGTTGTTGAGTCGACTCCCTCTCTGGCTTCAGGAGGACAGGAGGGTTGGAGGCGTTGAGTCGACTCCCTCTCTGCCGCGGCTTCAGAGACGGAGCTGCCACCCATAATCACGCTGATGACGAACCTGCCTGTGTTGAAAAATATTCATGGAATAAATAAAATATATGAAAGACAGAATTGACTTACTTTTATAGAAATCATTACTATAAAATCATACTTTTTATTTTTGCCAAATCCATATGGCCACCATTAACTTCCTATATAAGGCAAAACAGTTCTACATTTCATTATGCACTAAAATGTGGGCAGTTCAGAAACCTGTCCACCAGTGACATCATCGTTAGGCAGAGATTCCAAAATATATATATTTAGATTTTTATTATCGTGAGAACAACTTTTCTATTAGCTTGAAAGTCCCCATCGATGATGTCACTGGTGGACAGGTTTCACTCATTGTGCAGAAAGTCATCATTTCAAGTTTTCAAATGTATAACAATCTTTTGAAAATAGCAGATCTACAAGCTCACAATGAGTTGCATTGCGAGCTTGTTGATCGGCTGAAATGGTTAGTTAACATAGTGAAGTAAAAGTACAATATTTGGCTCTGAGATGTTAGTGGAGTAGAAGTAAAAGTATTGGAAATTGGAAATACTCAAGTAAACTACAAATACCTCACAATTGTACTTAAATATGGAGTGCCATGTTTTCCCCCTAAAACATGATCATCAGGTAATATGACCAAACCCACTGGTTGATTAAAGGGATAGTTCAGATTTTTTTTAACTTAAGTTGTATGAAATACTTTCCATTAATATAAAGGTTGCAACTGTATTAATTGATTGCCCGAGTCCCGTGGTGGGAGTTCTGCTCTGGTTTTGGTGAAATATCAAGTATTTCCGGTCATTTTGTGGGGGGCACTGGGGGCCACGCAGTAAAGGTAAATTAATCCACACAACTAACATTATTTGTATTGCTGACCTATTTTTTTAATATTAGTGCAACTTTCGTTATTTTTTTACCCCTCTATCACACATAACTATGTTTTTTGTGTCCATATCACTACGCCAAGAAAATAGTTCCATGTGATGGAGGGGTCCAAGTTGAACGAAAGTCGTGCTAATATTTTAGAAATAGGTCAACAATACAAATTCAAAAAGTACTGCGTGGGTCCCTGTGACCTCCACAAAATGACCGGAACTACTTAATATTGACCAAAACCAGAGCAGAACTCCCACCACGGGACTCGGGCAATCAATTAATACAGTTGCAACCACTATATTAATTAATGATAATGTGGGAGGGGTTAGGGTTATGATGTCACTAAAATGGTGTCATGTCGATTGGGCCTTTTGACTCAAAGGCTTTCAGCTTTCAGGAAGAAACCAAAAATAACATACCGGTTCAGTTCTTTTAGAACTGAACCATTGGGAACCAACCGGTGGAAAAGAACTGAACCGGTTCCCATTGGGAACCAACCCGTGGAAAAGAACTGAACCGGTTCCCATTGGGAACCAACCGGTGGAAAAGAACTGAACCGGTTCCCACTGGGAACCAACCGGTGGAAAAGAACTGAACCGGTTCCCACTGGGAACCAACCGGTGGAAAAGAACTGAACCGGTTCCCACTGGGAACCAACCGGTGGAAAAGAACTGAACCGGTTCCCACTGGGAACCAACCGGTGGAAAAGAACTGAACCGGTTCCCACTGGGAACCAACCGGAGGAAAAGAACTGAACCGGTTCCCACTGGGAACCAACCGGTGGAAAAGAACTGAACCGGTTCCCATTGGGAACCAACCGGTGGAAAAGAACTGAACCGGTTCCCTTTGGGAACCAACCGGTGGAAAAGAACTGAACCGGTTCCCTTTGGGAACCAACCGGTGGAAAAGAACTGAACCGGTTCCCTTTGGGAACCAACCGGTGGAAAAGGGGTCTTAGAGTAATGCAAAACAGAAAAAGTACTAAATCACGGCACTCACGAGCATGACTGAGTCATCATGGTAGGCCTATTCCTCATCATGACATGCAGCATGGCATGGCCATTCCTCAAGGTATCGCAAATGCTTCTTTCCTCGCTGGTCATGTGACGGTACCCGTACTGCAGGTCATGCTCATCAGGAATTCTATAACAGAGAGCTGAGAAAAGAGAGCGAGAGAGAGAGAGAGAGAGAGAGAGAGAGAGAGGCGAGGAGGGAGAATGTGTCAAGGTTTAGTTATAGGGCTTCAAATCAGTGTCACCATTATTATATTTTAACCCATTTCACCGCTGGTAGAAACTGCAGTCAGTCAATGTTAAGAGTATTTGTAATAGATATCAGTATAGGCTAATCACAATTAGAAATGTGCACCCTATGGCCAGAACAATGATGAAGTCTGTGTGTTTGACTACAGAGGGTTTACTAGAGAGGGTTTGAATACAGAGGGTTTGATTACAGAGGGTTTGACTATAGAGGGTTTGACTAGAGAGGGTTTGACTAGAGAGGGTTTGACTAGAGAGGGTTTGACTATAGAGGGTTTGACTACAGAGGGTTTGACTACAGAGGGTTTGACTACAGAGGGTTTGACTACAGAGGGTTTGACTAGAGAGGGTTTGACTAGAGAGGGTTTGACTAGAGAGGGTTTGACTACAGAGGGTTTGACTAGAGAGGGTTTGACTACAGAGGGTTTGACTAGAGAGGGTTTGACTAGAGAGGGTTTGACTAGAGAGGGTTTGACTAGAGAGGGTTTGACTACAGAGGGTTTGACTAGAGAGGGATTGACTACAGAGGGTTTGACTACAGAGGGTTTGACTACAGAGGGTTTGACTAGAGAGGGTTTGACTACAGAGGGTTTGACTACAGAGGGTTTGACTAGAGGGTTTGACTAGAGGGTTTGACTAGAGAGGGTTTGACTAGAGAGGGTTTGACTAGAGAGGGTTTGACTACAGAGGGTTTGACTAGAGAGGGTTTGACTAGAGGGTTTGACTAGAGAGGGTTTGACTAGAGAGGGTTTGACTAGAGAGGGTTTGACTAGAGAGGGTTTGACTACAGAGGGTTTGACTAGAGAGGGTTTGACTACAGAGGGTTTGACTAGAGAGGGTTTGACTAGAGGGTTTGACTAGAGAGGGTTTGACTAGAGAGGGTTTGACTAGAGAGGGTTTGACTATAGAGAGGTGTTTGACTAGAGAGGGTTTGACTAGAGAGGGTTTGACTAGAGAGGGTTTGACTACGGAGGGTTTGACTACATAGGGTTTGACTACAGAGGGTTTGACTAGAGAGGGTTTGACTACAGAGGGTTTGACTACAGAGGGTTTGACTAGAGAGGGTTTGACTAGAGAGGGTTTGACTAGAGAGGGTTTGACTACAGAGGGTTTGACTAGAGAGGGTTTGACTAGAGAGGGTTTGACTACAGAGGGTTTGACTACAGAGGGTTTGACTACAGAGGGTTTGACTAGAGAGGGTTTGACTAGAGAGGGTTTGACTAGAGAGGGTTTGACTACAGAGGGTTTGACTACAGAGGGTTTGACTAGAGAGGGTTTGACTACAGAGGGTTTGACTAGAGAGGGTTTGACTACAGAGGGTTTGACTACAGAGGGTTTGACTAGAGAGGGTTTGACTACAGAGGGTTTGACTAGAGAGGGTTTGACTAGAGAGGGTTTGACTACAGAGGGTTTGACTAGAGAGGGTTTGACTACAGAGGGTTTGACTAGAGAGGGTTTGACTAGAGAGGGTTTGACTAGAGAGGGTTTGACTAGAGAGGGTTTGACTACAGAGGGTTTGACTAGAGAGGGATTGACTACAGAGGGTTTGACTACAGAGGGTTTGACTACAGAGGGTTTGACTAGAGAGGGTTTGACTACAGAGGGTTTGACTACAGAGGGTTTGACTAGAGGGTTTGACTAGAGGGTTTGACTAGAGAGGGTTTGACTAGAGAGGGTTTGACTAGAGAGGGTTTGACTACAGAGGGTTTGACTAGAGAGGGTTTGACTAGAGGGTTTGACTAGAGAGGGTTTGACTAGAGAGGGTTTGACTAGAGAGGGTTTGACTAGAGAGGGTTTGACTACAGAGGGTTTGACTAGAGAGGGTTTGACTACAGAGGGTTTGACTAGAGAGGGTTTGACTAGAGGGTTTGACTAGAGAGGGTTTGACTAGAGAGGGTTTGACTAGAGAGGGTTTGACTATAGAGAGGTGTTTGACTAGAGAGGGTTTGACTAGAGAGGGTTTGACTAGAGAGGGTTTGACTACGGAGGGTTTGACTACATAGGGTTTGACTACAGAGGGTTTGACTAGAGAGGGTTTGACTACAGAGGGTTTGACTACAGAGGGTTTGACTAGAGAGGGTTTGACTAGAGAGGGTTTGACTAGAGAGGGTTTGACTAGAGAGGGTTTGACTACAGAGGGTTTGACTAGAGAGGGTTTGACTAGAGAGGGTTTGACTACAGAGGGTTTGACTACAGAGGGTTTGACTACAGAGGGTTTGACTAGAGAGGGTTTGACTAGAGAGGGTTTGACTAGAGAGGGTTTGACTACAGAGGGTTTGACTACAGAGGGTTTGACTAGAGAGGGTTTGACTACAGAGGGTTTGACTAGAGAGGGTTTGACTACAGAGGGTTTGACTACAGAGGGTTTGACTAGAGAGGGTTTGACTACAGAGGGTTTGACTAGAGAGGGTTTGACTAGAGAGGGTTTGACTACAGAGGGTTTGACTAGAGAGGGTTTGACTACAGAGGGTTTGACTAGAGAGGGTTTGACTAGAGAGGGTTTGACTAGAGGGTTTGACTAGATTGATGAATTCCTACAATGCCCATAAAGGGCCTTGCAAACGGATTTTGATGCCAATACTTTTGCACTTTTACTCAAGTACTCAAGTTTAAATTCCGTACTTTTACTTTTAACGAAGTACTTCTAAATTGCAGTATTGGTACTTTTACTTACGGAAAACAATTGAGTACTTTGAGTACATGCACTTAGTTACTTTAGACCACTGGTCATAATGATAAAGACTATAGCTGTGAAATCAAACAAACTCACATCACATAGACCTAAAAAATAAATAATAATACCTACATGCAAGAGTGAGATCACAGCACTTCCCATTGACGAACACTCCCAGACACGCTCTGCACGTCTCCAACACTGTAAGCTCTGTGCGACACGGGATGCACTGTCCTCCCGCCAGCTCCGTGGGACACGGAACGCAGTGTCCATCGACGTCCAAAGCGTGGCCTGACACAATTGAACACGGCACGCACCGTCCACCGATCAGCTTTGCGCCTACGCCTAACACAATTGAACACGGCAGGCACTGTCCGTTGTCAAGGACTGTGCCCGTGGGACATGCGCACAGTCCATGCGAGTCCCACACTACGCCGGCCACGGCCGAACACAGGAGGCACTGTTGTGCTCCTGTACACGCTATGCACTGTCCGTCATAGGTGCCCAACACTGCGCCGAACAAAGCTGAACACGGGAGGCACTCTGACTCCACTAGTGAACATGTGCACTGTCCATGGTGGTCCAGCACTCCACCGTACAAATATGCACACGGGTAGCACTGTGCACCTGCTGGACACTTGCACTGTCCTTGGTCCAACACTGCGCCGATCCAATCTGAACACGGGTAGCACCATCTGTCGAGGAATCTCAGGTCTTCGGGTCGGTAACACCCAAACGTCACCGTCACACACTGTCCGCCGTCCAGGGCGAACCCAGCGAGGAGAGTGAGAAGCAGGAACATGATCAGCTCCTCTGTGTTCAGGAGATCCTCTCTCTCTGGTGGTGGGGATGGATTCAGTGTTCAGGAGATCCTCTCTCTCTCTGGTGGTGGGGATGGATTCAGTGTTAGGAGATCCTCTCTCTCTGGTGGTGGGGATGGATTCAGTGTCCAGGAGATCCTCTCTCTCTGGTGGTGGGGATGGATTCAGTGTTCAGGAGATCCTCTCTCTGGTGGTGTGGATGGATTCAGCGTCAGACCTCGGGTGGTGGTTTGAAGTGATACAACAAAGTACTTGGACAGCCCCTTTTTTATACTATTCTAAGCCCCGCCCTGAAGGGACAGCCGGGGGACAAACCCCCCCCCCCAGGAGCAGAGATTGGAGTATAACATTTTCCCTTTAATATAAAACAATAGCAGATCTACATACAAGCTCATAGCACGTGACTTTAGGCCATGATATGTTTGAATAGCATGAAGCATAAAGTAATGCTTTCTAGATGTAAAATGAAATGACAATGGGTTGAGACCTGAGCATGAAGCATAAAGTAATGCTTTCTAGATGTAAAATGAAATGACAATGGGTTACAATTTACAATTTAGGCATTTAGCAGACGCTCATAATCCAGAGCGATTTACATTAAGCAAGAGCAAAAAAGCATGGGAATACATCACATAAAAACATTTATCATGAAACATGCGTAAGCTAAGAAAGTAACAGTGGAATATCTATATAATGAAACTATACGTATAAAGTATATTTGAGACCTGAGCATAAAGCATAAAGTAAAGCTTTTTAGATGTAAAATTAAATGACAACGGGTTGAGACATGAGGACTCAAGTAAAAGTAACAATGTTGGCTCCGAGATGTAGTGGAGTAGTAATTTCCAGTACAAGTACTGGAAATTGGAAATACTCAAGTACAAATGCCTCGAAATTGTACTTAAGTACAGTACTTAAGTAAAAGTACTTAGTATACTTTCCACCACTGAACAATATGCAGTATGACAGATCTATGACGTCCTGGTATAGATTATGGAAACCAGTTGTTGTAGTAAAACGTGTAGTTGTAGTGTAGTATAATTGCCCCCCCGGTGCCTAATCAAAATATCGACTATCTTTATATGTGCTGAAGTTTAAAAGAACACAGATTCAGCATACAAACAGGGCCGTGAATACCACAGACTAATGTGAACTGTTTAGACTTGTTAAGCAGTCTTACAGCCTGTGGGGAGAGATCTGACGTTTGTACAAGGTTCATGTTCAAGGTTTCTTTATTTTGTCTCCCAAATTTGTCGCACGCATGGACCTCGTACCTCCTGCCTGATGGCATTAGCCGATACTCAGGGTATAGTACATGGGAGGGGTCAGACACAATGTTCTTAACCTGTCCAATGGTGGCCTGCTCAAAGATGACCTGGGGGGTGATCGGAGGTGCAGACATACCCATGATCTTCGCTGCCATTTTGGCTAATCTAAGGATCTCAGATTTGTATTTTACAGTTAGGTTTCCAAACCAACTGGTGATACCATGCCTTAGAATTGACTCACTCCCCACTTCAGTCTGCTGTCCTATCAAATAAAGGCATAGAAGCCCCTCAAAAACACATTTTAAAATAACACTTCCCAGATGAACTCTTAACTCTAACTTTCTAATATTTCAGAATCTTTCAAACCAACTATAATTTCACAACAAACCAGACTCACATTACAAACATGTGGAACCATGTATTTGAATGTGAACATGTATCCCAATCACAAATAATATAGGCTGATTTTGTTGCAATATCTATAATTCTATGAAATATAAATACTGTATATCCAATCAAACAACCCATTTTATATTGACCATTATGTCAAATAATCACACTTCATTCAAATAACTATGGAGAGCAAAAACATGGCACTACACTGCACGCGGGCCTGTCGCGGAAAAGGCCCCCTGCATCCCGAGTTGCTTAGAGTCCTTTGAAATGTCTCTTTGACTTAATGTTCTTGTAACTTTAGCAGTGCAAACGCACTACACTGCTGCACGCGTAGCCTACTGCTTCCTTGTGCAGACCAGACTAGTCTGAATGAATGAGCGAGACACGGCTTAAGCAGCACCTGTGCGCAATGCCAGGCAATCAATTCAATTCAATTCAAAGGGCTTTATTATGGGGAGAAAACATACGTTTACATTGCCAAAGCAGTCACGCATCAACCAGTCAACCATCCGTCCAGTGTTGCTACTGAACTGACAGACAAGAGAACCTGGCTCTGCCTCAGAAAGTTATCGTCACATGTTTTACATTTTAACCTTAAATGAAATCAATTATGATTTATGAACCACATATTTATTGTAGGCCTACATCATGAAATTGCTATGAATTATTCTTTATAAACGTATGGCCATGAGCTGTTGTATCCCAGCTATTCAAAAGCAAACACTTCAATAACAGCACTAAATGTCATCAAACAGTGGTCCGTGTCTCAAATGGGTCCGATATAGGGCTAAATGTCATCAAATGGTGGTCCGTGTCTCAAATGGGTCTGATTCTGATATAGGGCTAAATGTCATCAAATGGTGGTCCGTGGCTCAAATGGGTCTGATATAGGGCTAAATGTCATCAAACGGTGGTCCGTGTCTCAAATGGGTCTGATATAGGGCTAAATGTCATCAAATGGTGGTTCCTCAAATGGGTCTGATTCTGATATAGGGCTAAATGTCATCAAATGGTGGTCCGTGGCTCAAAAGCAGAATAAATAGGCTAATGGACCTTGAAAACCCAGAGCTAAAAAAGCTAACAGTAGCCCAAACCAACACCTGCAAACACTGTGACTCACCTGATATGCTTATAAAACGCAGACTGCAGGATTTAAGTTTCCACAGCTTCTTGTTGTAGAAGATTTGTTTGTTGTTTTTCTCCAGCCTGGTAAAAACAACACTGACGGCCTACTCGATGTCCATGTCAATTAAATGTTGTGTTACGACTTATTCATTAAAACAAACAAACAAACATAGGCTTATTGTAGCAACAAACACTCTAGCAGCGTGGTGGTGTTGGCGTGGGTGTGGTGTGGTTACACCAAAGGCTGGCGTGAGCGACCTGAGGACGCATGCGCGTCCCGTGCACCGCAGCTCAAGGTAACCCCCCCCGCACGCACGCACGCACAAACGCACGCGCGCGCGCGCACACACAAACACACACACACACGCACAATGTATTTATGTATTTATTCATTCATTAATTTCATGACAGTAAAACTGAATTGGCTGCATTGAAGTGTATATGATTCTACTTTTCATGGTTTATATTAAATTGTTTTAAAAGGTTAATCATATAGTATAGGCCTATTATCCTATAGTAAAAAGGCATGACGAAATATTAAAGAAGAGTAAAGCTCCAGTTGCCACGTATTGCTGTACTGCAATATATATTTTATGAGAAATATTTTTTTTTATGGAATATTGGGTAAAATATACCCGTGTTTGGTGATGGTGTAACAAAAAAAATGTTTAGTGTTCTAGGGTTAATAAGGTAACAAACATTATGCCATTAGTATGAATGTAAGTGTTGAACTCTGCTGTCAGATGACAAGTCAACATTGGTGTATGGCGTCTCGTATGACGCAGAGAGGCTAAAGCGGGGAAACGTTTTAGCTGTCAGACTCGCTGCTTTAGTCGCATGAGAATCACTGCTCCAGGCCAGGGTACTGCTTTTCTTATATTTTATTAAACTTAGAACAAATGCCACAGTGAATCACAGCATAATGAAAGCGATAATATACCTCCACTGAGTAAATAAACTCATTCACAGTGTCGTCGAGTAATACAATATTAAAAACTTCGGGTTACTTTAGTAACCTCAGTTATATAAGTGACTCGAGAGAGAGAGTCATATGGGGTCCAAGCCACTAGATGGCGCAGGCACACAGCCTAACATACACTCACGGAACAATTCCATTGGATCGTGAACTGTCGCTCATGGCGTGGTTATGTCCCCACCCACTGGGTATATAACCTAAGGTCCGCCCTGAGCAACGTCATTCCTATCAACCTGCTTTCTGACGTCTTAAAGAAGACAGAAGGGCGACTTAATGACTCTCTCTCTCGAGTCACTTATATAACTGAGGTTACTAAAGTAACCCGAAGTTATCTTAAGTACCTCTCGGAGAGAGTCATATGGGGAACATAACGCTCCCGTATGATCGCCTTCGGCTGATAGAAAAATATTCGACCCTAGGATCATCTCCATTGGAGAGAGACCAAACGCAAAGGAGGCCCAAGAAGCCAACCCTGCGCGTTCACCCAAAAGAGACATCCTTTATAAAAGATGTCCTTGACCCAGGGCCGACAGCTCTGCTGTTCCAGCCCTGCCGGTCAAAAAAACACGATAGTCATCCACCCATAACGGTCAGGGGCCAGAAAGGGACCTCTTGACCTTATGAGGATGCCCTTGACCCAGGGCCGACAGCTCTGCTGTTCCAGCCCCGCTGGTCAAGAAACACGATGGTCATCCATCCCTAACGGTCAGGGGCCAGAAGGGACCACTTGACCTCGTGAAAATGTCCCTGACCAAGGGCCGACAGCTCTGCTGTTCCAGCCCCGCCGGTCAGAAGACAACCCGCCGCAGCGCAGACATCCTGAATAGGGACACCCCTGGCCAGGGCCCAGGATGCAGACAAACCTCTTGTAGAGTGTGCACGTAGGCCCTCTGGGGGCTCAGTACCACACGAGGTATAGGCTAAACGTATAGCCTCCACAATCCACTGCGAGAGTCTTACTTTCGAAATGGGTTTACCCTTCCATTGGGAACCCCAGGCCACAATGAGCTGCTCACCCAGCCTGAAGGGGGCAGTTCTTGACCTGTAAACTTTCAAGGCTCTCACCGGACAGAGACAATGTAGTCTCCTATCCTCCACTGAAGAGAAGGGAGGAGGATGGAAGGCCGCGAGATCCACGGGCGAGCAGCCCGCGGGAAAAGTCTTAGGTAGAAACGAAAGGTTCGGCCTGAGCGTGACCCTGGTGTCATTACCACTGAATCTCAAGCAGCTGCTGCTTACTGAGAGCGTGTGCATGTCACCAGCCCGCTTCGCCGTTGTCAGGGCAACGAGCAGAGCGGTCTTCAGAGAGAGGAACTTCAGGTCCACCATTTCCAGTGGCTCGAAGGGGTCTCTCATTAAGGAGTCCAGGACTATTGTCAGGTCCCACGAGGGGACCAGAGACCTGGCGACCGGCCTGAGGCGTGTAACTCCTTTCATGAATTGACGGATCAGTAGGTGTTCACTGATTGGTCTGTTGTTCATACCAACCTGATAGGCCGCTATGGCCGCCAGGTTGATCTTGACTGAGGAGAGGCCAAGACCCCTGTCTAGGAACTCCTGTAGGAAAATCAGAATGTGTCTCACAGACGCCTGAAAAGGGAAGACCTCTTCCTGTCTGTCCGAGCACCAACGCTCAAACACATGCCAGGCAGTGTTATAGCGTCGTCTGGTGGAGGCAGCCCTGGCACCAAGGGTCGTTTCTACGACATTCGGAGGCAGGCCAGTCGCTTCTAGCGAACGCCCCTTCACGGGCCAAACCCAGAGATCTAGGTCCTGAGGACGTGGGTGAAAGATCTCTCCTCCGGCCTGGGTCAGCAGGTCCCTCCACAGAGGGAGCTGCCCTGGTTCTTTGAACAGGAGAGGGACTATGTCCTGTCTCCAAGATCCCCAGGCTGGAGCTACTAGTAGCAGCTCTGATCCCTGATCCCGCACCCTGGCTAGGACATGCGGAATCAGTTCCAACGGGGGGAACACGTATAACAGAGAACACAGGCGAGAGGACCGGAGTCCCCCCTGCCTGTTGATGTAACAAACCGTCGTGGTGTTTTCGGAAACGAACCAGGACGTGGTGACCTCTGAGGAATTGTTCGAATTCTCGGAGTGCCAGGAACACTGCCAGTAGTTCCAAGTAGTCGATGTGGGAGGAGCGTAATGCGGCATCCCACACGGCATCCTCCCGTCGTGGGTGGCGTCCCAACCGGAGAGGCTGGCGTTGGTGGTGACCAACCTCCTGACTGTGGGGAGACCCATCGGGATCCCCTCCGTCAGAACACCTCAGTTCGACCACCATTTCAGAGCTAGAGTGCAGTTCGAGGACACTGTCACCCTGGCCGAAAGTGCGTGTAGATCGCTGACCCTCATAGCGGACGTCAGGGCGACTAGGAGGGCTGGCTTTAGTGTAAGACATTTTAGGTCAGCCGTCTGCAGTGGTTCGAAGGGCTCATTGTTAGAGCCCTGAGGACTAGAGACAGATCCCAAGAGGGGACCAGTGGTCTGTTGATCCTGTGTACCCTGCGCCCTTCACAAACTGTTTCGCCAGCGGATGTCTCCATACTGTCTGGTCGTTAACGCCCATTTGGCAGGCCGAGATGGCTGCTAAGTGGGTTTTCACTGAGGAGAGGCCTAGACCTCTGTCTAGGAACTCCTGCAGGAATGTCAGGGCGTAAACTACTGAAGCTTGGAATGGGATAACCTGGTTAGGTCGTTCTGAGCACCACTGCTCGAACACGCCCCAGGCTGTTTCGTAGCGGGTCATTGTCGACTGGGCTCTGGCCTCCTGAATCGTTGAGACAACATTCGGAGGGAGACCGGCCTCAGTCAGCATTAGCCTCTCACGGGCCAGACCCATAGGTGTAGGTCCTTGGGGCAAGGGTGGAAGAGGGATTTCAGCCAACGCTGAAAAAGGCCTCATATGGAGTCTGTCCAGACCTATCAGAGGCCATCCGTAGACACGTACCCAGTGGAAGTGTGCGGCCTGACTTGAACATGGTCATGCACTTCAGGTTGTTGACTCTGTCCCGACTCAGCGGAGCCCTGTAGGAGACAGAGTCCAGAGTGATGCCCATGAAATCTGTGGATTGGGTAGGCGTCATCATGCTCTTGGCTAGGTTTATCCTGAAAACCCAGTGAGGTCGCATGGGACACGACCCGAGTCGTGTTCCTCGCGGCCTCCTCCGCTGAATCCGAACACAGGAGACAGTCGTCTATGTAACTGGACACCCATAGACCCAGAAGTCTCAGGGGTGCCAGAGCGGCCTCCGTACAGTGGACGAACACTCTGGGACTGAGGGACACCCCGAATGGAAGGACCGTGTACTCGTAAGCCTTTTCCTGGAACCCAAACCGCAGGAACTTCCTGTGAGGTGGGTAAATAGGGACGTGGAAATAGGCGTCTTTTAGATCTATGGATGTGAACCAGTCGCCTGGGCGTATGGAGCGCACCAGAGACTCGGCCGTCAGCATCTTGAACTGAAAAGACTTGAGGTGCCTGTTGAGTATCCGCAGGTCCAGGATGGGACGTAGACCCCCCCCCTTTTTCTTGACCAGAAAGTAGCGGGAGTAGAACCCGCTGCGACGCTGGGCCAAGGGTACCTCTCTGACGGCATCCTTCTCCAGCAAGGAAGCTATCTCCTGTTGGAGAATCAGACCCTCCGGACCCCTGGCGTTGGTGAAGATGACCTCTGAAAACGCCGGGGGTGTTCTGGCGAACTGGGGTCTGTAGCCCTTCACTATGGTGTTGAGGATCCACGGGGATGCTCCGCACCACTCCCACAGTGCCAGGTGCTTGGCTAGTGGGTTCTCTCCGGCTATGGGAGGCACGCCCCGCCTGGAGGTAGTGTTCCCTGGCATGTCGGAGAAAAATTGGGCATGACCCGTCTCCCCAGTGGCGTTTTGGTACGCCACTGACCTTATGCCAATATGCCCTGCCCCACTGCATCGGGGGGGCCCATGGGGCCCCCGTGGCAGTGGGTTCATGTCCACCCCCCTCCGTGGATATTGTTTTGTTGTCTTTTTGTATTGTGTACTGTACTACAGAAAAAAGTGCTGTACTTGTGCAAACAATATCGAGGGACCTGGCTACAGGGACGTCCAGGACGCCCACCTGTGCCATGGTCCAGAAGCGCATTGCGGGCGGACTGGACGTGCAGTCCGAGACTGCTACGTCCGGTGCTGGGCCCGGCGCATGGGGGGAGGGTAGGGTGTGTGTCACTTCGGCTGCTGGTCAGGGCCTCGCAGCCTGGACGCTGCACCTCCACGTTGAGGGTCATCCTCTCGAGTGCGCCTCTGAAGAGGTCTCCGGGGATGATAGCACCCTTGGAGAACTCTCTCTGGGCAACGGGATCCAGACCAGGTGAGGCTTCCAGCCACCTAGAGGTGATGGAAGCCGTGGCCATAAGGCCGGTCAGGTCGGTGAGTCAGTACGTGAAGGTCACAATTTTCTCATGTAGGCGACGAACTCTAGCCAACTGTTCAGGAGTAGGGGCGTGGCCCATCTCCTGAAGAAGGGAGCTCTGGGAGCCCTGGAGTAACGTTGAAGCATTGAGATGCCTCCCAGACGCTACTACGGGGGGAGGGACACGAGAGCAGTGCGGAGTAGCCGGGAGAGTCATGGGCTCCTTCCAGCTAGCCGTGTAATGTGCTCTGAAAAACCTGGGACAGGGGAAGCAGTGGTCCCCCGACAGTGATTTTTGTCGTGTACATACTGTGCAGCTTGGCCACAGACCCACCCATGGTGGGGGTCTGTGTCAAGAGCTTTTGCCTTTCTTTGGGGAGCGGTCCCGGTGTGCAGTCTGGGGCTGCTACACCCTGGACGGGGCCCAAGGCATGGGAGAGCGTCTGAGCACGCTCCTCCTGGAGACGGAGTTGCAGGGTCCGATTGGCCCCTCCAGAGACGCTGTGCCGGTCGTAATCCTGGCAGCCGTCATGTTGGCTGTTGGACAGCAACGTGAGGCATTCAGTGACCGTAAGAGAGCAGCGTGAAACAATAGCCGAAGTAGCTCCGATGCTATGGCTATGTCATAGACGAGTTGGTGTGGCACCTTGAAAACAGCCTATCTGGAATGCTAAACATGCTAGGGTGGCGTCGGCCATCCAACGAGGTTGCTACTCCCGACCTCGAAAAGGTTAGCTAAACAGCTAAACAAACCTAGCTTCACAATGTACATACCTGTAATGTTGAGGGAAGCAGTCGGTTGTCGAGGGTCGTTGGGGAGCCACGTCGATTGAGACTCGTGCCTTCGGCCGCTGCGTGAAGTAGTAGTAGTGTCGGTGGAGGCCTAGGACTGCATCCGACACCCCGTTGTCGCAACCACCGGCTCAGGGGAGCCTCGTTGGTGGGCTGACGAGATCCCGCTGGAGGGAGAGCAGTACCCAGAGCAAGCCGGCGAGGCCTGGCTGATATCTTGGGTCTGGCTCCACAGGTCTGTTTACCAGTGAGGTGAAGAGCATGTGGAGCTTGTTGTTGGCGGTCCGAGCCGCCTTCCCGGCAGGGGAGGAGCCCAGGAAGGACTCGTCACTGTGTCTCTGAGACGCGTCAAGGTTGAGGGGTCAGAAGAGAGAGGACGAGGTGGTGGGCTGACGAGATCCCGCTGGAGGGAGAGCAGCACCCAGAGCAAGCCGGCAAGGCCTGGCTGATGTCTTGGGTCTGGCTCCACAGGTCTGTTTACCAGTGTGGTGAAGAGCGTGTGGAGCTTGTTGTTGGCGGCCCTTATCACCCCCGCAGGCCATCTTGGGTGCTGGTGTAGCTTGAAGAAGGAACCAGCAGTCCAGGACATTGTAGAAACACTTCACTTTTAAGTTATAATATAATATCATTATAAAATAATAATATATAATATAACCAAAATGTTGTGAGGAAAACTGTCTGTAACTCACAACCGGATAAAGGAGAAAAGTGGCGGTGGAGTAGAAGAGTAGGACTCGTGGTGCTCCACTGGGAACTGGGGAGGGCTGTCGCCACCCCCGCAGGCCATCTTGGGTATTGGTTGTAGTCTGAGAAGAAACGGTAGCCCAAGAGGAAACTTCTTTTTCTTTTATAGTTATATTATAATATTATTGTTTTAAAAACTAATAATATATAATACAACAGTAAAAAGAGAGTGAGGAGAAAATCTGGTACTCACAAGTTTGTAGAAGACGGTGAGGATAAAGCTATAATATATATAATATTATTGTTTGACAACTAATAATATATATATATATTACAACAATAAGAGGATAAAGTCACAGTATATATATTATTGTTTTACAACTAATAATATATATATTTGCAACAGCAACGTAGTGTGAGGAGAAGGATCTGGCACTCACAAAACAGTGTTGAAGAAGCAGGAGTCCAAACAGAGAGAAAACCACGTTTTGCAACTGTGGCTGCTGTTTCTAGAAGGGAAGGCCGCAAAGCCTGGGACTCGCGTAGCGAGGCCGTCACGCTGTTGTTGTATCAGGTCCGACGTACAGCAGGGCTTCCGTCGGCAGCGTGGATTGCGTCACGTAGAGTAGGGCCGTGGATCTCTAACCCGCACGTGCGAGGGACGCTAGAGAGGGCTAAGTTAGCGCCTGACGGCTGGAAACTTAGCTAACGTCTCGCGGAGCTAAGAGGCTAGCGGCTGCGTTCGCGGGAGCTAGCTAACCCAAGGGGCTAGCGAAACTGCGGAGGCTAGATAGAGCAGCGCTGGTTAGCTTGTAGCTGGGCAGGTGAGCTAGAGAAAAAAAAACTTCGGGCCTCGTTCTAATGCTTATCAGCTTATAGTAGTGCTACGTTGTGCAACAGTAGACTAAGGCTAAGCTAGCAGAACAAAGGGACGCAACGTGGCTAGCAAGGGGGAAACAAAGTTTCGGGGATAGCTAGCAAGAGGACAAACCACAAGCCGCCGTACGGCCCACTTGAGTTTTAATGTCCTTAAAATAACTTACTGGCTTTTAAAGCTGGAACGTCCGTGAGTGAGAGAAGGACACCAACGTAGGACTGCGAATTTCCGCGGCACAAGTTTAAAACCCGTCCTTTATGGAAAACAATTTTCAACAGTCGAAAAGGTGATTCTCTTGTTTAAGACGTGTATGCGTAGCACAGAAAGCGAGGAATGACGTTGCTCAGGGCGGACCTTAGGTTATATACCCAGTGGGTGGGGACATAACCACGCCATGAGCGACAGTTCACGATCCAATGGAATTGTTCCGTGAGTGTATGTTAGGCTGTGTGCCTGCGCCATCTAGTGGCTTGGACCCCATATGACTCTCTCCGAGAGGTACTTAAGATAACACAGTACATCAGAAGATCAGCAAAAAGAAAACGGTACGTTTGAATTACGTACGTAAGGTTTACAAATAAAAGCCTGTCCCGATAGCAGAGTGACTGAACCCAAAATGCAGAGCTACAAGCAAGATAGTTTCAAAAACCTGTTTATTTAGGCAGAATTAATGGCAGCATATAGTTTACAAGCACTACCGTCCTAAAGTCGACTCTTCGGTGCTACTGAAAGTTTCTGACGAGCCGAAATCTTTTCGGCACTACAGCGCCGAAACAGCGGTAAAATAGGAGTATGAATCATCCCTTAGTCTACTGCCTGTTTACACATGAACGTTGTTCCTCTTATCCTATTAATGTCATCCATGTTTTATGGCCAAAATATGTTTTCATCTGTCCCATTTAATATCTTGTTCAGTCGCCATACTGTCTCTATTAGGTTTTCCCCCAGTCAAGTTAACTCCCAATAACGAGAGGCCTACTGCATGTACTTGACCTTGGCCTGTAGTGAGAAAAGAGATAGCCACTCATTGGGAGTCAGAGAGTGTTTTTTCCCTGCCGAAGGTTCACAGTGCAGGGAAAGTTATCAACAAGTTGCCTGGCAACGCCTGCCTAGGTGCTCTCCAGGCTTCAATGGGCATCCATGTGCGGAACGGAGGAGACGAGTTCTACGTCTCATCATCCATGTGCTGCTCCAATGAGCAACCGGCGCCACCGTGGGATATTACGGAAATTAACTGTTTACCAGCCAATGGACTTCATATCAACAAATCTGACGTGATCGGCACTGTTAATGTCTGACTGGGACATACCGTGAAGAGGTGTTCAGTTCAGTTCAGTTCAGTTCAGTTCGGATCCATTTTGGAACCATTTAAATTATTATGAATGTAAATTGACTTTATACCTATACTAAATAATGGTTAAAACCTGAAACTTTTCTCAGAACTTTATTTCATCTGCCTCCAAATCATTTTTAAGGTCTTTCTATGTTTTAGGCATACAGTGACTGTCATTTAAAATGTAAAGGGCTACTCACTCACTTTTAAGGTAATTAGAGCTCGGTGTTTGGTCTCCCGGCTTGGCTATTTGATATATTTGGTATATTTATTTACAGTCCTTTCTAAATTATCATTACAAAATAGATATAATTTAATTGTATTTGAATTTAAAACTCTGAAAGAATATATATTCAAAGATTTTAATTTAAAACGTGTGCTCTGAAAGAATATATATTCAAAGATTTGAATTTAAAACGTGAGCTCTGAAAGAATATACCTCATATTCAACAAAGATTTGCGCCACATTTTCACCTCCAAAAAAAAGCAGATACAGTATGTGCTACATCTATACATAAACTGCTAACTCATACATCCGCAACACATTCTCACTAACAAAATGCTACATTAGGAATCTAAATGACATAAGTGTAGCCTTTACGCCTTTAAGGTCGTCGAGGCTGCAGTGCAAGTGCAACGGCAGAGCAGTGGGTGTGGCTTTTCTGGCACCACTGAAACTGTTGTAAATCTCTATGGGGGGAAAAAAACGAATAGCCACGCCCCCTGCTATATTGCCTCGACGACCTTAAAGGTGTATGCAAAGGCTAAACTTATGTCATTTCAATTTTTCATTTAGCATTTTGTTAGATTGATCAGTTTACGGTATGTAGACCAGGGCTGGGCAACTTTGACGATGGAGAGGGCCACTATATTTCCACACTCACTCCAGAGGGGCTATACAGTGCATATTACTGTCGTAGCAAAATTAGCCGATCTACAAGCTCAAAACGCGTGGCAATGTGACGCGCTTTAGAGCTTGTAGATCGGCTAATTTTTGCTATATTTGACTTGAAAACCTGAATAATGTTTTGCTATTTTTGAATTGGAATCCTGAAAAGTAACCTTTTTATTGAATTTCAAATGCATTTAGTTATAGTCACGTTAACTTTATGAACTGTTAACATACCGGTAACTACATTGGACACAAAAACACAATAACATGTTAATACTAGTCATTAAGTACTAGTCATTTAATATTAGTCATGAAGTAATTAAAGCGGCTTTGGAATTGTAAACAGCTGAAATCAATACTATATCAATATTCACTATTCTGATATTAACATGCGGGCCGCATTATGTGAAGGTGGGGGCTGAATATGGCCCCCGGGCCGCCAGTTGCCCACCCCTGATGTAGACTAGCACATATCACTCTATAATGTATACTATACTCATAGCTTCACTGTACATACAGTATATTCTACTGTTAGACAGATATTAGGTTCTTACCTTGCTTAGGATTATTGATGACAATTTCTATGCATTTCATGTATTACCATGTGTTGTTCTTGCTTACTGTAAATCGCTCTGGATTATCGATACTATAGATTATTTAGCGTCTGCTAAATGCCTAAATTGTAAATTGTGTGCCCTATATAGTGTTGCAGTCCCCGATGAGCGGCCCGGAAGATAATTTCAAATTCATTTTTTCCCCATACAGTATAGACGTTTCAGAAAGTTTGTATTTAAAGGAGAATTCCATGCTAGAAGGCTTTCTTACCTTTATTTGTAGTTGTTACGTCCCCACCAAAGAGGTCCAGGTGTTATTTTGTGCAAAAGCTCCATATTGGCTATTTCCCCTACCATAAGTGAAGTGAATTGAATTGAATGGGGCTATGGGGTGTTGTGCTAATTCGCTTATTTCCATCGCTCAAAATAATACTTATTTTGTATATATCCTCTCTTCATAATGTAAATAATATCCCAAGCGTCACAGTTTACTACTTATTTTGATGGAAATAAGCAAATTAGCACGACACCCCATAGCCCCATTCATTTACCATTCAATTCAATGCAATTCAGTTAGGGCTTATGGTAGGGGAAATAGCCAATAAGGAGTTTTTGCACAAAAAAAAACACCTGGACCTCTTTGGTGGGGACGTAACAACTACAAATAACACCTGGACCACTTTGGTTGGGACGCAACAACTACAAATAACACCTGGACCTCTTTGGTTGGGACGCAACAACACCTGGACCTCTTTGGTGGGGACGTAACAACTACAAATAACACCTGGACCTCTTTTGTGGGGATGTAACAACTACAAATAACACCTGGACCTCTTTGGTGGGGACGTAACAACTACAAATAACACCTGGACCTCTTTGGTTGGGACGCAACAACTACAAATAACACCTGGACCTCTTTGGTTGGGACGCAACAACTACAAATAACACCTGGACCTCTTTGGTGGGGACGTAATGTAATGCAACTATACAAAGAAAGGTAAGAAAGGTAAGAAAGCATTCTAGAATGGAATTCTCCTTTAAAGACCTGTAAGCCTCGGACAAAGACAACTCGGATGGTGACAACATCACGACAATAATCAAAAATGTTTGGGCTGAACAAACAATTACAAAGAAGAAGAAAATGGCAGCGTACAACACATTTTTTGTTGTTTTTCTTCTTTCTAATTACAAAGAACAAAGAATTGTGTTTATTTGTACCGTCTGAGTTGGCTTTAAACAAGGCTTAAAATGTTCTGGGCGGGAACCCATTCGGGTGTTTTAAGCATTATGTTATACTTTCGCTATTGAAAAATAGCAGATCTACAAGCTCGTAGCTTTGAGCACTTGGAAAAGCGCTATAAAAATGCAATTCATTATATATATATATAAGCATTCAATAAACCAACGACCTATAACCATTCAATATAAACCAACAGTGATGTCTTGGAATCAATTCTATGACGTGGTAGACGGATGCTTTGATTGGTTGAATACTTTAATAACAGCTTGCAAAACACTACAGCGGTGCAGTTACTGTACAACCATGCTAAAAAAGAAAAGGATAACACTGTTGTGGTCCTACAGTATGTATTCAATTCATCAAGACTTATCGGGAAGGGTTGGAGGCGTTTTTGAGTCGACTCCCTCTCTGGCTTCAGGAGGACAGGAGGGTTGGAGGTGTTGTTGAGTCGACTCCCTCTCTGGCTTCAGGAGGACAGGAGGGTTGGAGGCGTTGAGTCGACTCCCTCTCTGCCGCGGCTTCAGAGACGGAGCTGCCACCCAGGCTGATAATCACGCTGATGAAGAACCTGCCTGTGTTGAAAAATATTCATGGAATAAATAAAATATATGAAAGACAGAATTGACTTACTTTTATAGAAATCATTACTATAAAATCATACTTTTTATTTTTGCCAAATCCATATGGCCACCATTAACTTCCTATATAAGGCAAAACAGTTCTACAATTCATTATGCACTAAAATGTGGGCAGTTCAGAAACCTGTCCACCAGTGACATCATCGTTAGGCAGAGATTACAAAATATATATATTTAGATTTTTATTATCGTGAGAACAACTTTTCTATTAGCTTGAAAGTCCCCATCGATGATGTCACTGGTGGACAGGTTTCACTCATTGTGCAGAATGAAGTCATAATTTCAAGTTTTCAAATGTATAACAATCTTTTGAAAATAGCAGATCTACAAGCTCACAATGAGTTGCATTGCGAGCTTGTTGATCGGCTGAAATGGTTAGTTAACATAGTGAAGTAAAAGTACAATATTTGGCTCTGAGATGTTAGTGGAGTAGAAGTAAAAGTATTGGAAATTGGAAATACTCAAGTAAACTACAAATACCTCACAATTGTACTTAAATATGGAGTGCCATGGTTTTCCCCCCTAAAACATGATCATCAGGTAATACTGGTTGATTAAAGGGATAGTTCAGATTTTTTTAACTTAAGTTGTATGAAATACTTTCCATTAATATAAAGGTTGCAACTGTATTAATTGATTGCCCGAGTCCCGTGGTGGGAGTTCTGCTCTGGTTTTGGTGAAATATCAAGTATTTCCGGTCATTTTGTGGGGGGCACTGGGGGCCACGCAGTAAAGGTAAATTAATCCACACAACTAACATTATTTGTATTGCTGACCTATTTTTTTAATATTAGTGCAACTTTCGTTATTTTTTTACCCCTCTATCACACATAACTATGTTTTTTGTGTCCATATCACTACGCCAAGAAAATAGTTCCATGTGATGGAGGGGTCCAAGTTGAACGAAAGTCGTGCTAATATTTTAGAAATAGGTCAACAATACAAATTCAAAAAGTACTGCGTGGGTCCCTGTGACCTCCACAAAATGACCGGAACTACTTAATATTGACCAAAACCAGAGCAGAACTCCCACCACGGGACTCGGGCAATCAATTAATACAGTTGCAACCACTATATTAATTAATGATAATGTGGGAGGGGTTAGGGTTATGATGTCACTAAAATGGTGTCATGTCGATTGGGCCTTTTGACTCAAAGGCTTTCAGCTTTCAGGAAGAAACCAAAAATAACATACCGGTTCAGTTCTTTTAGAACTGAACCATTGGGAACCAACCGGTGGAAAAGAACTGAACCGGTTCCCATTGGGAACCAACCCGTGGAAAAGAACTGAACCGGTTCCCATTGGGAACCAACCGGTGGAAAAGAACTGAACCGGTTCCCACTGGGAACCAACCGGTGGAAAAGAACTGAACCGGTTCCCACTGGGAACCAACCGGTGGAAAAGAACTGAACCGGTTCCCACTGGGAACCAACCAGTGGAAAAGAACTGAACCGGTTCCCATTGGGAACCAACCGGTGGAAAAGGGGTCTTAGAGTAATGCAAAACAGAAAAAGTACTAAATCACGGCACTCACGAGCATGACTGAGTCATCATGGTAGGCCTATTCCTCATCATGACATGCAGCATGGCATGGCCATTCCTCAAGGTATCGCAAATGCTTCTTTCCTCGCTGGTCATGTGACGGTACCCGTACTGCAGGTCATGCTCATCAGGAATTCTAAAACAGAGAGCTGAGAAAAGAGAGCGAGAGAGAGAGAGAGAGAGAGAGAGAGAGAGAGAGAGAGAGAGAGAGAGAGAGAGAGAGAGAGAGAGAGGCGAGGAGGGAGAATGTGTCAAGGTTTAGTTATAGGGCTTCAAATCAGTGTCACCATTATTATATTTCAACCCATTTCACCGCTGGTAGAAACTGCAGTCAGTCAATGTTAAGAGTATTTGTAATAGATATCAGTATAGGCTAATCACAATTAGAAATGTGCACCCTATGGCCAGAACAATGATGAAGTCTGTGTGTTTGACTACAGAGGGTTTTACTAGAGAGGGTTTGAATACAGAGGGTTTGATTACAGAGGGTTTGACTATAGAGGGTTTGACTAGAGAGGGTTTGACTAGAGAGGGTTTGACTAGAGAGGGTTTGACTATAGAGGGTTTGACTACAGAGGGTTTGACTAGAGAGGGTTTGACTACAGAGGGTTTGACTACAGAGGGTTTGACTACAGAGGGTTTGACTACAGAGGGTTTGACTAGAGAGGGTTTGACTAGAGAGGGTTTGACTACAGAGGGTTTGACTAGAGAGGAGGGTTTGACTAGAGAGGGTTTGACTACAGAGGGTTTGACTAGAGAGGGTTTGACTACAGAGGGTTTGACTAGAGAGGGTTTGACTAGAGAGGGTTTGACTACAGAGGGTTTGACTAGAGAGGGTTTGACTACAGAGGGTTTGACTACAGAGGGTTTGACTAGAGAGGGTTTGACTAGAGAGGGTTTGACTACAGAGGGTTTGACTACAGAGGGTTTGACTAGAGAGGGTTTGACTAGAGAGGGTTTGACTACAGAGGGTTTGACTAGAGAGGGTTTGACTACAGAGGGTTTGACTACAGAGGGTTTGACTAGAGAGGGTTTGACTACAGAGGGTTTGACTAGAGAGGGTTTGACTAGAGAGGGTTTGACTAGAGAGGGTTTGACTACAGAGGGTTTGACTAGAGAGGGTTTGACTACAGAGGGTTTGACTAGAGAGGGTTTGACTAGAGAGGGTTTGACTAGAGAGGGTTTGACTAGAGGGTTTGACTAGATTGATGAATTCCTACAATGCCCATAAAGGGCCTTGCAAACGGATTTTGATGCCAATACTTTTGCACTTTTACTCAAGTACTCAAGTTTAAATTCTGTACTTTTACTTTTAACGAAGTACTTCTAAATTGCAGTATTGGTACTTTTACTTACGGAAAACAATTGAGTACTTTGAGTACATGCACTTAGTTACTTTAGACCACTGGTCATAATGATAAAGACTATAGCTGTGAAATCAAACAAACTCACATCACATAGACCTAAAAAGAAAAAAAAATAATACCTACATGCAAGAGTGAGATCACAGCACTTCCCATTGACGAACACTCCCAGACACGCTCTGCACGTCTCCCACACTGTAAGCTCTGTGCGACACGGGATGCACTGTCCTCCCGCCAGCTCCGTGGGACACGGAACACAGTGTCCATCGACGTCCAAAGCGTGGCCTGACACAATTGAACACGGCAGGCACTGTCCGTTGTCAAGGGCTGTGCCCGTGGGACACACGCACCGTCCACCGATCAGCTGTGCGCCTAAGCCTAACACAATTGAACACGGCAGGCACTGTCCGTTGTCAAGGACTGTGCCCCTGGGACATGCGCACAGTCCATCCGAGTCCCACACTACGCCGGCCACGGCCGAACACAGGAGGCACTGTTGTGCTCCTGTACACACTATGCACTGTCCGTAGGTGCCCAACACTGCGCCGAACAAAGCTGAACACGGGAGGCACTCTGACTCCACTAGTGAACACGTGCACTGTCCATGGTGGTCCAGCACTCCACCGTACAAATATGCACACGGGTAGCACTGTGCACCTGCTGGACACTTGCACTGTCCTTGGTCCAACACTGCGCCGATCCAATCTGAACACGGGTAGCACCATCTGTCGAGGAATATCAGGTCTTCGGGTCGGTTACACCCATCCGTCACCGTCACACACTGTCCGCCGTCCAGGGCGAACCCAGCGAGGAGAGTGAGAAGCAGGAACATGATCAGCTCCACCACTCTCTCTGGTGGTGGTGGGGATGGATTCAGTGTCCAGGAGATCCTCTCTCTCTGGTGGTGGTGGGGATGGATTCAGTGTTCAGGAGATCCTCTCTCTCTGGTGGTGGTGGGGATGGATTCAGTGTTCAGGAGATCCTCTCTCTCTGGTGGTGGTGGGGATGGATTCAGTGTTCAGGAGATCCTCTCTCTCTGGTGGTGGTGGGGATGGATTCAGTGTCCAGGAGATCCTCTCTCTCTGGTGGTGTGGATGGATTCAGCGTCAGACCTCGGGTGGTGGTTTGAAGTGATACAACAAAGTACTTGGACAGCCCCTTTTTTATACTATTCTAAGCCCCGCCCTGAAGGGACAGCCGGGGGACAAACCCCCCCCCCCCCCCCCAGAAGCAGAGATTGGAGTATAACATTTTCCCTTTAATATAAAACAATAGCAGATCTACATACAAGCTCATAGCACGTGACTTTAGGCCATGATATGTTTGAATAGCCAAAGCATAAAGTAATGCTTTCTAGATGTAAAATGAAATGACAATGGGTTGAGACCTGAGCATGAAGCATAAAGTAATGCTTTTAGATGTAAAATGAAATGACATCGGGTTGAGACCTGAGCATGAAGCATAAAGTAATGCTTTCTAGATGTAAAATGAAATGACAATGGGTTGAGACCTGAGCATGAAGCATAAAGTAATGCTTTCTAGATGTAAAATGAAATGACAATGGGTTACAATTTACAATTTAGGCATTTAGCAGACGCTCATAATCCAGAGCGATTTACATTAAGCAAGAGCAAAAAAGCATGGGAATACATCACATAAAAAGCATATATCATGAAACATGCGTAAGCTAAGAAAGTAACAGTGGAATATCTATATAATGAAACTATACGTATAAACTATATTTGAGACCTGAGCATAAAGCATAAAGTAATGCTTTTTAGATGTAAAATTAAATGACAACGGGTTGAGACCTGAGGACTCTGAACATTCTACACGTTTTATGAAAAAAAAATTGGTTAATGTTTTCTAATCAAGTAAAAGTAACAATGTTGGCTCCGAGATGTAGTGGAGTAGTAATTTCCAGTACAAGTACTGGAAATTGGAAATACTCAAGTACAAATGCCTCGAAATTGTACTTAAGTACAGTACTTAAGTAAAAGTACTTAGTATACTTTCCACCACTGAACAATATGCAGTATGACAGTAGATCTATGACGTCTATATAGATTATGGAAACCAGTTGTAGTAAAACGTGTAGTTGTAGTGTATAATTGCCCCCCCGGTGCCTAATCTAAATATCGACTATCTTTATATGTGCTGAAGTTTAAAAGAACACAGATTCAGCATACAAACAGGGCCGTGAATACCACAGAATGTGAATTGTTTAGACTTGTTAAGCAGTCTTACAGCCTGTGGGGAGAGATCTGACGTTTGTACAAGGTTCATGTTCAAGGTTTCTTTATTTTGTCTCCCAAATTTGTCGCACGCATGGACCTCGTACCTCCTGCCTGATGGCATTAGCCGATACTCAGGGTATAGTACATGGGAGGGGTCAGACACAATGTTCTTAACCTGTCCAATGGTGGCCTGCTCAAAGATGACCTGGGGGGTGATCGGAGGTGCAGACATACCCATGATCTTCGCTGCCATTTTTGCTAATCTAAGGATCTTAGATTTGTATTTTACAGTTAGGTTTCCAAACCAACTGGTGATACCATGCCTTAGAATTGACTCTATACTAGATCTATAGAAGATCAGATTGTAGACTCCATCTCTACTCTATACTAGCTCTATAGAAGACTTTTTACATTTATTTTGTGTTTTTGGGGCTCCCATACAGGCATGTGTTTTCTATCCTACAACTACACGTTTTACTACAACAACTGGTTTCCATAATCATTATGGAAACCAGTTGTTGTAGTAAAACGTGTAGTTGTAGTAAAACGTGTAGTATAATTGCCCCCCCGGTGCCTAATCTAAATATCGACAATCTTTATATGTGCTGAAGTTTAAAAGAACACAGATTCAGCATACAAACAGGGCCGTGAATACCACAGAATGTGAACTGTTTAGACTTGTTAAGCAGTCTTACAGCCTGTGGGGAGAGATCTGACGTTTGTACAAGGTTCATGTTCAAGGTTTCTTTATTTTGTCTCCCAAGGACCCGCCCTGCAGCATACAGATACAATACAAGACAACAAAGGCACACAGTGACCCGTACAACATTAAAAAACCACACACCAACATACCTAGTGCAGAAGAGGAAGAACATCACCTCATAACCTTCCACCCCTACCCTGTCTGCCCTCTGCAAGGACTCTGTTAAGGAGCGTGATTGACAGACAGAGGGACAAAGGAATGCTTGTACCTATTATATTTGCACGCATGGACCTCGTACCTCCTGCCTGATGGCATTAGCCGATACTCAGGGTATAGTACATGGGAGGGGTCGGACACAATGTTCTTAACCTGTCCAATGGTGGCCTGCTCAAAGATGACCTGGGGGGGTGATCGGAGGTGCAGACATACCCTTGATCTTCGCTGCCATTTTGGCTAATCTAAGGATCGCGGATTTGTATTTTACAGTTAGGTTTCCAAACCAACTGGTGATACCATGCCTTTGGGCCGATTCATACTCCTATTTTAGAGCCGAATAAAAGTCGGTTCGGCGCTGTAGAGCCTACACTTTGATGTCATTTGAGGTTCGGGGGGGGGGGGGGGGGGGGGGTACCGTCCTAATATCGGCTCTTCGGTGCTACTGAAAATTTCTGACGAGCCGAAATTATTTCGGCACTACAGCGCCGAAACAGCGGTAAAATAGGAGTATGAATCGGCCCTTAGTTTCTCTGCAAAACATTTCTCTATAAGCCATATCTCCAAAACTGGTGGGTCAAACTGAACAACCAATATGTCGATTTGAAGCTATTATTCCCTGCTTTGACACAAGTACACCCCCTGGACATGACGCTAGTATGTCGCAGAGACTTACCCCCAATCCAACCCTTGATGCCGAGTGTCAAGCAGGGAGGCACTGGGTCCCATTTTCAGAGTCTTTGGTATGACCCGGCCGGGGATCGAACCCCGACCTCCCAGTCTCAGGGCAGACACTCTACAGACCGTAAACTGATAAATCTAACCAAATGCTAAATTATTAATCTAAAATGACATAAGTGTAGCCTTTGCAAACGCCTGTAAGGTCGTCGAGGGAATATAAAAGGGGGCGTGGTTTTTTCCCCCCCCATAGAACTTTACAAACATAATAAAGGACCACTTCACCACTTTTCAACCTACAGTATCTTCATATAATAGGTCATTGGAGCAGCACATGGACGATGAGACGTAGAACTCGTCTCCTCTGTTCAGCACATGGATGCCCATTGAAGCCTGGAGAGCGCGCACAAGCTGGCGTTGCCTGCAGGCGACCTGCTGATAACATTCTTTCCCTGCACTTCCACTACAGGCCAAGGCCAAATACATGTCGTCTCAAACCAAAACAGACCTTTCATTATGGCCAGTTTGTGGCTGGAGGCAGACAACAACATGGAGACTGAATAAGATATTAAATCTGAACCTATAGCGTCTGGAAATCCATGATATAAATATGATAAAATAATATAAAGGATAATACAGGGCTGAGATGATTAGGCACGTGGATGGTGACATCACATGACATTAATGATGATAAGGAGAAGAACCCAGAGTAAACAGGCATGTTTACAAAAAACAACAAAAGCAACCATGCTGTTTACGTGCTCATACCCAGCCACCCAGCCAGGCACCCAGCCACCCAGCCACCCAGCCAGGCACCCAGCCAGGCACCCAGCCACCCAGCCACCCAGCCAGGCACCCAGCCACCCAGCCAGGCACCCAGCCAGCCACCCAGCCACCCAGCCAGGCACCCAGCCACCCAGCCAGGCACCCAGCCACCCACCCAGGCACCCAGCCAGGGTTTTTTTTCCAAAAATAGTAAAAGAAAAAAAAGGCAAAGTAGTTTAAGGATAAGGGCTTTAACCCATTTTGGGCGGGAACCACTTTTGGTGTTAGCATTATGTTATGCTTCTGCTATTTCAGCATGTAGGTCTGCTATTTTTGAAGAATCGTGAACAGTGAAATGAAAGTGTTTCAGAACGACTGACATAGAAAAAAAGCTTTTTCAAGAAAACAGTCAGGATTTAGAAGACATTTGCAGAATCGTTCCCAGGTCAAAATGGCTTCAATAGCATGGAGGAAAACAGAGCCCAAAGTCTCCTCTGTGAGTGCGGCATTAAGGCTCTTCTTACCGTCTTTAAACTCTTCCGGTGAAGTCTGCGTCCTTCGCAAATCCAATAATCCATGCAGGAAAATCCATGAATCCACAAATGGAAATAAAGTTATCTTTATCCAGCGGTTTATATCCAATAATACCAAAAAAATAAATACCTAAGAAAGAAGGCCGGCCGCGCACGCACCCGGTAAGAATGCACATAGAGAGACATTGAGACGGGCTTCATCCTCGCTTCAAATATCCAATAATACCCAAATACGAATATAGCAAGACTTCATTTAGGGAAGAATTCCTCTTCCTTCTCTGTTTGCTTGTCAGTTGTCACACACACACACACACACACACACACACACACTCCACAGGTGGTGCCAATCACTCAATCAAGCTGTAGGCAGTGTTCATTTGACAGCAAATCTTGTTTTTAGTTTTAGGCCCAGGCCACACGTATATATGGAGCTTCTGCTAAACGCACATTTCTTTGTGACCAGCTCAGTGGCCTTGTGGTTAGAGTGTCTGCCCTGAGACTGGGAGGTCGGGGTTCGATCCCCGGCCGGGTCATACCAAAGACTCTGAAAAATGGGCCCCAGTGCCTCCCTGCTTGACACTCAGCATCAAGGGTTGGATTGGGGGTATTTCCCTGCGACATACTAGTGTCATGTCCAGGGGGTGTACTTGTACATCAAGCTGCCTCACGCTACAGAAACAGGAGATAGGCTCCTGCCCCTATGGGCCTCATGGCTACAGAAACAGGAGATAGGCTCCTTCCCCTATGGGCCTCATGGCTACAGAAACAGGAGATAGGCTCCATGCCCCTATGGGCCTCATGGCTACAGAAACAGGAGATAGGTTCCATGCCCCTATGGGCCTCATGGCTACAGAAACAGGAGATAGGCTCCTTCCCCTATGGGCCTCATGGCTACAGAAACAGGAGATAGGCTCCATGCCCCTATGGGCCTCATGGCTACAGAAACAGGAGATAGGCTCCTGCCCCTATGGGCCTCATGGCTCGGCAAGGCTACTTACATTTCTTTGTGCGGTTGGGCCTTTTGGCCACACGCAAACGGCGTTTCCGGCCACTCAAACGGAGGTTTTTGGAAACGGATTAAATAAGTGACTATTTTCGAAAATGTCCGGATCAGTGGACCTGTGTAGTCATGCCAAACGGAGCTTTTGAGAAACGATGATGTCACCGCTTATTAGCGCATATCATTTTTACTATAATTAGGTGAGAAATGCAGCTTAATTATGCCTGCATGTGGAAACTCGGATAGCATGTTTATATATATCACTGTTAACAATTAACTTTAAAACCCATCATATGTTGCATCAACTGCAGCGAGCAAAGGCTCTGCTATATTGAAGGACAGCAATACATGGCAACTTGACTTACTCTTCATTAATATTTGTGACAAATTGAGTGTCAAAGCAGGGAATCATAGCTTCAAATCGACATATTGGTTGTTCAGTTTGACCCACCAGTTTAGGACATATGGCTTATAGAGTAATGTCTTGCAGAGAAACAGCGAGTTGAGAAAACAGGCCTAAAGCTGAAAGGTCCACTTCTGTGGTCTCTAACATTACACCTAGCTACAGTACATGTTTAAGCATTTATTTCATATTTACATGTCTTCTGTGGTCTCTAACATTACACCTAGCTACATGTTTAAGCATTTATTTCATATTTACATGTCTTCTGTAGTCTCTAACATTACACCTAGCTACATGTTTAAGCATTTATTTCATATTTACATGTCTTCTGTGGTCTCTAGCATTACACCTAGCTACATGTGTAAGCATTTATTTCATATTTACATGTCTTCTGTGGTCTCTAACATTACACCTAGCTACATGTTTAAGCATTTATTTCATATTTACATTTAAATTTCAGCTCTGGCACTTATTTCAGACATGCTCTAGTATGTGAAGAGCTATAAACTAATTTTGGGGGAAAACTAAAAAAAGAAAATCTCCTCAAATCTGGTCATCATGACTTTTCACAGAAAAACAAAACAATAGATTTCATATATATATTATCATATACTCCACAGAGACAAATATTGCACGTTTTACTACAACAACACGTGATATAATCTGGCCTCAGCTGTCTGACTCAGACGACACGACGCTGCATAAAGCATATTGATAACCATGATATGATGATTGTCTACTACTGTATCAGAGGGCCTGACTGTAGGTACAGTATGATATGAGATGCTCATTCTGTTCTTATCATGGTTTCCATAATCTATACCAGGACGTCATAGATCTACTGCAGGGGTGGGCAACTTTGTCGATGGCGAGGGCCACTATATTTCCACACTCACTCCAGAGGGGCCACAGTGCATATTACTGTCGTAGCAAAATTTGCCGATCTACAAGCTCAAAACGCGTGGCAATGTGACGCGCTTTGAGCTTGTAGATCGGCTATTTGAATTGAAAACCTGAATAATGTTTTGCTATTTTTGAATTGGAATCCTGAAAAGTAACCTTTTTAATGAATTTCAAATGCATTTAGTTATAGTCATGTTAACATTATGAACTGTTAACATAACGACATTGGACACAAAAACTACATTGGACACAAAAGGACAATAAACATGTTAATACTAGTCATTAAGTTAATGTAGACTAGCACATATCACTCTATAATGTATACTATACTCATAGCTTCACTGTACATACAGTATATTCTACTGTTAGACAGATATTAGGTTCTTAGCTTGCTTAGGATTATTGATGACAATTTCTATGCATTTCATGTATTACCATGTGTTGTTCTTGCTTACTGTAAATCGCTCTGGATTACCGATACTATAGATTATTTAGCGTCTGCTAAATGCCTAAATTGTAAATTGTGTGCCCTATAGAGTGTCGCAGTCCCCGATGAGCGGCCCGGAAGATAATTTCCAATTCATTTTTTCCCCATACAGTAGACGTTTCAGAAAGTTTGTATTTAAAGGAGAATTCCATGCTAGAAGGCTTTCTTACCTTTATTTGTAGTTGTTACGTCCCCACCAAAGAGGTCCAGGTGTTATTTTGTGCAAAAGTGCATTATTGGCTATTTCCCCTACCATGAGCCCTAAATGAATTGCATTGAATTGAATGGGGCTATGGGGTGTTGTGCTAAATCGCTCAAAATAATAATTATTTTGTATATATCCTCTCTTCATAATGTAAATAATATCCCAAGCGACACACTTTACTACTTATTTAGATGGAAATTAGCGAAATAGCACGACACCCCATAGCCCCATTCAATTACCATTCAATTCAATGCAATTCAGTTAAGGCTTATGGTAAGGGAAATAGCCAATAAGGAGTTTTTGCACAAAAAAACACCTGGACCTCTTTGGTGGGGACGTAACAACTACAAAAAACACCTGGACCTCTTTGGTGGGGACGCAACAACTACAAATAACACCTGGACCTCTTTGGTTGAGACGCAACAACTACAAATAACACCTGGACCTCTTTGGTTGGGACGTAATGTAACTACAAAGAAAGGTAAGAAAGCATTCTAGAATGGAATTCTCCTTTAAAGACCTGTAAGCCTCGGACAAGGACAACTCGGATGGTGACAACATCAAGACAATAATCAAAAATGTTTGGGCTGAACACATGCATTTTTTGTTTATTTTCTTCTTTCTAATTACAAAGAACAAAGAATTGTGTTTATTTGTACCGTCCGAGTTGGCTTTAAACAAGGCTTAAAATGTTCTGGGCGGGAACCCATTTGGGTGTTTTAAGCATTATGTTATACTTTCGCTATTGAAAAATAGCAGATCTACAAGCTCGTAGCTTTGAGCACTTGGAAAAGCGCTATAAAAATGCAATTCATTATATATATATATAAGCATTCAATAAACCAACGACCTAAAACCATTCAATATAAACCAACAGTGATGTCTTGGAATCAATTCTATGACGTGGTAGACGGATTCTTTGATTGGTTGAATACTTTAATAACAGCTTGCAAAACACTACAGCGGTGCAGTTACTGTACAACCATGCTAAAAATAAGAAAAGGATAACACTGTTGTGGTCCTACACTATGTATTCAATTCATCCCCACTTATCGGGAAGGGTTGGAGGCGTTGTTGAGTCGACTCCCTCTCTGGCTTCAGGAGGACAGGAGGGTTGGAGGCGTTGTTGAGTCGACTCCCTCTCTGGCTTCAGGAGGACAGGAGGGTTGGAGGTGTTGTTGAGTCGACTCCCTCTCTGGCTTCAGGAGGACAGGAGGGTTGGAGGTGTTGTTGAGTCGACTCCCTCTCTGGCTTCAGGAGGACAGGAGGGTTGGAGGTGTTGTTGAGTCGACTACTCGACTCCCTCTCTGCCGCGGCTTCAGAGACGGAGCTGCCACTCATGCTGCTACTGACAATGGTCCTACCTGTGTTGAAAGATATTCATGGAATAAATAAAATATATGAAAGACAGAATTGACTTACTTTTATATAAATCATTACTATAAAATCATACTTTTTATTTTTGCCAAATCCATATGGCCACCATTAACTTCCTATATAAGGCAAAACAGTTCTACATTTCATTTAGACCTAGAATGCCTGTGATCATTTGTGTGTCAGAGGCATAGATGGCTTCCACCGTTTCCTTGTAGATACGAATATGTGCGGCATAAATGTGATAAATGCTCCGTTTGTACTCACCCATTAAATAATTCCAAAGACGTGGAGTGAAATATGGTCCTCTAGTTTTATATCCATGTGAAAGTTCTGGCACAAAACGCGTATTTAGTGAATTATCTCCACTTTTTCAAGAGATGCACACAGACGCCTCTCTCTCCGGCGAGGGGGGGGGGGGGGGGGCGGAGTGATCGATGAGCGGATTTGAGATACTTCCTGTTGTTTACCGCAGACGTCATCACCAATTGACCAGGGAAACACAAAAGTTTGCAGTCACACAATTGGCAGGTGCTTTGCGATAGGTGCTGGGTAATTAATCACACCACCTGCCAATTGTGTGACTGCAAACTTTTGTGTTTCCCTGGTCAATTGGTGATGACGTCTGCGGTAAACAACAGGAAGTATCTCAAATCCGTTCATCGATCACTCCGGCCCCCCCCCCCTCGCCGGAGAGAAAGGCGTCCGTGTGCATCTCTTGAAAAAGTGGAGATAATTCACTAAATACGCGTTTTGTGCCAGAACTTTCACATGGATATAAAACTAGAGGACCATTTTTCACACCACGTCTTTGGAATTATTTAATGGGCGAGTACAAACGGAGCATTTATCACATTTATGCCGCATATGTTAGAGTTCTACCACAAATAACCCATTCTGACCGGGCACCCATTTTGGTGTTAGCATCATGTTATGCTTTACCTATTGAAAAATAGCAGATCTACAAGCTCATATCGCGCCACCGAGTGGCGCGATACGAGCTTGTAGGTCTGCTATTTTTGAAAAATTCGAAGAACGACTGACATTTTTAGAATCTGATCTCAGGTCAGAATGGGTTCATCAGACCAGTGTGTGTCCAGTGGAAACCTCGTATGAATCTGATCTCAGGTCAGAATGGGATAAAGGAGGGTGTTCTATGGCTCTGTATGTGAAATACTGTACATACTGTATGTGAAAACAAGAGCCGTTCTATAGGGCTACATTTCATTATGCACTAAAATGTGGGAAGTTCAGAAACCCGTCCACCAGTGACATCATCGTTAGGCAGAGATGACAAAAATATATATATTTAGATTTTTATTATCGTGAGAACAACTTTTCTATTAGCTTGAAAGTCCCCATCGATGAGGTCACTGGTGGACAGGTTTCACTCATTGTGCAGAAAGTCATCATTTGAAGTTTTCAAATGTATAACAATCTTTTGAAAATAGCAGATCTACAAGCTCACAATGAGTTGCATTGCGAGCTTGTTGATCGGCTGAAATGGTTAGTTAACATAGTGAAGTAAAAGTACAATATTTGGCTCTGAGATGTTAGTGGAGTAGAAGTAAAAGTATTGGAAATTGGAAATACTCAAGTAAACTACAAATACCTCACAATTGTACTTAAATATGGAGTGCCATGGTTTCCCCCTAAAACATGATCATCAGGTACTATGGCCCACTGGTTGATTAAAGGGATAGTTCAGATTTTTTTAACTTAAAGATGGAGTGCCACAATTTTTGTATTTTCCCAGTTTTTCATGTGTCTATGAGGAGACAGTACTTCATTAGACACCCTGGAGTTGTTTTTATGTGCAATGGTGTATTAACTTTGTATTGAAGTGGCCTTAAATAGACTTACAATCAAAAATGGAAAGAAGTCGAAGTCCAGATCATGTAAAAGTTCAAAAGTGTTGAGACACAATCACGTGTTTAATACAAGAGCGCTCCTGGAGATGCACAACACCAAAGTATCATGACAACTCCCCATCACAGGTTTTTCCCTTCTCTTATACACCTCGAGAAGCACGGAAAGAATAAAAATACATATGAGGGTAAAGCAACAGGACACTCCTTTAACACATGGCCCTATATGGCTAACACATTACATGAACAACCCTTATATGATGCTGTCCTGGAATAGGTCCTTGACTGCTGGCTTACTACATGCCCTTACATGGTGTTGCCTTAGTCTACTAGAATAAACACAAATAGGTCCTTGACTGTTGGCTTACTACATGCCCTTACATGGTGTTGCCTTAGTCTACTAGAATAAACACAAATAGGTCCTTGACTGCTGGCTTACTACATGCCCTTACATGGTGTTGCCTTAGTCTACTAGAATAAACACAAATAGGTCCTTGACTGTTGGCTTACCACATGCCCTTACATGGTGTTTATTCTAGTCTACCAGAATAAACACAAATAGGTCTTTGACTGCTGGTAACAGGTGGAAGGGTATTTTCTCTGTCAACAATTAGCTCACATAGACTGAAATGTCATTTTCCCATTACAGTATTTAGGGTTTCTTCCTGGAGGCTGAACCCTTGACAGTCAAACGGGCCAATGAAGTAAACAGTAATATAGAGACAGCACACTATCAGCCCCTCCCCTAACCCCTCTTGTAGGCCCCTTTTCCACCGGTTGGTTCCCAATGAGAACCGGTTCAGTTCTTTGTGGTTCTTAGTCCATGAGCCAGAGCTCCATAATTGGAACGTTAATTATGAATTGAGTGGATAAAACCATACCTATATAATTAGATTGTTGTCACCCTGAAACTTCCCCAGTTGAGTACTGTACTTACACGAAGACAATGATTTATTGTATTACAAATTTTACATTTTTAAATATGCAAGTGAGGCATTATGTAGGAAAATATGCAAAATAATCGAAAATATGAAAAAGCTACTACTGTGGAAGAGTTATCATGTATTAATGTACTTGTATTGGTCCTATAAACAATGGTCTAGTTTTTCCCACCAATTTTGGAGCTCTGCATGGCTCATGGACTAAGAACCAAAAAGAACTGAACCGGTTCCCATTGGGAACCAACCGGTGGAAAAGAACTGAACCGGTTCCCATTGGGAACCAACCGGTGGAAAATAACTGAACCGGTTCCCACTGGGAACCAACCGGTGGAAAATAACTGAACCGGTTCCCACTGGGAACCAACCGGTGGAAAAGAACTGAACCGGTTCCCACTGGGAACCAACCGGTGGAAAAGAACTGAACCGGTTCCCACTGGGAACCAACCGGTGGACAACGGGTCTTAGAGTAATGCAAAACAGAAAAAGTACTAAATCACGGCACTCCATCTTAAAAGTAAAAAGTACAGAACTTTTAGTGTGTTGCACTTTGACTTACCCAGCTGCACCACGGTAGTCCAAGTGCGTGCCTCATTGTCATGCAAATGTACTGTTCGTCTACACTCTCACCGAAGTCGTGGACGTGGAACTCGCCTGAGAGAGAGAGAGAGAGAGAGAGAGAGGTGGAGAGAGGTGGAGAGAGGGAGAGAGAGAGAGAGAGAGAGGGAGAGAGAGAGTGGTGGAGAGAGGGAGAGAGAGAGAGAGGTGGAGAGAGGGAGAGAGAGGGAGAGAGAGGTGGAGAGAGGGAGAGAGAGAGAGAGGTGGAGAGAGGGAGAGAGAGGGAGAGAGAGAGAGGGAGGGAGAGGAGGGAGAATGTGTCAAGGTTTAGTTATAGGGCTTCAAATCAGTGTCACCATTATTATATTTTAACCCATTTCACCGCTGGTAGAAACTGCAGTCAGTCAATGTTAAGAGTATTTGTAATAGATATCAGTATAGGCTAATCACAATTAGAAATGTGCACCCTATGGCCAGAACAATGATGAAGTCTGTGTGTTTGACTAGAGAGGGTTTGACTTTTAACAAAGTACTTCTAAAATTGCAGTAGTGGTACTTTTACTTAAGTAAAACAATTGGGTATACTTTTTCCACCACTGAATATACAAGTACCTCAAAATTGTACTTAAGTAGGCTACAGTACTCGAGTACATGCACTTTGTTACTTCAGACCACTGGTCATAATGATAAAGACTATAGCTGTGAAATCAAACAAACTGACATCATAAGTATAGGCCTACCTAAAAAAAAAAAAGAATACCTACATTCCCAACGGAGATCGCAGCACTTCCCGTTGATGAACAGCCCCACACACGGGAGGCACGTCCCCGCTATGTCAATCGTCGTGCGACACGGGGTGCAGTGTCCATTCACGACCTCAAAATGGGGGCTGTGACACGGTATGCAGAATCCATTGTGGTCCAAAGCGTAGCCAAACACATTTGAACACGGCGCGCACTCTACGAGCGTCTCGTCTACGAGCACTGTGCCCGCGGGACACACGCACTCTCCGAGGATCAGCACTGTGCCCGGGAGACACAGGCACCGCCCGTCGACCATCACTTTGCCCGGGTTACACACGCACTCGTAACCTTCCAGCACTGTGTATTGGGGACATTTGCAGAATCCGAGGTCGTCGATCGCAGCGCCGATCGCAGTTTCACACGGGCGGCACCAACCTTCGATTAACACCATGTACGGGGGACACGCTGACATCAGCTGACACTGTCCGCCGTCCAGGGCCAACCCAGCGAGGAGAGTGAGAAGCAGGAACATGATCAGCTCCTCTGTGTTCAGGAGATCCTCTCTCTCTGGTGGTGGTGGGGATGGATTCAGTGTCCAGGAGATCCTCTCTCTCTGGTGGTGGGGATGGATTCAGTGTTCAGGAGATCCTCTCTCTCTGGTGGTGGGGATGGATTCAGCGTCAGACCTCGAGTGGTGTTTTGAAGTGATACAACAAAGTACTTGGACAGCCCCTTTTTTATACTATTCTAAGCCCCCCCCCCCCCCGAGGAGCAGAGATTG
Organism: Protomyctophum bolini; assembly: GCF_963924005.1. Classification (NCBI taxonomy): domain Eukaryota; kingdom Metazoa; phylum Chordata; class Actinopteri; order Myctophiformes; family Myctophidae; genus Protomyctophum; species Protomyctophum bolini. The sequence goes on along the minus strand of NC_137882.1, from coordinate 2,859,125 downwards.
GAGTATACCATTTTCCCTTTAATATATTCAAAGAAAGAAAATAGCAGATCTACATACAAGCTCATAGCACGTGACTTTAGGCCATGATATGTTTGAATAGCCAAAGCATAAAGTAATGCTTTTTAGATGTAAAATTAAATGACAACGGGTTGAGACCTGAGCATAAAGCATAAAGTAATGCTTTTTAGATGTAAAATGAAATGACAACGGGTTGAGACATGAGGACTCTGAACATTCTACATGTTTTATGAAAAAATGTGGTTAATGTTTTCTAATCAAGTAAAAGTAAAAATAACAATTTTGGCTCTGAGATGTAGTGGAGTGGAAGTACTGGAAATTGGAAATACTCAAGCAAAGTACAAATGCCTCAAAATTGTACTTAAGTACAGTACTTAAGTAAAAGTACTTAGTATATTTTCCACCACTGAACAATATGCAGTATGACAGTAGATCTATGACGTCCTGGTATAGATTATGGAAACCAGTTGTTGTAGTAAAACGTGTAGTTGTAGTAAAACGTGTAGTATAATTGCCCCCCGGTGCCTAATCTAAATATCGACTATATTTGTATGTGCTAAAGTTTAAAAGAACACAGATTCAGCATACAAACAGGGCCGTGAATACCACAGACTAATGTGAACTGTTTAGACTTGTTAAGCAGTCTTACAGCCTGTGGGGAGAGATCTGACGTTTGTACATGGTTCATGTTCAAGGTTTCTTTATTTTGTCTCCCAAGGACCCGCCCTGCAGCATACAGATACAATACAAGACAACAAAGGCACACAGTGACCCGTACAACATTAAACAACCACACACCAACATACCTAGTGCAGAAGAGGAAGAACATCACCTCATAACCTTCCACCCCTACCCTGTCTGCCCTCTGCAAGGACTCTGTTAAGGAGTGTGATTGACAGACAGAGGGACAAAGGAATGCTTGTACCTATTATATTTGCACGCATGGACCTCGTACCTCCTACCTGGTGGCATTAGCCGATACTCAGGGTATAGTACATGGGAGGGGTCAGACACGATGTTCTTAACCTGTCCAATGGTGGCCTGCTCAAAGATGACCTGGGGGGTGATCGGAGGTGCAGACATACCCATGATCTTCGCTGCCATTTTGGCTAATCTAAGGATCTCAGATTTGTATTTTACAGTTAGGTTTCCAAACCAACTGGTGATACCATGCCTTAGAATTGACTCTATACTAGATCTACAGAAGATCAGATTGTATACACTCCATCTCTACTAGATCTATAGAAGACTTTTTACATTTATTTTGTGTTTTTGGGGCTCCCATACAGGCATGTGTTTATCCCCACAGATGTGATGCGACGCATTGTGAGCTTGTAGATCGGCGATTTTCAAAATCACTAAAGTTTTCAAATAATTGTAGTGAAGTAAAAGTACAAATTTTGGCTCTGAGATGTAGTGGAGTAGAAGTACTGGAAATAGTTACTTTCCATCACTGAACAATATGCAGTATGACAGTAGATCTATGACGTCCTGGTATAGATTATGGAAACCATGATAAGAACACAATGAGCAGGAACACGCTTGCATCTCATATCATACTGTACCTACAGTCAGGCCCTCTGATACAGTAGTAGACAATCATCATGTCATGGTTATCAATATGCTTTATGCAGCGTCGTGTCGTCTGAGTCAGACAGCTGAGGCCAGATTATATCACGTGTTGTTGTAGTAAAACGTGCAATATTTGTCTCTGTGGAGTATATGATAATATATATATGAAATCTATTGTTTTGTTTTTCTGTGAAAAGTCATGATGACCAGATTTGAGAAAAACATGTTTTAGTTTTCCCCCAAAATGAGTTAATAGCACAGGCAGACTCTTCACATACTAGAGCATGTCTGAAATAAGTGCCAGAGCTGAAATCGAAATGTAAATATGAAATAAATGCTTAAACATGTAGCTATAGGTGTAATGTTAGAGACCACAGAAGACATGTAAATATGAAATAAATGCTTAAACATGTAGCTAGGTGTAATGTTAGAGACCACAGAAGACATGTAAATATGAAATAAATGCTTAAACATGTAGCTAGGTGTAATGTTAGAGTCCACAGAAGACCTGTAAATGTGAAATAAATGCGTAAACATGTAGGTGTAATGTTAGAGACCACATAAGACATGTAAATATGAAATAAATGCTTAAACATGTAGCTAGGTGTAATGTTAGAGACCACAGAAGACATGTAAATATGAAATAAATGCTTAAACATGTAACTACTGTAGGTGTAATGTTAGAGACCACAGAAGACATGTAAATATGAAATAAATGCTTAAACATGTAGCTAGGTGTAATGTATGTTAGAGACCACAGAAGTGAACCTTTCAGCTTTAGGCCTGTTTTCTCAACTCGCTGTTTCTCTGCAAGACATTTCTCTATAAGTCCAAAACTGGTGGGTCAAACTGAACAACCAATATGTCGATTTGAAGCTATGATTCCCTGCTTTGACACTCAGTCAAAATTTGTCACAAATATTAATGAAGAGTAAGTCAAGTTGCCATGTATTGCTGTCCTTCAATATAGCAGAGCCTTTGCTCGCTGCAGTTGATGCAACATATGATGGGTTTTAAAGTTAATTGTTAACAGTGATATATATAAACATGCTATCCGAGTTTCCACATGCAGGCATAATTAAGCTGCATTTCTCACCTAATTATAGTAAAAAGGACATGCGCTAATAAGCGGTGACATCATCGTTTCTCAAAAGCTCCGTTTGGCATGACTACACAGGTCCACTGATCCGGACATTTTCAAAAATATTCACTTATTTAATCCGTTTCCAAAAACCTATGTTTGAGTGGCCGAAAATGCCGTTTGCGTGTGGCCGAAAGGCCCAATACAAACGCAGAAAGAAATGTGCGTTTAGCAAAAACTCCATATATATCTGTGTGGCCTGGGCCTAAAACTAAAACCAAGATTTGCTGTCAAAATGAACACTGCCTACAGCTTGATTGAGTGAACACAGCAGTGAACACAGCAGCAAGATTTGTGAGTTGCTGTGATAGGAGAAGGACATCAAATGGAACACAACCACCCTAAAGACTAATCATTGTGTATATTCCTGCACTATACCTGCATTGAGTGACCTTGGTACACAGAAGTTGATCTATTGAAGATTCTGACCTTCAAAGTACATCATTTTTGTTTTGATTGTATTGCTGTATTGTTGTATTGTTCTTTCTGCTTTGGCAATGTAAACGTATGTTTTCTCATGCCAATAAAGCCCTTTGAATTGAATTGAATTGAGTGATTGGCACCACCTGTGTAGTGTGTGTGCGTGACTCTGGCGCGTGAAGCAAACAGAGAAGGAAGCTAGAGGAATTCTTCCCCAATAAAGTCTTGCTATATTCATCCATGCTATTGAAGCCATTTCTACCTGGGAACGATTCTGCAAATGTCTTCTAAATGCTGACAGTTTTCTCGATAAAGATGTGTCAGTCGTTCTCAAACACATTCATGTCACTTTTCACGATTCTTCAAAAATAGCAGACCTACTGTACAAGCTCTGAGCTTGTAGATCTGCTATTTTTCAATAGCTAAAGCATTACACAATGCAACACCAAAAGGGGTTCCCGTCCAAAATGGGTTAAAGCCCTTATCCTTTAACTACTTTGCCTTTTTTCTTTTACCATTTTTGAAAAACATTCATGAATAGCTTAAAATAGCCAATCTACAAGCTCACAGCGTGTCAATGTAGATCGGATATTTTAAAGGGATAGTTCACTTTCATTGAGTCATTGTATCGTCTACTAAGGCTTATGTAAATTAACACCCCAGACAGTTTTTAAGTTGCTTGATTCAGTATTCAAGGTGGCTGGGTGGCTGGGTGCCTGGCTGGGTGGCTGGGTGCCTGGCTGGGTGGCTGGGTGCCTGGCTGGGTGGGTGCCTGGCTGGGTGGGTGGCTGGGTGCCTGGCTGGGTGGGTGCCTGGCTGGGTGGGTGGGTGTCTGGCTGGGTGGGTGGGTGCCTGGCTGGGTGGGTGGGTGCCTGGCTGGGTGGGTGGGTGTCTGGCTGGGTGGGTGGGTGCCTGGCTGGGTGGGTGGGTGCCTGGCTGGGTGGGTGGGTGCCTGGCTGGGTGGCTGGGTGGGTGGGTGCCTGGCTGGGTGCCTGGCTGGGTGCCTGGCTGGATGGCTGGGTGGGTGGGTGCCTGGCTGGGTGGCTGGGTGCCTGGCTGGGTGCCTGGCTGGGTGCCTGGCTGGATGGCTGGGTGGGTGGGTGGGTGCCTGGCTGGGTGCCTGGCTGGGTGGCTGGGTGGCTGGGTGCCTGGCTGGGTGGCTGGGTGGGTGGGTGCCTGGCTGGGTGCCTGGCTGGGTGCCTGGCTGGGTGCCTGGCTGGGTGCCTGGCTGGGTGGCTGGGTGGGTGGGTGCCTGGCTGGGTGCCTGGCTGGGTGCCTGGCTGGGTGCCTGGCTGGGTGCCTGGCTGGGTGGCTGGGTGGGTGGGTGCCTGGCTGGGTGCCTGGCTGGGTGCCTGGCTGGGTGCCTGGCTGGGTGGCTGGGTGGGTGCCTGGCTGGGTGCCTGGCTGGGTGGCTGGGTGGGTGCCTGGCTGGGTGCCTGGCTGGGTGGCTGGGTGCCTGGCTGGGTGGCTGGGTGGGTGGGTATGAGCACGAAAACAGCGTGGTTGTTTTTCACCACCAGTGCTGCAACCTAACACACATACACACACGCACATGTTAACTGTATATATGATGATTTTGGGTACAGTACAGTGACAGTACAGTACAGTAGAGTAGAGGGTACCGTAGAGGGACCCCCACACAGAGTTGCACCACTCACTTCACACAGGTGTGATTTTCTTTTTTGAAAAAAAAAAAACCCTCCTCCAGGAGGAGGCCGGAGGAGACTTAAACATCAAAAGTAATTATAAAAAATAAATAAACGGTAAATGAAAAACCACGGCCTCCTCACGTATTAGAAGGACAATTTAGGTTAACCGAAAAAAAGGACGGGTGTTTTTGAGGAATCCATCCTGGTTAAAAGGGAGTTTCTTCTAAATCCTCCTCTGAAAAACCCTGTGTTTCCATATCAGTGGTGCTCAACCTTTTTCATGTCAGGGACGCCCCGGAATTGTCTGTATTTGGCCGCGGACCCCCATCTGAAATAATGTTGTTCCACCAGGGACCCCCTCGGAAGCAATTGTTTGAGTTAAAAAACGTTCGCCATGTGAAATAATAACTATATTCAAAAGATTTTGCACACGTTTCCACGATTTTCTATTTGTGTGTGTGTGTGTGTGTGTGTGTGTGTGTGTGTGTGTGTGTGTGTGTGTGTGTGTGTGTGTGTGTTTTACTCAGACTAATGCCTCGACTATCAATTGTGTGCGTTGATATATAATTGTTTACACGTCATGTCAAGGTCATATACACGTATAGGTCATTCATATTGTCACCTTACTCTTCAAGGTCATATACACGTATAGGTCATTCATATTGTCACCTTACTCTTCAAGGTCATATACACGTAGGTCATTCATATTGTCACCTTACTCTTCAAGGTCATATACACGTATAGGTCATTCATATTGTCACCTTACTCTTCAAGGTCATATACACGTAGGTCATTCATATTGACAGCCATCCCAGCGTTCGACCTGAGCAGTCGCATTCCCAGGAGCTCTCTCCAACCAAGAACCGGTAGCTATGTTTTCAACTTGTTCCGCCTTTTACCTATTCTTCATCCTATGGATTACGGACGCATGCTTTAATTCAACATGGAGTTTACACCAAGAAGAGATGGAACGATACGGAAACGAAGCAGAGGAGTTTGAGTTTCACAGCGACTATTTCCTCCTAAATGGTTTGGAATGCAAACACATTTCTTTTGGGTCGGCGGCGATTCATGGCCTGTTAACAGCGAACCCGAATCGCAAGTACAAGCCCCCGACTGGCAAAATGGATCGCAGAACTGTGATTATTTTATGCCTGTTGCTATCGGGAGACATTCATTTCAATCCTGGACCGGTTACACGATCACAAGCGGTCTCACAAGCGAGACTGCTCCTACAGCAAGAGGTACTTCCGCAAGCCACAGCCGTTTCCATCGCAACGCGCCACGGCTTCCAGAGCGCCGCCTCCATGGACTTGACCACGGACGCAACTCCAAGATCAGCCTGGGAACGCTCTCCAGCCTCTCCCCCACAGCATACAACCAACGCCAGCGGACCCCCTTATTTCACCGCGGGCGTTATGTTTGCTGAAACCAACCCGGCTGTGATCGAAACCGAGGAACACCCCCCCCTCCCCCACACCCCCAGTCAATCCAGGACTACTGAGGACAATGGCATTGACATGTGCAGGACATGTCCTGACATGCACAGTCAATCCAGGACTACTGAGGACAATGGCATTGACATTCCACCGCCCCTCCCCACTCACACCTCAGCCACGGAAATTCCACCGCCCATCCACATTCACACCTCAGACTATTTCAACACCGACGAAATTAACACAATCGTCGAAACCAACGGCCTTCATCTGTTTCATTTGAATGTGAATAGCCTCAGTCGCAAACTGGCAGAGATCAGACATCTATTTCAAAACGGTAAGGCAAACATCCTGTGTTTTTCTGAAACTAAGCTGGACGAGTCCACTAAGGACCCAGAGATAGAAATAGAAAACTATACTGTCATTAGGAACGACAGAAACAGGCATGGTGGTGGCGTGTGCATGTATATTCACAAAGACACTGAATATGTTACTCGTACTGAATTACAGCATGATGAAATTGAAACTGTGTGGGTTGAATTAATTTTCAAAAATGCTAAATCAGTACTAGTTGGCACCGTCTATAGACCGCCTGATCAGCACGGGTTCTATGATATTCTTGAGGGGTGCTTAGCTGGGGAGGAATCTGTAGAGAAAATCCTGATTGGCGACTGGAATACGGACATGCATCGTAAGGAAGTGCCTGTGTTTAAATCGTTTAGTCGGCTCTGTGATCTGCATGGTTTCAGCCAGCTAATTACCCAACCCACAAGAGTGTGTGATTCTACTCAAACTGTCATTGATCTCATTCTGACCTCGGACAAATCCAGAATCTCCAAGAAAGGGGTTATTGTATGTGGGCTCAGTGATCATTTTATGATTTTCTGTACCCGCAAAATACAGAAACTAAAATTTGACTGTCACAAAACAGTCATATCTAGGGACCTCAAAACCTACTCTAGTACAAAAAAAAAAAAGAAAAACAGGGAATGTCAACAACAATTAACGATGTAAAACCAACCTTGTACATTGTCCCTGAATAAACAAATATTACAAAAAACCTACTCTAGTGAGGCCTTTAACCTAGAACTGGAGAGACTGGATTGGTCCGATGTGCTCAGGAGCTCACTAGTCGAAGAAGCATGGCTTGGCTTTAAAACCAAATTTACAACAGTACTAAACAACATGGCTCCTCTGAGAACCATCAGGGTCAAAACCCGCTCGGAGCCATGGATGAATTCGGACATACTGACTGCAATGAAAGCCAGAGACAACAAATGCTCTGAACTTCTTAAATGCAAGTCCAAGCTAGCTAAGCGCTTCGACAGTGATCTCCAAACCAAACTGTGCATCCTTAAAACCCAATGTAACAAGCTAAGAAACGGGGTAATTGCCATGACCAAATCAGCCAAAAGTAACTTTATCAATGATAAAGCCGAGGAAATCAAAAACAATCCTCGGGAGCTCTGGAAGCTACTAAACAACCAACTAGGCTGTGGTCAGAAACTTAAAACCAGGTTTACTAACATAAACATCAAATCAAATAACACCCTCATCACTGACAAGGTTGATGTAGCCAATCACTTGAACATCTTCTTTACAAACATTGCAACAATGCTGGTTAACAAACTGCCCTCCCACTCTGGGCGTTTTGGTGTAGAGCACATCAAAGGCTTCTACAAAAACCTAGGTGTTTGTAAAGATGATTTTAAAATGACAATGGTAACAACTGAGGAGGTACTTAAGAAACTGAGTGCCCTCCAACCCCACAAGGCCACTGGCCATGACAATATTCCCTCCAAATTTCTCAGAGACTCAGCCATTTCCATAGCTCCAGTCATCACCCACATAGTTAACCTCTCCATCAAACAAGGACAGGTCCCCAGAGATTTTAAACTGGCCAAAGTAACCCCCCTGTACAAAAAAGGGAGCAAATTAGAACCCGGCAACTACCGCCCTATTTCTATTCTAAGCTCCATCTCGAAAGTGATGGAAAAAATAGTCTATGAACAGGTTGAAAAGTATCTTGCCACTAATAAATTGTTGTACGAGTTCCAATCTGGTTTCAGAACATCCCACTCCACTGACACATGCCTTCTCTATTTGAGCGACCACATCAAACACGAGGTGGATGCTGGAAAATACTGCGGCATGGTCATGCTGGACCTCCAAAAGGCTTTTGACACCGTGAACCACTCCATACTGGTTAACAAGCTTAAAGCTATTGGTTTTGATAGCACATCAGTGAGCTGGATGCAATCCTACCTGGAGGGGAGAGAACAGATGGTGGAAGTGAACGGAACACTGTCCCCCCCCCTCCCAGTGAGCTGTGGCGTCCCACAAGGAAGCATACTAGGGCCTTTACTGTTCCTAATATATGTAAACGACATGACTTCAGCTTGTGACTGCAACTTGTTCCTGTTCGCAGACGACTCAGCACTGCTGGTCTCGGACAGGAACAAACTGCAGGTTGAAAAGACCCTCAGCTCTGAACTCGGTAGAATCTGCACCTGGCTCGCTGATAACAAACTATCCTTACACCTGGGAAAAACTGAATCCATTCTCTTCGGATCAAATAGTAATCTCAAAAAGGCAGATGGCTTCTTGGTTAGAGTTGGTGATGATATTATCACACGGAAGGATCAAATTACCTACCTAGGTTCCATCCTGGAGGCCAATCTTTCCGGTGATAAGATGGCCACCAACGTAATCAAAAAAGTCAATCAAAGAACAAGATTCCTCTACAGGATCTCCTCACTGGTCGACAAAAACACCTTGAAGACCTTAACAGGAGCCCTTGTACAAGGTTTCTTTGACTATGCATCCACCTCCTGGTACCACAGCACCTCAAAGGCCCTTAAAACAAGGCTCCAGACCTCCCAAAACAAACTGGTCAGGCTCCTACTTGGCCTCACCCCCCGAACCCACCTCACCCCTGCCCACTTTGACAGGCTGGGATGGCTTAGGGTCGACGACAGAGTACAGCATCTTGCAATGGGTCTGGTCCACAAGATTAGACACACCACCAAGATACCCATGTACCTGTCTAAATACTTCCTTAATGTAAACGAAGTCCACACCCACAACACCAGAGGGAGTGCAACAAACCATGTACAACCCAGATTCGGCACAAACAAGGGACTAAATTCCTTTCGCTCCTATGCGACCAAAATGTGGAACGCCCTACCAACAGTCATTAAGACATGTGAATCCCTTGGCTCCTTCAAAACTGCTCTCAAAGGGCACCTACGGATGGCTGCAATTCGAAACTGGCCTCTGTAAAAGCTGAATTTGTATCTGGATTGTACTATGTTTTTGTATGGACGTGGTGTTGGGTGCCTGCACATATGCACACATGGCATCAACGCATGGTGTTGTGTGCAGGCGCCCTACACTCTGTCTTTGTACTATGGATTGTACTATGTTTTTGTATGGACGTGGTGTTGGGTGCCTGCACATATGCACACATGGCATCAACGCATGGTGTTGTGTGCAGGCGCCCTACACTCTGTCTTTCGTTTTCTTTTCTTTTATCCCCCTGTTCCCCTCACTGTATATATACTTTTTTTTCCCTTTTCGCTTCCTATATGATGAATTCCTGTTCTGTTCTTTAACTACATAGAAGTGTCTATTTGTTTGTCTCTAAATGTTTTGATGAATTGAACAATGTGGACCCTGTTGTAAACAAGTGTAAGGCTTAATTGGGTCGTCCACTCACAGTTAACAGTCTTTGTATTGAGTTTGTGCTTGAAATGTACTGTAATTCTGCAAACTGTTAATAAAGATTTCAATCAATCAATCAATATTGTCACCTTACTCTTCAAGGTCATATACACGTAGGTCATTCATATTGTCACCTTACTCTTCAAGGTCATATACACGTATAGGTCATTCATATTGTCACCTTACTCTTCAAGGTCATATACACGTATAGGTCATTCATATTGTCACCTTAAGGCCTATTCATAGTCTGGATTTTAGGTGGTGAGGTGACCACCGCTCTGGTGTTAAACTGACCACCGGAGCTGAAATAACGTTAAGCGGTGGTGAGTAAAAACAGAGAGAAGGGCTGGAGCGGTGGCGGTGGTTTGCTCTTCACCACGGCTCGTGACTTCATGTTGTAGTTCGGTGGTCACCCCACCACCGTAAATCCAGACTATGTATGAGCCTTTACTCTTCAGTCTTCATATCATCCTTTTACTCTTAGCCTACTGCCTGTTTACTCTGGGTTCTTCTCCTTATCATCATTAATGTCATGTGATGTCACCATCCACGTGCCTAATCATCTCAGCCCTGTATTATCCTTTATATTACTTTATCATATTTATATCATGGATTTCCTGACGCTATATAGGTTCAGATTTAATATCTTATTATCTTATTCAGTCTCCATGTTGTTGTCTGCCTCCAGCCACAAACTGGCCATAATGAAAGGTCTATTTTGGTTTGAGGCGACATGTATTTGGCCTTGGCCTGTAGTGGAAGTGCAGGGAAAGAATGTTATCAGCAGGTCGCCTGCAGGCAACGCCAGCTTGTGCGCGCTCTCCAGGCTTCAATGGGCATCCATGTGCTGAACAGAGGAGACGAGTCCTACGTCTCATCGTCCATGTGCTGCTCCAATGAGCAACCGGCGCCACCGTGGGATATTACGGATCTCAAGCCAATTAACGTCATATCAGATGCAGAATAAATGCCTGGAACATACTGTGAAGAGACTAAATTATATTGATGCATTGCACTATTATTCTCAAGCTCGTAGCTTGTATGAGCTTGTAGATCTGCTATTTTTCAATAGGTTTTCTACACATTTTGAACTTGGGACGTGAAATGGGACATTCTGCAATATGAGTATACTTTTACTTTTAGTAGGCCTACTTTAAATACATTTCGATGCCTATAGTTTTGTACTTTTACTAAAGTGCATTTTCAATTCCTTACTAAATTGCAGTATTGGTACTTTTACTTAAGTAAAACACCGCTTTCCACCACTGATTAATTCATTATCTCCTGACTCATCATGCTCTGTCCTACTAACGGTGCTGATTAACTGCTTTTTGATTTACCTTTATCTTCTTTTCTGAGTGAATGTCCTTTGTGCCACTACTGTGGGTATTCAGATTGACAAGAAGGCACGTTGGTCTACTGGCTGGTACTGGCTTCATTATCTCCTGATCCATAATGCTCTGTCCTACTAACCGAGCGTGCAGATAACTATTAACTAACTACTGATGAGATTAGCTATCGAAGAACAGTGGACGAGTTTGCCGGTTGGTGCAGGAGCAACTTCCTCCAGCTGAATATCAAAAAAAACTAAGGTCGTCATATTTGACCTTAGGACTGGTGCTCATGCACACCAGGAAATAGTCATTGTGGGTAGTGATTGTGGAGGAATACAGGTACTATAGTTGTACAACGATTGATTCCAAGCTGACATGGAATTCCAACACTCATTCCATCTATAAGAAAGGTCAGCCGAGGCTGCATTTTATGCGCAGACTGAGACAGTATAACGTCGAAAAAAGTATTATGGCACTTTTTCATCGGTCCTTTGTGGAGAGTGCACTGACATTGTGTTCTGTTTCCTGGTATGGAAGGGGACATCCTAAAGATATGACAAAAACTATGTCCCGTTTTGTTATATACCTCGGGGAGGGGTACTGTACCTCGAAAACTAAGCGTCTTTTTGAGGGTTTATTCCTGCACTATTTGTTTATGTTGATAACGCCTACAATATATCAAGAATATTAAAATAATTAGTTTGAATTATCTTGGTGACTGGTGGTAAAGTGTCGGGATGACATATATGCTCATTAATGTCAGGTGACGATGCAAGACGAGACAGACAGCTAGAAGAAGTAATGTTTGCTAATAGCTGCCTTTCATGGTTTCACTGGCATAACTTACATCACACCACCTATACGGTATGCATGTACTATAAGACTTTCTCATCAACAATACTTGTTCACCTTAACGGAAGCCACTATACTCTTGAAACTAACAAATGAGTGGGATGGACATGGTTGAATGAGTTCATGACACCAAAAACATATAGTAGCATAAAGGGAACTTGGAAAGACCCTTTCTGGCAAAAACCACAAATCATTTGATTAATTTTCCATCAAACGGAGAACTGAGAACAAGAAACAAAGAAGTGAAATCTCAGCCATATTAATTTGTGTACCATACATGGAACTGGACATAAGCTCTCTCACCATTACTCTTATTGTAAGTATTTGTCTCATCAGAAGGAACTGAACAGTGATGGTGAAGAAAGAGAACTTGGAAAGACGTTTGCGGACATTCCCAGCAGACTTAGAAAAGGAAATAAACTAAGGAATTGACATTTCAACCATGTTGCCTTATCAAGTCAGGTGCAATCATCAGTAATAGACAGTACGTTAATCATAAATAATGTTTTTTTTATTATCGTTTGATGTGCATTACCAGTGGCGTGCACAGACATTTAGAGGGGGCAGGTGCTCACGTGAAAAAAGGGCACCTTGTGGAACCGGCCGGTTGCCTTAATAGTGTGAGATTTATAGATTTTGGGGCATAAATAATAAATTAGAAGCTTTTTTTTTTTATCAAGAATTGATCAATGTCACCAACTCCACAAACTGTACACTGTACAAAAAGAAATGTACGGGAAACCTTGACAGAAAAAGACTCGCTCACCGTATAGAAAATAGAAGTAAAACTCCTTGGACTGAGACGTAAGAAAATATTTTTTATTTTATTTTATCATGCTCATAAAGTGCTCTGTGCTCAAAGTGCAATTAAAAAGCAAACGTTTCGGTCCTAAGACCTTTGTCAGTGCTATGATAGCACTGATTGAAAAGCAAACATTTCGGTAGCAAACTTCAGGGCGGGGCTTAGAATAGTATATAAGAAAAGGTCTGTCCAGTACTTTGTTGTATCAGTTCAAACCACCACCATGAAGGCCTGACACTGAACCGGGGAGCTGACCACTGAATCCATCCACACCACCACCAGAGGCCTGACGCTGAACACTGAATCTATCCACACCACCACCAGAGGCCTGACGCTGAATACTGAATCCATCCACACCACCACCAGAGGCCTGACGCTGAATACTGAATCCATCCACACCACCACCAGAGGCCTGACGCTGAATACTGAATCCATCCACACCACCACCAGAGGCCTGACGCTGAATACTGAATCCATCCACACCACCACCAGAGGCCTGACGCTGAATACTGAATCCATCCACACCACCACCAGAGGCCTGACGCTGAATACTGAATCCATCCACACCACCACCAGAGGCCTGACAGTGAATACTGAATCCATCCACACCACCACCAGAGGCCTGACGCTGAATACTGAATCCATCCACACCACCACCAGAGGCCTGACGCTGAATACTGAATCCATCCACACCACCACCAGAGGCCTGACGCTGAATACTGAATCCATCCACACCACCACCAGAGGCCTGACGCTGAATACTGAATCCATACCAACCACCAACCGGGGAGGATCTGCTGAACACTGAATCCATTCGGGGAGGATCTACTGAACACTGAATCCATCCCCACTCATAGCTGAGTAGTTAAGGCAGTAGTGACAAGAGCAGAGGCAGTCCACATCGACACAGCATCATCAGGAGCATATTTAACAAGTAAGGAAAGTAAATTCATTACTAGAGCTGGGACTCGATTAAAACATTTAATCTAATTAATCAGAGGCTTTGTAATTAATTAATCTCGATTAATCGCATTTTAATCGCATATCAATATTCAACGCGAGAACCTTTTTTTTTATGTTTTTTTGGTATCCCAGGGAATAGTGACTACGGGATTCCACTCATTTTCAACATTTTTACTGTCATATATACAGTAAAATATACTTTAGAGTTGTTGTGTGGATATAATAAGAAAGTCCCCCCCATTCTGTGTTGCCTAGAACTGGATGTCTGAAGTAACATTATGAAGTACATCTCAGTGACATAACAAAAATGTACTTCATAATGTTACTGATGTATAATTTGATATCTTATGACTTATAACAAAGGTCATATTGTCATGACTCTGGTGTAGATTAGGGGTCCAGGAAGCTAGGCCTGGGAAGATCTCACCCCAGAGATCTCACTCAGAGAGACCCATTGTCTTTATAATTCACTCAAGGAAACCCATTGTCCATATGAGTAAATCTTAATCACCCACTGTCGGTTGAGTTTATTTCAGGTACAGAATTTACATACAAGTCTTAGAAATGGCTTGTGTAAACAAAGCCTTTGTTCCTGATGCTGACAGCACTCCAGAGGTTGGAGACAGTGTCTTATCTTAAAAGTAATGTAGTCTCAAAACTGTAGTCTAGAATATATTTATGCTCAATTTGTTAGACCTATTAATACCTTCTATCTTTTTCATTACTTAGTTTCATATTCCGTTTGTTTAAGACTGAACTATAAAGTTAGTTGAATGTATGACATTACAGAGCTATTCTTATCATTTGTAAATATATAACCTATTTTGAATTAGTCTTTAGACAAGGTATAGTAGACCAGTATTTACTCTATTTACAATTGTTTTACAAGGTATTTAAGCAATAAGTATAAGTCTGTCATGACTCATGACTCATGTACACAACAAACTACACAAATTAAATGTAATGCCTTCCCATACATGCTCCTATTGTCACAATTAAAAGCGGCATTTGGCAAACACTCCCTCGTTGGTATAGCAACTTCAGAACAAGCTTCAACTCATGGAGAACTTACATTACACAGAATATTTAAGTAAGGCCCAGATTATGTGAATGAACAGGTATTTATTTTCTCCAGGTCAGCGTGAGCAATGGACCCAGGGGGCAGTGGAGCAATGGACCCAGGGGGCAGTGCAATCATGCAGCTGGCAGCGTTGGGACGACCCTTCAGTCTTGGCATGCTCTATGACTGTCGACAAGACTCGCTTGTCCCAGGTAACGCTTTAAATGTAGACAACTTTCACCATTTTTACATTAATATGTCGAATGGGTGCTCCCAGTGAGAATTCAAACCACAAAGCTTAACAGTAATAGTCATGTATTGACTTCACAAGATTGGGATTGACACTAAAGTCTCAAAAGCACTTGCCCGTCAAGAACATACACAACCTTACCCCTTATCCCTAAACCTTTTTGCCATTTTTTGCTATTTTAAAACATAAAAAGAAAAATCAACTAGCCAATTTATATAGACACGTTGTTAGCTTGTATAGGCTATTTGTACTATTTTAAAATGTTTTAAAATAGTAAAAAATGGCAAAAAGGTTTAGGGATAAGGGATAAGGGGCAAGGGGCGTGATGTTTTACTAAAATAAATTTGTACTAATTACTACTGGAATTATACGGTAGCTACAATGCAATATTATATGGCAGCCATCCCAGGATCAGTGAGAAGCCATCGACACGTTTTCATTATATTATTGATGGATTCCAAGGCTGTGTACCAAGTTTAATGTCTTCATCAAACATCAATATTAGTGACAGGCACATAACTGAGCTACTTTATCAATTTCAGGCTTGGGACTGTGGAATTATGAAGATCTGATAAAGGATATCAGCAAAAGACCCCAGCGCAGCAATGAATTTGAGATAGTTGCATCTGAATCGATTGAGGACAAAATGTCATCACTAAATGTTGAAGCGTCCTTGAAAGCAAGTTTCTTGGGTGGACTGGTAGAGGTTGAGGGCTCTGCCAAATATCTCAATGATTGTAAGACTACACAAAATCAGGCGAGAGTAACATTCAAATACAAAGCTACCACAATGTTTGAACAATTGTCAATGGATCATCTTGGAATAGACAATGTGCACCATCCACATGTTTTTGACTCAGGCATAGCAACACATGTTGTAACTGGTATCCTTTATGGGGCACAAGCCTTCTTTGTATTTGACCGTGAAGTGTCCGATAATGAGAATCGTCAAGAAATCGAAGGCCACTTGAAGGCAGCAATCAATACAATCCCCAGCTTGTCAATAGGAGGTGAAGCTTCTCTAAAGATGAAAGACACAGACATCGCAAAGGTTGATAAATTCTCCTGTAAGTTCCATGGGGACTTTACTCTTAACACCACCCCAGTGTCTTTTAAAGATGCAATACAAGTCTACCAAAGTCTTCCACAATTGTTGGGAACAGATGGAGAGAATGCTGTACCAGTGAAGGTCTGGCTGATGCCTTTGAAGGTTTTAGATTCGAAAGCTGCTCAGCTGGTCCGTGAGATTAGCATTGGATTAGTGAACCAAGTTCAAAGTGTCCTGGAGTACATCGCTGAACTGGAACTGAGGTGCAACGTTGCACTGAAGAGCACTGTCGCAAAACAGTTCCCACAGATCAGCAAGAAGCTGAGGGCTTTTAAAGAGCTGTGTCATGAGTTCAAGCTAGACTTTCAGAAGACCTTGGCAAGGAAACTCCCTTTACTCAGAGGAGGTGGGGAAGAGGAAAGTGTGCTTGCAGGGATCCTGAAAAGAAGACTCTCATCTCCTTTCAACAACAAAGACCTGAGTGAGTGGATGCGCTGCAAAGAGAGAGAAATAAACATCATATGCTCCCTCACTAACATGATGAAACACACAAAGGTTGTCTCAAGTGAGGATGAAATTGACAAAATAATCCTCAATTCAGAAACCAAGCAAGCGGTATGCTTTGCTTTCACCTCACTGCAAACGGCTGAACCATATCTGTCAGCTCTATCAAGCTATCTAAGAGAAGCACCCAGACAAGTGAAAACAGACGATACTGCACGTCCCCGAGATGTAGAAGACGAACAATGGTACTTCTCAAAAGAGCTATATGCGAAATTGAGACAGAAAGCAAAGCTTTTCATTGATTTTGCGGATGCCAACAAGGACAGGAAGAATATACAGTTCCTTGTGACAGCTACAGCAAATGAGAGTCAAAAGGGTGCATGTGTCTACCTGTATGAGGATGGATTTCTGGCCAATGAGAACTTCGAGCCACCTTTGAAGCCTGACACAGCTGTAGCGAGTGACATAAACCACAACAGCGTCACACTCAAGGTGTACGCACCGAGATTTGGAGCAGAGGACACCAGCCACTACTGTATTGAGTACCGTGGCACTGGACAAGATATCTGGCAACAGCAGACTGCAGCCAAAGCTGATGAAGTCACAGTGTCAAATTTGACTCCTAACACGGAGTACATGTTCAGATACCGAGCAGTGTGTCCAGTTGGCAGAGGGCCAGCCAGTGAAGTCACTGTCCAGACAACAAAAGCTGCAACTGTATCTCCGTCTGAATTTGCCAGACGTAATAGCGAACTCATCAATTTTGGGCCACCCAAAGTTTACAAGCTACCTCTGAAAATGAATGAAACGCACACTGATGGATGCAGGAGCTACAGTGTTGGCGAGGAAAGCACAAGGCGAAACCGCACGATCATGCTGCTTGGAGCAACTGGGGCAGGGAAGACCACCCTCATCAATGGGATGGTCAACTACATCCTCGGCATAAACTGGAATGATGATTACCGATTTAAATTGATCGACGAGGGACCAGGCAACCAAGCTGAAAGCCAAACATCTCAGGTCACTGCATACAAACTTAACCACCAAGAGGGTTTCAGAGTCCCTTATACGCTCACCATCGTTGACACACCAGGCTTTGGTGATACTGATAAAAGAGACAGGGAAATCATAGAGAAGATCCAGAACCTTTTCGGTTCCGACGTTGATGTCACTGAGATTGACATAGTGTGTTTCGTTACCCAGGCCTCTCTTGCAATGCTGACACACAAACAGAAGTACGTGTTTGACTCCGTGCTGTCCATTTTTGGTAAAGACATGTCAAAGCACATTCGGATGCTGGTGACGTTTGCCGACGGCCAGCAGCCCCCAGTTCTGGAGGCGATAAACGCGTCCAATGTCCCATGTCCCAAAACAGGTGCAGGGTTGCCCATTCACTTCAAATTCAACTCCTCTGCTCTGTTTGCAGACAATGGTTCCCCCGGGAAAAGAGACTGTGGTGAAGATGAAGATGAAGACGATGAAAACTTTGAACAAATGTTTTGGAACGTGGGCATGAGTGGCTTGAAACGTTTCTTTGCCACTTTAGACAAAATGGAAACCAACAGTTTGCAGCTAACAAAGGAGGTTATTGAAGTACGCCAAAGGCTTGAGACAGTCATCAATGAATTCAGGATGCTTTCAAGCCACAAGTTTGGGAAGAGTACTATGCGTGTTTTTGAAACATGCATGAATATGATGCATGAGAAAGATTTGGCCAGACTGAGTGAGATCGCTTTGTGGCCCCCGATCCATTTTTGGAAATGAAAGATCAGTTCGAGCAAGAGTGGGATCAAAAAAATAAAAAAATAAAAAAATAATAAAAGAACTGCTGTTCACTGCTGTTCACCAGTGGTGAAGGCGGTTTTAGCTGCGGTTGCCATGGGTGGATTTGGACACAGAAACACAGAAGAGACAAAATAAGTCGGGCATTAAATTCACTCCTCGACTACCAGTAATATTGTGATGATTTATTTTTCTCTCCTCAAACACAGTTTTCTTTGGTGGACTATGCATTAATGCATACCCCATTATGCATATATACATATATATGTACAGGTATATGGAATGATATTTGTTGCTAAACGAGATTTGGGTTTGATTACATTTGTTTAGTTTTGTTGTGTTTCTTTGGTGCCGGTGAGGAGGGGGAGTTTGCTCTCCATCTGTCCGTTCTGGCAGTGATGCTATGGGCAGTATACGGTCTTCAGCTGGAGGTGGTGGTGAGTACGGTGTGTGCGTGCACGAGACAGAGAAGGTTATAGTTAGGGGCCAAGGGTGGTTTAAAGCAGTGGTTCCCAAACAAGGACCCCCACAATTGACATTAATTAGCCCGTTGAGGCGCGGACCCCCCATTTGAAAATATACGCCAAGGACCCCCATAAGATAACTTACAGCTCTAGCAGTGATTCTCAACCCGTTTAATTTCAAGGACCCCTATAAGAGAATTTACAGCTCTAGCAGTGATTCTCAACCCGTTTAATTTCAAGGACCCCCCCCCAGTTTGACATGCATTTGTCTACGGACCCCCCATTTAATGGCATTTCTATCTCTTGGACCCTCAAATTTAATTTAACTCTTGAGTGTAGAAATGGAACCAATTAAATGGTTCCATTTGTACACTTATGAGTTACAGACCCATAAGGGTCTGTGTGGTTCCTAACTATCATTTCCCTGGGGACCCCCTGAAACTCCCTCAAGGACCCCCTATAGGGGTCCCCCGGGGGACCCCACTCCGGGAACCACTGGTTTAGAGACCATCATCAGAGCTATACGTGAACCCCCCGTGCTAGGACGAAGAAGAAGCGCTTAACGCTGTTTGTTGTTTTGATGTATTTATTTATTTTTATTGAATATCTTTTTCTGTAAGTTTGTTGTTTTTGGTTTGTTGTTTTGTGGTGCGTCGGACGCCGGGACGCCACTGGGCATCACTTTGCCCGGTTGGCGGAGCTGCATGTGGGCGCACTGAAGACTAGCGTTGAGTGGTTAGTCAGTCACAGACTCTCAGAGACTCACTGAAGACTAGCGTTGAGTGGTTAGTCAGTCACAGACTCTCAGAGACTCACTGAAGACTAGCGTTGAGTGGTTAGTCAGTCACAGACTCTCAGAGACTCACTGAAGACTAGCGTTGAGTGGTTAGTCAGTCACAGACTCTCAGAGTACAACTTGAGATAGTTAGAAACGGGGCGGCTCTCTTTGAAAACACTATAGACTAGATACTTCTCTGTGTTGTGCACGTACGTGTGCACGTGCTCACTACTACCGAGCTGGCTGCATGGGGAGATAATTAACATTTCTGATCGTAATTTGCATTTGCTATATTGATAGTTCCCACTGAAGATGTAATGAATTAGGTTTGTTTGACAATGTTTTGAAAATAGGGGCAGCCAGAATTTAAAAAGGCCTCTTTGGTTAGGCCACTTGTGCTGCCTCCCTGCCTCCCTCTCTCTCTCTCTCTCTCTCTCCCCCCCTCTCTCTCTCCCCCCTCTCTCTCTCCCCCCCCTCTCTCTCTCTCTCTCTCTCTCTCTCTCTCTCTCTCTCTCTCTCTCTCTCTCTCTCTCTCTCTCTCCTCTGTCCATTTTACAATTACAAAGTCGCTTAATTTCTGCCTTTACTTTAAGAGTTTGCCTACATTGAAAAATGGAATTTTCTATGTAATGTAATTGTTTTCCTAATAAATCATTTTGTCATTATTGTACATCATTTGTTGCAAACCCATTTTTACATTGCCAGATAAGATGAATGTATACAGCCTAACCCATTAGTGACCATTAATCAAGCATTGTATTGCTTTGCTGTTTCTAGAAGAAAATAAATAAAAAAAATAACTATTTGGATTAGAAGTTAAACCTACTGTTAAGTTCAGTGGAAGCAAAGCCACCTGCCATGCACCTGTGTACCCACTAGTGGCCACTGATCCTCCAGATCTTCTTGACTTCTTTTTAATTCCTTCCATTGTGCCAGTGTGTGTGTCTCCAGTTTTTCAACCAGAGAGAGAGAAACACTGCACCCTACTGGTGGGCCTGGGAATATCCGCACGTGTGGTTTTTCCCTCCTGGAATTAAAACACAGACAGACAGTTAAAACAGATGCTAATATGACATGGTATTGCATACTGTGGGGGTATGCATTCCTGATTTGTATTGTTCCCAACTTGCATCGTTCCCAAGTAGGCCGGTGCCTGATGGGCACTGGTCTTAGTAAACCATAACTTATATACATATATATATATACTACACAATATCCAATCTGAGAACCCATCGTTAAAAAAATCCTTTGTTTGACTAGTCAGTCTGTCCCTGACTAAAACATCTTGGTAATATGATATTGGCCTATACATGCACATTTCAAATGTACAGCTACAGTATAATGCCAGTGCCCTGGAAGCCAACTTTGTACTGTTTAATAGTATAAAATATTGATGATGGAAGTGTTAATGAATTTACGGAGTGCATGGTCAAGCAGCAACAAGCTAATGCTACTCCTGATGTCATAGCCTTCACATGTTACAGTAGGCAAGGGCATCCAATTACAAACACAACCGTAAGTTAAAATATGGAGACGGCAACGATTTACTAAGAAACAAACCACTAGTGATGGGAGATCAATGGGTGAACACATCGCTATGGGCCCATTCTAGTTATTTTCTGAATAATCCGATGAATCAATCGAACCGATTAATACACATCCGTCCGATTGTCTTTACAGATAAACAATGTATCTCAATATTAAAAATAAGGTGTTAAAGTGGAATCTGACTTGCCTATAAGCCTGCAGTGCAGATACCTTGTTTACATATACTGTACATGTATTTTTCAGAATGGACAGAATTGTATCGACATCGGTAATATCGGTTATCGGCCATAACAGCAATTAATTTTGTCGGATATCAATATCGGTCAAAATGTCTCATCGGCACATCCCTAAAACAAACGTCGAAATTTTATCTGAGAAGCAGAACTAGCAGCAGATAAACTAAGCGAAAACAAAGCAGCCAGTATAAGTATCCCAGGGTGAGATTCCCACTGTCAGATACCTGCCTCGTTTTCCTTCATTTAACCCATTCTGGCCTGAGATCAGATTCATACGAGGTTTCCACTGGACACACACTGGTCTGATTAACAGAGACGATACAAAAAACAATGCATCTATCTACTTATAAAACAATGCATCTATCTACTTATAAAACAATGCATCTATCTACTTCATCATGAAACCTTTACATTGTAAGCTATATATGGGGTTCATAGCCGAGGCTAATGGTTAGGCCTTTCTATACAAATATCGAACTATACTAAAAACAATAGTTTACAAAAAATAAACTAATCTAACATGCAAAAGCAATAACATTCCCAAAATACAGTCGACAATCGACATTTTTAAATGTTACCTCTGGCCCGACACATTTGAAAAATATTTGCTAAAGGAGAATTTAATAAAACTGTCAAAACTAAGCATATTGTATTTTATTTTCAATAAGGATTATGCAATGGCGCCATTTCTATAGGTTGATATTTTGTCCATTATTTATCTTCAGAGATTGTTTATAAATTAGTCACTGTATTGATTTGGTGATTGACTGGCTCCAGAAAGTAATTCAATAAGAGATATGGGAAAATATCATGGCATGCATAAACAACAGTTGGTCTGGTGCAATGGTATATAGGCCTATATATGGTCTGGCCAATCTAAAAGCAGTTCAGTCTTGCTCAACTTGTGTATGTGCAAATTTGAATTGAGTCAAGGATGACACCTAATCATAAGGAACACTCAATATTTTGCTCATAGTTTGGAAATATACTGGAATATACTGCATGCATACCATCAATGACATTCGCTGCTTGCACCTACAACCCCAACACACCACCATGCAGGCAAACACAAACACATGGCCGTGTGTGGCTCCCGTTCTTTTATTCAGTGAGCAGCCATGTGTCTCAGCTGTCCTGAATATGGGTGATTGGGGCCGTGTCACATGACTGGGAAGGCTCTGACTCTGGAACGTTACTTATGAATTGAGTGGGGAAAACAATATTTATCATCACCATGAAACTTCCCCAATTGAGTATACTTATACACTTAAGACAATGATTTATTGTATTACACATTTTACAATATTCTACTATTCTACTACCGTGGAAGGGTTATCATGTATTAATTTACTTGCTGTATTGATCCTATAAAAACGTCTAGTTTGTCATGTTGGAGCTCTGGCTCATGGACTAAGAACCAAAAAGAACTGAACCGGTTCCCATTGGGAACCAACCGGTGGAAAAGAACTGAACCGGTTCCCATTGGGAACCAACCGGTGGAAAAGAACTGAACCGGTTCCCATTGGGAACCAACCGGTGGAAAAGAACTGAACCGGTTCCCATTGGGAACCAACCGGTGGAAAAGAACTGAACCGGTTCCCATTGGGAACCAACCGGTGAAAAAGGGGTCTTTGAGGGCACAGTTCCAATATCATCTGTTTCTGCCCATAGACTGTAGTTTCTGCACGCAAACGCACTTCATTTCTGTAATTCACTCTTTTGTCCACTAGGTGGTAGTATTGTACCTGGCAGGCCCGATCATGTGGGGACAGGTGAGATCACAGGCTATTAAAACAGCATTGGGCTCCTCATCTACAAATACAATCAGTCCAGCTCCAGCACCTGCACCCACCCACCCACCCACCCACCCCAGCTCTAACGCCAACAGGGGCCATTTCAAATAAGCCCTTGGTCATTACCCTTAGTGTAGTCTTTCAATACAACAACATATTCCTTGGCAAAGTGGGATTCAAATTGAAAGTTCTGCCAGGGAGTCAAAGCTCTCCAACACCAGCAATATTCTGTTAATACTGTTAACCCATTCTGAACGGGAACCCATTTTTGGTGTCAGCATCATGTTATGCTTTATCTATTGAAAAATAGCAGATCTACAAGCTCATAGCGCGCCACCGAGTGGCGCGCTACGAGCTTGTAGGTCTGCTATTTTTGAAAAATCGAAGAACGACTGACATTTCTAGAATCTGATCTCAGGTCAGAATGGGTTAATCAGACCCAGTGTGTGTCCAGTGGAAACCTCGTATGAATCTGATCTCAGGTCAGAATGGGTTAAATCTGCACGTCACGTCATGAACCAAGCCATTTAGACCTATAAGGCAGATTAAAATAAATAACAATAAACCTATTTTTCTATGACAGTGGTGCTCTCAACCTTTTCCATGTCTGTCAAGGTCAAGGACCCCAGAATTATCTGAATTTGGCTGCGGACCCCCAACTGAAAATATGTAGTTCCCTGTAACTACATATTTATACCCCCTCGCTCTGAAAGAATATATATTCAAAGATTTGTGCCACATGTTCACGATTTAAAAAAATAGCAGATCTACAAGCTCGCGGTGCCGCGCTATGAGCTTGTAGATCTGCTATTTTTCAATGGCTAAAGTATAACATAATGGTTAAAACACCAAAAAGAGTTCCCGTCCTGAATGGGATAATAATAATAAACACACAGCCACAGGTCAAACACATCATCATCACACATCTTCAATGCTCTCAATGACGGTAGGCTATGGAGATGAAGGTCTTTCTACCCACTACTACAACAATAAAACATTATTAATTTTTCAAACAAATTGCTTTACAAAACAAGATGCTTATTTCAGCAGAAGAATTCACTATCAAGGACCACACCACCAATGGAAACATTTAACCATTTATTGAAATGTAGGAGGGAAGGAAGAGCATGGTTATGATTAGACAGATGGCCCGCGACGGGCCGGCGGCGACATCGAGGATAAAGCAGAGGTGGGGAAGCTTCGGGGATCCGGCATGCTCCCGAGGCACGTCAGACCCCCCCTTAGGGATCTGTTAGGAGATGTTAGAGGGAGTAGGATGAGAATTAGGGTGGGGGGGTGGGACGACGAAAGCGAGAACGGGGGGAGAACCAGGGGTAGGATGGGTTGGTTATATATGGGTGGAGGTGGCTTGATTGGGGATGGCTGATAGGAGATAGGAGATGGGGGCGGCTGCATTGGGGGTGTGGTCCTGCTCCTGAACTTCAGTTATCTCTAACTCCATTAACAAGAAACAAAACAGCGTGTTGTACCTGAGAGGTAATTTGTACTTGTGAGAGGGAGGATGACTGATTTAAGCAGTCACACCTGGCCTGAGTCAAACTAGAACTGGACTCTAGAGCTGGGCGTGGCTGCGCACCTGTTGCGCATCATGGACTTGATCAAGGGCACAACAGGTTAAATGAGTCATCTCCACGAACACTGAGGGGAGAGCCTCTGTCCGGACAGTGGAGAGCCATATCTGCTCTCCTGTGTAAACTATTATTGTGATGCTTTCAAATTGTTATTCCCTTGACATGTCTCAACCATTACTCTATGGCTCTGGTCTCAACCAGCTCAGTGGCCTTGTGGTTAGAGTGTCCGCCCTGAGACTGGGAGGTTGGGGGTTTGATCCCCGGCCGGGTCATACCAAAGACTGTAAAAATGGGCCCCAGTGCCTCCCTGCTTGACACTCAGCATCAAGAGTTGGATTGGGGTATAAGTCCCTGCGACATACTAGCGTCATGTCCAGGGGGTGTACTTGTATCAAGCTGCCTCACGCTACAGAAACAGGAGATAGGCTCCTGCCCTATATGCAGGCATAAACTACACATGTGGTTCATCCCGGTGTTCTGGGCATCGTTGTAAAGTTAGTGTTAGCAAAAAGCAGGTCAAAAGAGTATAACGTTTGAGCAGACTAAACATCAGTCACTCTACCATTCAATGTACAGTAGAAGACCTGAAATAAGAAACACATATCGGCCATTTTTACACTTTATTAATTTTACACTCAGTATAGCGTTCGTAGCCAAAACACATCATTACGCATTAATGCACACCTACAGTATACAATTAAGTGACTTAATGTCATTGTGGACAACAACACTTAATTGTATACTCATATCATATTATGATAATTTATGTGGACTGTATCTGCCTATAGAGCGTTGCAGCCCCGCCCCCTCGAGAGACCCGGAAAATAAATCCCCGTTCATTTTCCTCATAGACTTTTCAGAAAGTATTTATTTAAAGACGTTTATACGCCGCGGACAAAGACAACTCTTGTCGTGACAAATCATGACAATAAACACAATGATTTGGGTCAAACCAAGAATTAGAAAGTAGAAAGAAGTTTGTTGTTTTTCTTCTTTGTAATTATTTGTTTTGTCCAAAATATTGTGTTTGTTGTCATGATTTGTCACGACTCGAGTTGGCTTCGAAACGACGCTTAAAAGGTCTTTAAATGAAAACTTTTTGAAATGTCTATGAGGAAAAATGCATTGGGATTCATTTCCTGGGCCTGGCGTCGTCATGAAAAGGGGGACTTCGACGCTCTATACCCCACTAACAACAATAACCTTCTTTATATAGCACTAGTTGGAGCAAAGCAACAACGTGCTTTACAAAACAACATACAATTACAGCATTAACAAGGCAAGAAATATAGCATAGAGATAAAATAATAAGAATAGACAAATTAGATGTAGCATTGAATAGGGTCACATTCTACTATAGCCATATGAGTAGCTGCTGTGTACTTGACTGAATGAATGAATAGTTTATTTCTATAGTTAAAAGAGGTGTATGCTGAAGCCATTGTTTATATGTCTACATAATGTCTTGTGTCTATGCTTTTTAACTTGTAGCCTACAGATCTATGGATCTTGTACAGGCTTGACACCACAGGGCAGTTTGCCAGTCTTGTGGCAGAGGTACAGCAGTGGTTGGACAAACCCAGTGACCACACTAAGGACCATGCATATACCGATGACTAAAGTGAACTCCTGTTCTCGCAAGAGGCCCTCCTGTTCAGCCAGAATGGCAAACACGGTCCAAACAAGGAAAGACCCCAAAAATGACCCCATGATCAGGCAGATGACGGTGAAGGCTCTCCTCTTCATGGCGCCGTCCCTGCTCTCCCTCTCCCTCTCCCTCCCCGCCGCCGTCTCCCCCGGCACGGGCCGTCTCAGAGCCCTGAGAACGGCCACGCTGCACCACAGCATCACGGACATGAAGAACAGGCATTTGCCCACGTGGACGTAGCGCAGTACCCCGGTGAAACCCGCCAGCATGTACAGCAGAGAAAACCCGGCGGTGAGCAGCCAGGCGGCCGCGGAGCACGCCGCCCGGTACCGGAGGGGTTTGGACCTGAGATAGAGCACGGGGTGAACCACGGCCAGGAACCTCTCCACGACGATACAGGTCTGGAAGAGAGGCCGCCCGGTGAACAGCAGGCCGCTGATGAAGAGCGACAAGAGGCGGACGTCCGGCTTGACCACCAACATGGCCGGAAGATATAGCAAGCTGAAGATGATCTCGCACGCGCTCAGGTTGAGCGTGAAGAAGTCCGAGGCCATGGTTCCGGCCGGTCCGGTGAACACCAGCCACAGAACCCAGCCGTTGGCGGGCACTCCCAGGACCAGGTTGATGGCGGCGCTGCTGATTTGTAAAATGTCCCTGTGTTGTGTTATTGTATCGTTGCTGACGACGATGGAGGACTCGTTTGAGGCGTTCATCTTCGCTTGCGCTTTCTTTTTTTTTAGGAGAGACAGACAAATAAACCTAGACAAATTATAAACAAGACAGGGAGAGGAACATAATAGTGATAAGTAATAATAAAACACCTGTAACATAACATAACACCAATCACATCACCTCTAAAACATGCACAAATTATGAAACTATACAGTACGTATACATATGACATCATACTAATGAAAATGCCACTGACATAATACTAATCAAAAGACATGCATCTACAACACTGCGCAAAAAGCTTGGAATACGGATGTGTATAAATTACAGGAAACTCCCGTTAAAACTTTCCACCAAACTCCCGTAAACTCCCGAATTGTACCATCACACCTGTACGTTACCGTATATTAACTGTATATGCTGCTAAACTTGAGGTTTACGGGGAAAATACAGTTCCCGTAATTGCCCGTTAACTCCTCTCTTCACGCAGTGCAACAAACAACATGATTCTAAATCAACAACATAATATTACTCAAAACACATAAGGTTAAACTAAATGCAATCAGACCTTTTTGCCCTGTGCAGTGCAGGTCTTGCACATACGTGTCCTCTGTTGTCCAGACACATACAGCTGTACATGCATGGAAACAAACATGTATGTTCTTTGGTGGCTGGACATGCAAATACTTCTCATATTCTGACAGTTGTCACGTTCATCCATCATCATCACCAACAAAACGAGGAAACTCTGCAGAACTAATCACATCTCACTCCCAGTCACAATCTTGAAGCAGACCGTCACCTCATAGTTGAAATATCAGAGATAGATTGTAATTGTAATTTTCGGATCCATGGGCAGTTCCCACCTTGCCGAGCCATGAGGCCCATAGGGGCAGGAGCCTATCTCCTGTTTCTGTAGCCATGAGGCCCATAGGGGCAGGAGCCTATCTCCTGTTTCTGTAGCCATGAGGCCCATAGGGGCAGGAGCCTATCTCCTGTTTCTGTAGCCATGAGGCCCATAGGGGCAGGAGCCTATCTCCTGTTTCTGTAGCCATGAGGCCCATAGGGGCAGGAGCCTATCTCCTGTTTCTGTAGCCATGAGGCCCATAGGGACAGGAGTCTATCTCCTGTTTCTGTAGCCATGAGGCCCATAGGGGGCAGGAGCCTATCTCCTGTTTCTGTAGCGTTGAGGCAGCTTGATACAAGTACACCCCCTGGACATGACGCTAGTATGTCGCAGGGACTTATACCCCCAATCCAACCCTTGATGCTGAGTGTCAAGCAGGAAGGCACTGGGTGACTGGGTCCCATTTTTACAGTCTTTGGTATGACCCGGCCGGGGATCGAACCCCGACCTCCCAGTCTCAGACACTCTAACCACAAGGCCACTGAGCTGGTTACACATGCAGTGTACCACCTGTTAATGTTCATTGGTGACTGGATATGCAAATAGTTCTGGTATTCCATCATGTCCACCCAACAACAACACAATGTGAAAAGCAGCACAAATCAAATCATACAGTTATAGTCACGTTCACGTACCCCATGATGACGAGTTGAAATATCCGAGATAAGATTTAAATGGTAATTGGAGCAACAAGTTACAACTGAGATTGATTTACACTATAGTGCACATGTGTATTTGTAATGCAAAAATAATCAGAAATGTGCCAGGGACCCACACAAAGGAAAAGACACACAGAGACAGATAATCTGGTTTAAGGAATGTATTAAATCTAAAAGGTCTATTGAGAGTGTAAGCCTGTGAGAGTAGCCTACATCCTGAGGGAGGTCAAAATCTTTGGAAATTTTCACTGATCCTCCTCCCCCCCTCTCCCCACCCCCGTGTGTCTGTCTCATACAAACAAAAACAAACACAGAGGACCACAGAGTCTAAATAACCAAATGGAGATGTGTGTAATGAATACTGACATGCAAACCGAACACAAACAAGTTGGTGGACAATGCATGTTTTGTGCCCCTATTATACCCTAGCTGTCAAATGTTCACCTTTATGTAACGCAAAGCAAATTAAATGATGGATATAATTATTAATAATAAACATAAGCGGTGAGAACCTACACAGTACACTATTCAGAACATTGTTGTTGCATGTGTTCATGTGACCACACATCTTTAAACCACTGTGCTCCTGAATAGCTTGAATCATTCCATGTGCATACGTAATATCTTTAAACCTATTTTACTGTACATTTAAAATACGCCAGTGGTAGCGCTATATGCCAATATATTATTGTTGTTATTAAATATATAGCCTGTCCTTACAAATTCCGTCTCCCTTTGATTGAGAACAGTGAGAAAGCACTATTGTTATTGTGTTTGTTGACATTGACATGATTGACGTTCGGAGGATCACACATTGCGGAATATGAGAGAAGTTAAGGCTATTTGCATTTCCATCCATCCACAGCTGGTGTACACTGCATGTGTCTGGACAGGCAGACAGAACACACAGACAGGACCACTGCACAGGGCAACAAAGGTCTGATTGCATTTAGTATAACATTATGAGTTTTGTTGAGCAATATCATGTTCTTGATTTAGTACGTCTTTTGATTTAGTAGTATTATGTTGCAGTGTTATTTTCATTAGTAGGCTATTATTGTGTTTTTTAATTACATTTTTATCCCACGATTTTGTAACCCATTTTTCACCCCTGTGTCAATCATCTAATGTGATCCTGGGCTCTACACACCCTCTGCCAACCTAGTCCCCCATATATGGGGGACAAGGGGAGAGCAACGGACTTGAACTCATGCTTCCTTCATGCCTGAGTGTCCAAGTTGCTCCTTTTACACCTGACAGGGGGGAGTTTCCCTGGTTGGACGTATAGCGCGTGGAAGGAACACGTTATTCCAACCAGTTCCTTTCCCCTCCATCAGGCGCCCCGGCTGGCCAGGCCAGGGGGAGGTAGTTTAGTGACCAGGATTACTGCATGTTTTTTTACCTCACAAACCTTGTTTTTAAAGGTGTTTTGAATAGTATTATGTTAGAGGCGTTTTAATATTTGACCCATATTAGGACCGACGCCGGCTTTTGCTATATTGTAGATGGCAGCTTTAATGAATTAAAGTGTAACTTATCGCTGTATTCCTCTCTCTCTCTGTCTGTTTATTATTTTGTCTATAGGTTTATTTGTCTGTCTCTCCCACAAAAGCTTTACTCAACAGTGTAAAAGACGTTCCAAGCTGCCGGAAGAAGATGAACGCCTCCTCAAACGAGTCCTCCATCTTCTACAGCAACGACGCGGACGTCGTACGCATCACCAGCGTGACCATCCAGCTGGTCCTGGGAGGGCCCGTCAACGGCTGGGTTCTGTGGCTGGTGGTGTTCACCGGACCGGCCGGAACCATGGCCTCGGACTTCTTCACGCTCAACCTGAGCGCCTGCGAGATCCTGGCCGGCTTGTTATTTCTCGCAGACGTCGTCATCAAGCCGCGCGTCTCCCTCCTCGAGTTATTCGCCGGCGCTCTCTGGTTCAACGGGCGTTCCCTGTTCCAGTGCTGCATCGTCGTGGAGAGGTTCCTGGCGGTGGTTCATCCGGTGCTCTTCCTAAAGTCCAAACCCCTCCGGTACCGGACGGCGTGCTCTGCGGCGGCCTGGCTGCTCACCGTCGGGTTTTCTCTGCTGTACATGCTGCTGGTGGCAGTGGTGGGTAATATCGACAAGATCATTTGGTGCTTATATTTGGGCGAGTGCCTATTCTTCGTCTCAGTGATGCTGTGGTGCAGCCTGGCCGTTCTCAGGGCTCTGAGACGGCCCATGCCGGGGGAGACGGCGGCGGCGGCGGAGAGGGAGAGGGAGTCGAGGGACAGCAGCATGAAGAGGAGAGCCTTCACCGTCATCTGCCTGATCCTGGGGTCGTTTTTAGTAAGCAACGTGACTTGGTGCATAATTGACGTCTTTTACATCCAAGGACTCTTGTTAGATTACCTGTATTTACTTTCATGTATATGCCAGTTCCTCGCTGTGGTCGCTGGCTTTGTTCAGCCGCTGCTGTACCTCCAAAAGGCTGGCAAACTGCCCTGTGTGTGTTATTGTTAAACTACACAAGGTACATAGATTGTATAGCGTTATATCACATATAGTGAACTCACAATAATGATATATCTGTAGCTATATTCATTAATCGAGTATAGTGAGGGGTCATGGCCATAGTCAATGACATGTAATCCTGTATTGCATTATTTTATTGTCTATTTTCATTCATGTATCCCCCGTGCCATGTTCCTTGGCTTGTTTTGCTGTCGTTTTGTCTGGTTTTAAAAGCACTGTGTGTAACCTTTTGTTTGTGAGTAACAGTGTAATTAAACATAAACGCTATACCGTAAATAATGTTTATTATTCTTGTAGTGGGTGGACAGATTATAATCCACATGCTATCACTGTTGGTACAACTCTTGTACAAATGTAGGTATACTGTATGATGTGTTTTGGCTGCACCAGTTCACTGTTTCACCAAAGTTGGCCTTCAGATTTGAAAAAACTGTCTGGTTTGTCACAGCCCCTGCAGTTGGGCTACTACAGTAGGGCCTGTGTGTGTGGTTTGTTACAGGTAGGCCTAGTCTGGCGCTTCCCTACAGGTCCTGTTACAGGTAGGCCTAGTCTGGTGCTTCCCTACAGGTCCTGCCGAGTTGCTGATCAGGTGCATTGGGATCACCTGGCCAGTGTTCCCAGGGTGCACTATGAGAGGCTGGGTGTGTCCACGCTCAGGCTCTCTCTCCTTCCACGAGAGCAGCAGCATCTGTTTGCACCATTCAACACCCCACACTACACCCACCACACAGCCACTCACTAACACTACTGATCTACTGAATAAACACACCCCACTTTAGTATGTTAGTATTGTTTGATGCATATTAAGTTGTTTATGTTGTAAATAAATATTGGTTTGTGCACTTTTAAACAGCCGTGTGTCTTCCTCCTCTGTTATGGCCCAAGAGCCAGGTCATAACATGGGGGCTCGTGATTTGAACTCGGATTGGTTGTGATGTTACTTAACAGCTAAAGTAACTAACTTCCTGTTTTGTTTGGACTTGTAGATTGGCAAATTAGTCGTGGTATTAGGAGGAGCTGCAGGAGTGTTTTGGTGGTAGTATTTGTTGGTTCAGTTTGGTTATGTATATAAGATATTTGGTTTGATGCTGGTCATGTCATGTGTATTTGCTATAGTGTTAGAAGTTAGGATGGGTGTGTTTTTTTTTTTGCGGCTTACGCCTTTTATTGGTTTTTGAAGGGACAGACAGTAGGCTGACAGGAAACGGGAGATAGATGACATGCAGTAAAGGCCGTGTCGGGCTCGGGAGTCGAACCCGCGGCACACTGCGACCGGATTACCAGTCGGGTGCCCAGACGGTTATACGCCAACCGCCTGGGCCGACAAGTGTGTTTTGTCTGAGGCTTGGTGGTCCCTGTGTAGGATTAATGGTGTTTCCCCCTGTGGGACTGATCGCTGTATTTCTTTTAATTTGTTGATTTGTCTTTGTGGATTCTGTTCCACACAAGATGGGACAGGGTGGTACCACTGGGATGCCCTGTCGGAATGCGGGACTCAGGAGGTCCACTGAAGACCAGGGCAAGTGAGGCCGTTTAGTGTTTGGTTAGGCTGCTGAGGTAGGGGCACCTGTAGGCACACCTGTCATTATCTGTCCTGGCTTTGCAGTGTTGTGAGAGAGAGCATTTTTTGTTGTTAGTTTTTGCGTGTTGATTAATTGTGATTCACTTGTCCTCATAGTTTCTTTCCTCTTAGTCTTCTGTCTGAATTGCTTGGTCCATTTTGTTGTCAGTACATATCTTGTGAGAGCTCCGTGCGAAGCCTGGAGAGCGCGCACAAGCTGGCGTTGCCAGGCGACCTGCTGATAACACTTCCACTACAGGCCAAGGCCAAATACATGTCGTCTCAAATAGACCTTTCATTATGGCCAGTTTGTGGCTGGAGGCAGACAACAACATTGAGACTGAATAAGATATTAAATCTGAACCTATAGCGTCAGGAAATCCATGATATAAATATGATAAAATAATATAAAGGACAATACAGGGCTGAGATGATTAGGCACGTGGATGGTGACATCACATGACATTAATGATGATAAGGAGAAGAACCCGGAGTAAACAGGCAGTAGGCTAAGAGTAAAAGTATGATATGAAGACTGAAGAGTAAGGTGACAATATGAATGACCTATACGTGTATATGACCTTGAAGAGTAAGGTGACAATATGAATGACCTATACGTGTATATGACCTTGAAGAGTAAGGTGACAATATGAATGACCTATACGTGTATATGACCTTGAAGAGTAAGGTGACAATATGAATGACCTATACGTGTATATGACCTTGACATGACGTGTAAACAATTATATATCAACGCACACAATTGATAGTCGAGGCATTAGTCTGAGTAAAACACACACACACACACACACACACACACACACACACACACACACAGAAAAATAGCAGATCTACAAGATGTTGTAGATCCGCTATTTTTGGAAAAATCGTGGAAACGTGTGCAAAATCTTTTGAATATAGTTATTCTTTCACATGGCGAACGTTTTTTAACTCAAACAATTGCTTCCGAGGGGGTCCCTGGTGGAACAACATTATTTCAGATGGGGGTCCGCAATTTACAATTTACAATTTAGGCATTTAGCAGACGCTCTTAATCCAGAGCGACTTACATTAAGCAAGAACAAAAGCATGGGAATACATCACATAAAAACATTCATCATGAAACATGCGTAAGCTAAGAAAGTAACAGTGGAATATCTATATAATGAAATTTATACGTATAAACTTTACATATATACTACTATGCTATACATATGTACTATGGCGTGCTATGACTATATACAATGCAATTCTGCTGCAATTCTGCGGCCAAATACAGACAATTCCGGGGCGTCCCTGACATGAAAAAGGTTGAGCACCACTGATATGGAAACACAGGGTTTTTCAGAGGAGGATTTAGAAGAAACTCCCTTTTAACCAGGATGGATTCCTCAAAAACACCCGTCCTTTTTTTCTGTTAACCTAAATTGTCCTTCTAATACGTGAGGAGGCCGTGGTTTTTCATTTACCGTTTATTTATTTTTTATAATTATTTTTGATGTTTAAGTCTCCTCCGGCCTCCTCCTGGAGGAGATTTTTTTTTTCTCACACCTGTGTGAAGTGAGTGGTGCAACTCTGTGTGGGGGTCCCTGGAAGTTCCAGACCCACATGATCATGGCCAGGGTGCCGGCCCGGTTCCGGCGAGCCGCCCCACGTCCGAATCGGTTGAGAAATGACAGAGTTACCGTGTGGGGGTCCCTCTACGGTACCCTCCACTCTACTGTACTGTACTGTCACTGCACTGTACTGGCACACCCAAAATCATATATAGTTAACATGTGCGTTTGTGTGTATGTGTGTTAGGTTGCGGCACTGGTGGTGAAAAACAACCATGCTGTTTTCGTGCTCATACCCAGCCACCCACCCAGCCAGGCACCCACCCACCCAGCCAGGCACCCACCCAGCCAGCCAGGCACCCAGCCACCCAGCCAGGCACCCACCCAGGCACCCAGCCAGGCACCCACCCAGCCACCCAGCCACCCACCCAGCCACCCAGCCACCCACCCAGACACCCAGCCACCCAGCCAGGCACCCAGCCATGAATGTGTTTGAGAACGACTGACATAGAAAAAAAAAACAGCTTTTTCAAGAAAACAGTCAGGATTTAGAAGACATTTGCAGAATCGTTCCCAGGTCAAAATGGCTTCAATAGCATGGAGGAAAACAGAGCCCAAAGTCTCCTCTGTGAGTGCGGCATTAAGGCTCTTCTTACCGTCTTTAAACTCTTCCGGTGAAGTCTGCGTCCTTCGCAAATCCAATAATCCATGCAGGAAAATCCATAAATCCACAAATGGAAATAAAGTTATCTTTATCCAGTGGTTTATATCCAATAATACCAAAAAAATAAATACCTAAGAAAGAAGGCCGGCCGCGCACGCACCCGGTAAGAATGCACATAGAGAGACATTGAGACGGGCTTCATCCTCGCTTAAAATATCCAATAATACCCAAATACGAATATATTTATTTAGGGAAGAATTCCTCTAGCTTCCTTCTCTGTTTGCTTCACGTGCCAGAGTCACACACACACACTACACAGGTGGTGCCAATCACTCAATCAAGCTGTAGGCAGTGTTGATTTTGACAGCAAATCTTGGTTTTAGTTTTAGGCCCAGGCCACACAGATATATATGGAGCTTTTGCTAAACGCACATTTCTTTGTGCGTTCGGGCCTTTCGGCCACACGCAAACGGCGTTTTCGGCCACTCAAACGGCGGTTTTTGGAAACTGATTAAATATTCGTGAATATTTTCGAAAATTACAATACAATGGTAAATAGAATGTATGCAAGAAAGTGAATTTACCGACAACTGGACACTGGCAGAGCTCTGGACTAATTAATGCATGAAATGTTCAAAGCAGAAGTGTCTTAACATTGATCTCTCAGAGTTCTTTATATCTTCTGCCAGTTAATGACAACAGTATCATAGTTTAATTTGTTTTCGCTGGGGGAGTGCAAGGCTTGGCCCCTCGATCCCCTCTGGTCGTCCTGGTCCGTTCATCTTGAGCTTTTTCTTCTTCTTTTGGACTTTGCAACGTTGGCGTGTGGGTGTCTGTGATGTGGTATATTTACTCGGGTGTCCTGTTTTCGTGTAGTGTGTGTGTGTGTGTGTGTGTGTGTGTGTGTGTGTGTGTGTGCACAACCTGTTAACGGTCCCTCTGTTTGACCAAAGGGACCGGAACGGTCCGAGGTGACAGTGACCTGTATGCATGCAGTCACTCCTGCAGGTCTTAATTCCCAGAGAGAGAGAGACCGACAGGAGCATGGTGTGTGTGTGTGTGTGTGTGTGTGTGTGTGTGTGTGTGTGTGTGTGTGTGTGTGTGTGTGTGTGTGTGTGTGTGTGTGTGTGTGTGTGTGTGTGTGTGTGTGTGTGTATGGTTCGGGCCTTGTATCCATTTCCTGCTTACTAATATCCTATATACTTGAAAAAGTATTCTATAGAGCTAGTGTAGAGTAGAGATGGAGTCTATACAATCTGATCTTCTATAGATCTAGTATAGAGTCAATTATAAGGCATGGTATCACCAGTTGGTTTGGAAACCTAACTGTAAAATACAAATCTGAGATCCTTAGATTAGCCATTTTACATCTAAAAAGCATTACTTTATGCTTTATGCTCAGGTCTCAACCCATTGTCATAGTCATAGTCACGTGCTATGAGCTTGTATGTAGATCTGCTATTGTTTTATTTCTTTGAATATATTAAAGGGAAAATGTTATACTCCAATCTCTGCTCCTGGGGGGGGGGGGGGGGTTGTCCCCCGGCTGTCCCTTCAGGGCGGGGCTTAGAATAGTATAAAAAAGGGGCTGTCCAAGTACTTTGTTGTATCACTTCAAACCACCACCCGACACCAGACGAGAGAGGATCTCCTGAACACTGAATCCATCCCCACCACCAGAGAGAGAGGATCTCCTAGACACTGAATCCATCCCCACCACCAGAGAGAGATGATCTCCTGAACACTGAATCCATCCCCACCACCAGAGAGAGAGGATCTCCTAGACACTGAATCCATCCCCACCACCAGAGAGAGAGGATCTCCTAGACACTGAATCCATCCCCACCACCAGAGAGAGATGATCTCCTGAACACTGAATCCATCCCCACCACCAGAGAGAGAGGATCTCCTGAACACTGAATCCATCCCCACCACCAGAGAGAGAGGATCTCCTGAACACTGAATCCATCCCCACCACCAGAGAGAGAGGATCTCCTGAACACTGAATCCATCCCCACCACCAGAGAGAGAGGATCTCCTGAACACTGAATCCATCCCCACCACCAGAGAGAGAGGATCTCCTAACACTGAATCCATCCCCACCACCAGAGAGAGAGGATCTCCTGAACACTGAATCCATCCCCACCACCACCAGAGAGAGAGGATCTCCTGAACACAGAGGAGCTGATCATGTTCCTGCTTCTCACTCTCCTCGCTGGGTTCGCCCTGGACGGCGGACAGTGTTCGATATATGCGTGTGCCCCGCACCTAATCGAAGACAGACTCTGCCTCCCGTGTGACCATGTGATCGGCACAGAGTTTGACGTCAATGGAGTCTGCCACTGTCCCGGAGGCACAGTGGTGATCCTTGGACGGTGCACGTGTCCCGCAGGCAAAGTGATGGTCGATGGGCGGTGTGCGTGTCCCGAGGGCGCAGTGGTGATCTTTGGACGGTGCGTCTGTCCCGCAGGCAGACTGCTGATCGATGGACAGTGCATGTGTACCGCAGGCACAGTGCTCATGGACAATGGAGAGTGCCATCTGTGTTCACGTGTGATCGGCTACGCTTTGGACGACGATGGATTCTGCATACCGTGTTCCAGCCCCATGGAGGTGATGTATGGACATTGCATCCCGTGTCGCACAGCGGTTGTGGGGGGGACGTGCCTCCCGACCCTCCCGTGTCTGGGAATGTTCACCAATGGGAAGTGCTGCAGTCTCCGTTGGGAATGTAGGTATTATTTTATTTAGGTCTATATGATGTGAGTTTGTTTGATTTCACAGCTAGTCTTTATCATTATGACCAGTGGTCTAAAGTAACTAAGTGCTCAAGTTCTGTAGCCTAGTTAAGTACAATTTTGAGGTACTTGTATTCAGTGGTGGAAAAACTGCCCAATTGTTTTACTTAAGTAAAAGTACCAATACTGCAATTGAGTACCACAGACGAAAAACAGTCCAAGTCCAAATTTCATTCTGACCCCTCCACGAAAAGGCCTCGTTGTCCTGAACTCTTATCTATCATTTATACATTATGGATCAATAGTGTGGACTTAGACTTTTTTTCGTCTGTGGCATTCAATTTTAGAAGTACTTCTTTAAAAGTAAAACCCTCTATAGTCAAACACACAGACTTCATCATTTCTCTCTCTCTCTCTCTCTCTCTCTCTCTCTCTCTCTCTCTCTCTCTCTCTCTCTCTCTCTCTCTCTCTCTCAGGCCTGTTCGACGAGATTGGTGAATTTGAGCATGTTTGCTTGTTAATAAGGAGAACACTTGGATTGCCGGATTGCTTCATGGTAAGGCAAAGTGCAACACACAGTTAGTTGTGGGAAAATCAGTTAAAAGTTCTGTACTTTTTACATTAAGATGGAGTGCCGTGATGTGACTCTAAGACCCCCTTTCCCCCATGCAACTCATTGTGAGTTTGTAGATCTGCTATTTTCAAAACATCTATTTTAACAATTGTAAAGTTGGTCACGTGGCCAAAAGATGTGCGCCCCAGCCTATGAAAACATGTGCGCCCCAGCCTATGAAAACATGTGCGTTGGTCACGTGGCCAAAAGATGTGCGCCCCAGCCTATGAAAACATGTGCGCCCCAGCCTATGAAAACATGTGCGTTGGTCACGTGGCCAAAAGATGTGCGCCCCAGCCTATGAAAACATGTGCGCCCCAGCCTATGAAAACATGTGCGCCCCAGCCTATGAAAACATGTGCGTTGGTCACGTGGCCAAAAGATGTGCGCCCCAGCCTATGAAAACATGTGCGCCCCAGCCTATGAAAACATGTGCGTTGGTCACGTGGCCAAAAGATGTGCGCCCCAGCCTATGAAAACATGTGCGCCCCAGCCTGTGCTCACTGTCATGTATGGACACTGTCATGTTCCGTTCAGAACTGTGCTTTTATTTTCTGTAATTTTGCGCCCTCTGGTGGACGTTGGTTAAGTGTGAGTTTCCATGCAAACTAGCTCATTCTGACAAAAACAAGGAAGGGGAGGAATTGGATTTAGCTTATTCCTTCTAAATCTCTGTATTTAAAATATCACTGACACAGCGATTCCCTTACTTACATCAACATTGTTGTTTGTCAATAGTTGTTTTTTGCCTAAGTAAAACAATTAGACTGTTCGCAACTTCGAATTGGCTTCTCATTGCATGCACACACACACACACACGCACGCCTGTAAGCCACCCCCCCACACACACACGTGTCCCACACACACACACACACACACACACACACACACACACACACACACACACACACACACACACACACACAGGCGCGATTACATACAGTTTCATTCATGCAAACACAGCACTTCTGCCGCGGAGTGCGTGGCGAAGTAACTCTGGGATTGAGTGCACGCGAAGCGGGTGCAAATTCTAGTTGTTATACATTTGAAAACTTGAAATTATGACTTTCTGCACAATGAGTGAAACCTGTCCACCAGTGACATCATCGATGGGGACTCTCAAGCTAATAGAAATGGCAGGCTTTCTATTCCTGAAAAGTTGTTCTCACGATAATAAAAATCTAAATATATATATTTTGTAATCCCTAACGATGATGTCACTGGTGGTGGTGGACGGGTTTCTGAACTGCCCACATTTTAGTGCATAATGAAATGTAGAACTGTTTTGCCTTATATAGGAAGTTAATGGTGGCCATATGGATTTGGCCGCTGTGGCGACCCCAAAGGTCGCCCCTAGCTACAGTATCTGTGCACAATTTGGCGCTTTTTAGACAAATTGACGTGAAATATCCCTACAGGCTCCTCCACTAGAGTGTTGAAATGATGTGTTTTGTGTTTATAAATCAACAGATAAAGCAGTTAAGCGGCGGCAGAGAGGGAGTCGACTCAAAAACGCCTCCAACCCTCTTGTCCTCCTGAAGCCAGAGAGGGAGTCGACTCAACAACACCTCCAACCCTCCTGTCCTCCTGAAGCCAGAGAGGGAGTCGACTCAACAACGCCTCCAACCCTCCTGTCCTCCTGAAGCCAGAGAGGGAGTCGACTCAACAACACCTCCAACCCTCCTGTCCTCCTGAAGCCAGAGAGGGAGTCGACTCAACAACGCCTCCAACCCTCCTGTCCTCCTGAAGCCAGAGAGGGAGTCGACTCAACAACACCTCCAACCCTCCCCGATAAGTCTTGATGAATTGAATACATAGTGTAGGACCACAACAGTGTTATCCTTTTCTTTTTTAGCATGGTTGTACAGTAACTGCACCGCTGTAGTGTTTTGCAAGCTGTTATTAAAGTATTCAACCAATCAAAGCATCCGTCTACCACGTCATATATATACCATATATACCACGGCATTTTTATAGCGCTTTTCCAAGTGCTCAAAGCTACAAGCTTGTAGATCTGCTATTTTTCAATAGCGAAAGTATAACATAATGCTTAAAACACCCGAATGGGTTCCCGCCCAGAACATTTTAAGCCTTGTTTAAAGCCAACTCAGACGGTACAAATAAACACAATTCTTTGTTCTTTGTAATTAGAAAGAAGAAAAACAACAACAATGTGTTGTACGCTGCCATTTTCTTCTTCTTTGTAATTGTTTGTTCAGCCCAAACATTTTTGATTATTGTCGTGATGTTGTCACCATCCGAGTTGTCCTTGTCCGAGGCTTACAGGTCTTTAAAGGAGAATTCCATTCTAGAATGCTTTCTTACCTTTCTTACCTTTCTTTGTAGTTACATTACGTCCCCACCAAAGAGGTCCAGGTGTTATTTGTAGTTGTTACGTCCCCAGGTCCAGGTCCAGGTGTTATTTGTAGTTGTTACGTCCCCACCACAGAGGTCCAGGTGTTATTTGTAGTTGTTACGTCCCCACCAAAGAGGTCCAGGTGTTATTTGTAGTTGTTGCGTCCCAACCAAAGAGGTCCAGGTGTTATTTGTAGTTGTTACGTCCCCACCAAAGAGGTCCAGGTGTTATTTGTAGTTGTTACGTCCCCACCAAAGAGGTCCAGGTGTTATTTGTAGTTGTTACGTCCCCACCAAAGAGGTCCAGGTGTTATTTGTAGTTGTTACGTCCCCACCAAAGAGGTCCATGTGTTTTTTTGTGCAAAAGCTCCTTTTTGGCTATTTCCCCTACCATAAGCCCTAAATGAATTGCATTGAATTGAATGGTAATTGAATGGGGCTATGGGGTGTTTTGCTCATTCGCTTATTTCATATGTCATTATATGTCATGATCATGATGTCATGATAAAATATAGAATATAAGAATTCCTCTAGCTTCCTTCTCTGTTTGCATCACGTGCCAGAGTCACACACACACACACACACACACACACACACTACACAGGTGGTGCCAATCACTCAATCAAGCTGTAGGCAGTGTTGATTTTGACAGCAAATCTTGGTTGTAGTTTTAGGCCCAGGCCACACGTATATATATGGAGCTTTTGCTAAACGCACATTTCTTTGTGCGTTCGGGCCTTTCGGCCACACGCAAACGGCGTTTTCGGACACTCAAACGGAGGTTTTCGGATGATTAAATATTCGTGAATATTTTCGAATATATGTCCGGATCAGTGGACCTGTGTAGTCATGCGAAACGGAGCTTTTGAGAAACGAGATGATGTCACCGCTTATTAGCGCATGTCATTTTTACTATAATTAGGTGAGAAATGCAGCTTAACTGTGCCTGCATGCGGAAACTCTGATATCTATCCAATTGTTCGTGTTTATATATCACGGTTTTAGTCGACTATACCGTACATATCATAAGATTCTACTAAATCTACAGTCGACTCAAATGTGTTTTGGCGGGCCTTGATGCCGTCGTAATGGCTGAGTTTACACTTCAGCAGATCTGCAAGCTCACAACGCGTTGCGAGCTTGCAGATCTGCTATTTCCAGCATACAATCAAGTGTAAAATGACTTGTCTTTAAAGGGACACTTCACCCTTTTTGCAAAAAAATATATGTTAATGACGTTTAGAAGCTTTAGAACACTTTCCTGGGGGTCTTTATGTGTGTAATATGTGGTTTTAGATATTTTAGATTGTAGCAGTGAGCCTGTTGTCTCTGATGTCATGGACACTGGGCTCACTTCCTTCCTGGACTACATGTTGTCTCAGTAAGACAGCTCTCCCCCTATCCACAAGGAGGAGCAGTGCACCAAAGAATTATGGGAATTGTAGTCCAGGAAGGTAGTGAGACCAGTGTCCATGACATCAGAGACAACAGGCTCACTGTTACAATCTAAAATATCTAAAACCACATATTACACACATAAATACCCCCAGAAAAGAGATCTAAAGCTTCTAAACGTCATTAACATATATTCTTTTGCAAAAAGGGTGAAGTGTCCCTTTAACTTACACTGGATCTCTTGTCCACTAGTCCCTTCCAAACATTTTAGTCTAGTCTTTATTTGTTGATGAAATCGTCGTTTTTAGTTTTAGTCTTTTAGTGAAAAAGAACACTAAACATATTTTTTGTTACACCATCACTAAACACGGGTATTTTTTTACCCAATATAAAATATTCCATAAATAAATATTTCTCATCAAGATATATTGAAGTACAGTGTCAAAGCAGGGAATCATATATAGCTTCAAATCGACGATCATATTGGTTGTTCAGTTTGACCCACCAGGTCTGGAGATATGGCTTGTAACGAAGTGGTCCTCCGTTACTGATATTGGGCACATTTTAAGTATGTATATTTGCACACAAAGGAAGAGTCATGAGTTGAACTGGTTTATTGAAAGTATTATGAGCATGAAAATACAATTATGCAATATGAGACTGTGAATATGGGTACTTGAATACTGACTGCTTCTGTTCTGTCTGTTCCAGTGTGTTCAGGGAAAAGAGTCCCAGGCTACCAGAGCACCATGTATTGGTCTGGACTGGACCACAGTGGAATAGCCATGGGGGTGTTTGAGTGATGCATTGGAGCTGCTAATGATAATGTGACATGTGGGTTATCTTGCAATAGTGGGCATCATGGATATGTACTTACCGGTGTAGGGATATAGATTTATAGGTTCACGTGATGTGGGTTATGTGGGGTTCAGGAAAGTGTTGCATGTTTCACCAGGTAATATGGTACAGTCTGCACTGATTGGTTCAGCTGACTATAAAAGGCTGCCAGGAAGCACACACCAACTCAGTGTTGGATTCAGTGAGAGGGCATGGTGGAGCTGCACACCAACATGCCCTATTTGTTTGCTGCCTGTGTTCTGCCATTTCCCATGATGTCAACCTTCTTTTTGGAATAAACCACAGTGTGGCTGCTTTTTACCTCCTGACTCTGTGCTCATTTCCAGCCGATTATCGGGCCGACACTACATGGCTTATAGAGAAATGTCTTGCAGTGAAACAGCGAGTTGAGAAAACAGGCCAAGCTGAAAGGTCCACTTCTGTGGTCTCTAACATTACAGCTAGCTACATGTTTAAGCATTTATTTCATATTTACATGTCTTCTGTGATCTCTAACATTACACCTAGCTACATGTTTAAGCATTTATTTCATATTTACATGTCTTCTGTGATCTCTAACATTACACCTAGCTACATGTTTAAGCATTTATTTCATATTTACATTTCGATTTCAGCTCTGACACTTATTTCAGACATGCTCTAGTATGTGAAGAGTCTGCCTGTGCTATTAACTCATTTTGGGGGAAAACTAAATAAAGAAATTCTCCTCAAATCTGGTCATCATGACTTTTCACAGAAATTCAAAACAATAGATTTCATATATATATTATCATATACTCCACAGAGACAAATATTGCACGTTTTACTACAACAACACGTGATATAATCTGGCCTCAGCTGTCTGACTCAGACGACACGACGCTGCATAAAGCATATTGATAACCATGACATGATGATTGTCTACTACTGTATCAGAGGGCCTGACTGTATGTACAGTATATGAGATGCAAGCGTGTTCCTGCTCATTGTGTTCTTATCATGGTTTCCATAATCTATACCAGGACGTCATAGATCTACTGTCATACTGCATATTGTTCAGTGGTGGAAAGTAACTATTTCCAGTACTTGTACTTCTACTCCACTACATCTCAGAGCCAAAAGTTGTACTTTTACTTCACTACAATTATTTGAAAACTTTAGTGATTTTGAAAATCACCGATCTACAAGCTCACAATGCGTCGCATCACATCTGTGGGGATAGAAAACACATGCCTGTATGGGAGCCCCCCAATTCTTCTATAGAGCTAGTATAGAGTAGAGATGGAGTCTATACAATCTGATCTTCTATAGATCTAGTATAGAGTCAATTTTAAGGCATGGTATCACCAGTTTGTTTGGAAACCTAACTGTAAAATACAAATCCGAGATCCTTAGATTAGCCAAAATGGCAGCGAAGATCATGGGTATGTCTGCACCTCCGATCACCCCCCAGGTCATCTTTGAGCAGGCCACCATTGGACAGGTTAAGAACATTGTGTCTGACCCCTCCCATGTACTATACCCTGAGTATCGGCTAATGCCATCAGGTAGGAGGTACGAGGTCCATGCATGCAAATATAATAGGTACAAGCATTCCTTTGTCCCTCTGTCAATCACACTCCTTAACAGAGTCCTTGCAGAGGGCAGACAGGGTAGGGGTGGAAGGATATGAGGTGATGTTCTTCCTCTTCTGCACTAGGTACTGTATGTTGGTGTGTGGTTTTTTAATGTTGTACGGGTCACTGTGTGCCTTTGTTGTCTTGTATTGTATCTGTA
The DNA here is from genome assembly GCF_963924005.1 of Protomyctophum bolini. Classification (NCBI taxonomy): domain Eukaryota; kingdom Metazoa; phylum Chordata; class Actinopteri; order Myctophiformes; family Myctophidae; genus Protomyctophum; species Protomyctophum bolini. The sequence continues at coordinate 2,814,268 of NC_137882.1, read as the reverse complement.
TGCTGCAGGGCGGGTCCTTGGGAGACAAAATAAAGAAACCTTGAACATGAACCTTGTACAAACGTCAGATCTCTCCCCACAGGCTGTAAGACTGCTTAACAAGTCTAAACAGTTCACATTAGTCTGTGGTATTCACGGCCCTGTTTGTATGCTGATCATGTTCCTGCTTCTCACTCTCCTCGCTGGGTTCGCCCTGGACGGCGGACAGTGTTCGCCGGTGGTGTGTGCCCCGAACCTGATGTTAATCGACGGATGGTGCCGCCCGTGTTTGGCTGCGATCGGCGCAGAGGTGGACGCCAATGGAGTCTGCAGCTGTCCCGAAGGCACAGTGCTGATCCTTGGACGGTGCACGTGTCCCGCGGGCAGAGTGCTGATCGGTGGACAGTGCGCGTGCACCGAGGGCACAGTGCTGATCCTGGGACAGTGCGTCTGTCCCGCGGGCACCGTGCTCATGGACGACGGAGAGTGCGATCTGTGTTCAAACGCGGTCGACCACGCTTTGGACGACGATGGATTCTGCGTAGCGTGTCCCAGCCCCATGATGGAGGTCGTGGGTGGACACTGCACCCCGTGTCGCACGACGGTCATGGCAGGGACGTGCCTCCCGTGTGTGGGAGTGTTCGTCGATGGGGAGTGCTGCGATCTCCGTTGGGAATGTAGGTATTGGTTTTTTTTTAGGTCTATATTATGTGAGTTTGTTTGATTTCACAGCTATCCACACTTTTCCTGGGCTGTGTGTGCTCCAGTTCCTGTCGTTTTGATCCAATAAAAGCCAATGAAACTGGTCAGATGACCAATGATATCCAATGAAATCAACAGGAACTGGAGCACACACAGCCCAGGAAAAGTGTGGATAGTCTTTATCATTATGACCAGTGGTCTGAAAGTAACTAAGTGCATGTACTCGAGTACTGTAGCCTACTTAAGTACAATTTTGAGGTACTTGTATATTCAGTGGTGGAAAAAGTACTCAATTGTTTTACTTAAGTAAAAGTACCAATACTGCGATTTTAGAAGTACTTCGTTAAAAGTCAAACCCTCTCTAGTCAAACACACAGACTTCATCATTGTTCTGGCCATAGGGTGCACATTTCTAATTGTGATTAGCCTATACTGATATCTATTACAAATACTCTTAACATTGAGTGATTGCAGTTTCTACCAGCGGTGAAATGGGTTAAAATATAATAATGGTGACACTGATTTGAAGCCCTATAACTAAACCTTGTCTCTCTCTCTCTCTCTCTCTCTCTCTCTCTCTCTCTCTCTCTCTCTCTCTCTCTCTCTCTCTCCTCTCTCCACCTCTCTCTCTCTCTCTCTCTCTCTCTCTCTCTCTCTCTCTCTCTCTCTCTCTCTCAGGCCAGTACCACATCCAGGAGTTCACCTCTCTCCACCTCTCTCCAGCTCTACACCTCTCTCTCTCACTCTCTCCCGCAGGCCATTACATCGTTCATGAGTACGGTCACAGAGTAGATGAACAGACCATTTGCATGAGAATGAGGGAAGGACTCGGACTGCCGTGGTGCAGCCGCACTTAAAACTCTTTAAGCGCCAGTGGGCGGGGCCTCAGTTTAGGCTCTGAGTTCCCATTATAAATTAAGTAAGAAAGAATTTGTAATTCTATTATGCATGTAATGAGCATGTCATCACCTGTACACCAGATTAGAGGAATTTTCAAAATATGGATGAAAAAATAAATACATTTTAATTTTTTTTTTTTCCTCGTTACGTCCTTGGCACCCATTACAACGACGGCAGTATTTCGTCTTGTCGTCCATGGCACTTAAACTGTTGGTAAGGCAAAGTGCAACACACAGTTAGTTGTGGGAAAATCAGTTAAAAGTTCTGTACTTTTTACTTTTAAGATGGAGTGCCGTGATTTAGTACTTTTTCTGTTTTGCATTACTCTAAGACCCCTTTTCCACCGGTTGGTTCCCAATGGGAACCGGTTCAGTTCTTTTCCACCGGTTGGTTCCCAATGGGAACCGGTTCAGATCTTTTCCACCGGTTGTTTCCCAATGAGAACCGGTTCAGTTCTTTTCCTCCGGTTGGTTCCCAATGGGAACCGGTTCAGTTCTTTTCCTCCGGTTGGTTCCCAATGGGAACCGGTTCAGTTCTTTTCCACCGGTTGGTTCCCAGTGGGAACCGGTTCAGTTCTTTTCCACCGGTTGGTTCCCAATGGGAACCGGTTCAGTTCTTTTCCACCGGTTGGTTCCCATTGGGAACCGGTTCAGTTATCCGGTTCAGTTCTTTTCCACCGGTTGGTTCCCAATGGGAACCGGTTCAGTTATTTTCCACTGGTTGGTTCCCAATGGGAACCGGTTCAGTTCTTTTCCACCGGTTGGTTCCCAATGGGAACCGGTTCAGTTCTTTTTGGTTCTTAGTCCATGAGCCAGAGCTCCAAAATTGGTGGGAAAAACAAGACCATTGTTTATAGGACCAATACAAGTAAATTAATACATGATAACTCTTCCACAGTAGTAGCTTTTTCATATTTTCGATTATTTTGCATATTTTCCTACATAATGCCTCACTTGCATATTTAAAAATGTAAAATTTGTAATACAATAAATCATTGTCTTCGTGTAAGTACAGTACTCAACTGGGGAAGTTTCAGGGTGACAACAATCTAATATATAGGTATGGTTTTATCCACTCAATTCATAATTAACGTTCCAATTATGGAGCTCTGGCTCATGGACTAAGAACCACAAAGAACTGAACCGGTTCTCATTGGGAACCAACCGATGGAAAAGGGGCCTAATAGACCCCCAGGTGTGGTTATAATATTCAAATATGTGTCTTTTTGGTTTCTTCCTGAAAGCTGAAAGCCTTTGAGTCAAAAGGCCCAATCGAAATTACACCATTTTAGTGACATCATAACCCTAACCCCTCCCACATTATCATACAACAACAGCTGTGGGCGAGGCTTAAGTTCAGGTGGGCGGTGCTAAGGTGAAAACCCAGGTATACTTAGTTCAGATTTTTTGAACTTTAGTTGTATACTAGAATTTCGCCGGCCTTTGGCCGGCGAATCCTAGTTACATTGCAGCACAATATGGGAAGAAGGAAATTGCGAGTTGACAGACTCCACTTCATGTTTCAGCTGTGTTTTTAAACTCAGTAGTGTGCCCTGCACATGTAGTAACGGATGGGTTATAAATTATTATAATAACAGAAAGTGTTTTTTATTTCTCATAAATACGCAAACATGGTGAAACAACTACAGTCACAGAGAGCAGTGGCAAGGTTGCCTGTCGTGTGTGTGTGTGTGTGTGGGGGGGGGGATAGCACTAATTTTCGACATTTTACTGTGTCATAAATATTTACATCTGTAGCCTATATTGTGATTACATTTGACCGTACATTTGACTCTTGTGTTATATTCTTGTGAAATATTCAGTAAAGTATTGTGGTGAAATATTCACCCCAAGTTGATAAGATATGCAGAGAATATAATACCAAGAAGCCCCAGTTTGAAATGCATTAGGCCACAGACCCCCATTTGATACCATTTGCTCTCTGGGAAAATCAGGGTCCATTTGGTTCCATTTGTATGCTCTTGGAGTATGATGACTGTGCTAACAGTATTATCATCAAATATGTCTCAGTTTGAAGATTCAAAAAAACATATTTCATATGTGTGAGCTTGTAAAGTCGAACGTTCAACCTAGAGACAGTGTTGCCAAGTCTGATCATTATAAGCTACTTTGGACTTGTTTATCTATTGGTAGTCCTTGACATGGAAATGTTTGAGTTCCACTGCTCTGAAACAACATTAGACAACAAAGTGTGACAGTCAACACTATAATTGATTATTTTAAGACTAATTTCCGGACCATTTCTGATTTACCTACTATGAACTGGCCTATTAACATTTTTATAGACCTGGTTGCTTGTTTCACTCTCACATCCACGATATGTGGCAACCCTGGTCCCTGGTTTGTTTTGCGTGTGGATGTTGTTTTGTGTTGCTTTAGCATCTTTAGCACAGTATCTATCACAGGGTGCAGCAGCTGCTGCTGTCATGAAAACGCAAGTTTCTGTCCCAGAAGCTCACGTTAGGTCTGCGCACACTGTACGTTGCTATGGCAAGCTGTCATCAAATGCTGCTAACGTTGTGGTCAGCACTGTTAGCATGTGTGCTATCAGGCAAAAGCTGAGATAGATATAAAACTACTGGCCAAAATGTCATACAAAACACAACCCCTCAAATCGGAATGTGATTGTGACCTACAGACCATCATGATTTGCTTGCTGGACCTATAAATAATTTATTTGCATTAAATTGCCACTCGCCTTAGCCTGCATGCCTATTCCTGTGTGTCTCTGTGTGTGTGTGTGTGCGCGTGTGCGCAAGACAGACGTGCGTGTGTGTGCAGGCTGAGAGCTGCTGACTGTGATTGACGTGTGAGCTGGATAAATCAGTGAGAGTTGGAAAAAGCGCACGCAGAGCCAACTCGCAGGCAGTGCCTCAGGCCAGATGCCTGAGAATCGGCACAGGATTCTCTGGGTCACCAGTGTTGGTGTGACACACACGGCTTCCACATTTAGCTTCATACTGGGTGAAAGTGGCGTTCCAAAAATTATTTTTCCCCTCGGAATTCTTATTCACAATGAGATGGAGTTGAGGTGTTTGTGTTTGCTTGCTGGAGCTATAATTAATGTATTTGCATTAAATGTCCACTCGCGCATCGAAGTAAAAAGCAAGATGGCCGATTGTGAGAGTGAAAAGTAGCTGTGGGGGCGGGCCTGGAGGGCCTATGAGAACACGGAGAAGTGTTGCCAGGTTTGCGAATTGTAAGCGAGTTGTAGTGTGTGTAAATAGCGTGGTTGTGGCCTTGTTTCTGCCCGTTTCTGCCCCTGTTGGGGCAACAGAACATGTCGACCAGTTTTGTTAACCGCTTTTGGTCAGGTGACCAACTCCACAAATGTTAAATTAGATATATATTCTTTATTACAGGCTCGTGGCCCACAAGGTAAGACAGTACATCACAATACGAGAATACAAATATAAATCAAATAAAAATACAGTACATTTACCCAGCCCCACAGGTTACTACTCTAGGCGAGGCACTTATACCAGTGTCCTCTGATGGTAGAAGTGTACCTTACAGAACTACGGCCTGGGTCTGTCAACTGACCAATGAGTCCATTCAGTGTCCTCTGATGGTAGAAGTGGACCTTACAGAACTACGGCCTGGGTCTGTCATCTGACCAATGAGTCCATTCAGTGTCCTCTGATGGTAGAAGTGTACCTTACAGAACTACGGCCTGGGTCTGTCAACTGACCAATGAGTCCATTCAGTGTCCTCTGATGGTAGAAGTGTACCTTACAGAACTACGGCCTGGGTCTGTCAACTGACCAATGAGTCCATTCAGTGTCCTCTGCTGGTAGAAGTGTAGCTTACAGAACTACGGCCTGGGTCTGTCAACTGTCCAATGAGTCCATTCAGTGTCCTCTGATGGTAGAAGTGGACCTTACAGAACTACGGCCTGGGTCTGTCATCTGTCCAATGAGTCCATTCAGTGTCCTCTGATGGTAGAAGTGTACCTTACAGAACTACGGCCTGGGTCTGTCAACTGACCAATGAGTCCATTCAGTGAGCGATCCAGCCTGCTCATGAATTTAAATGTCAAGTTCCTCAACAGAACCATGAAAGTAGTGAGTCCCAATGAACAGAAAAGCCCACTGGCTCTAGTACTCCTTGGGTTTTTTAACAGGATACGAAGACAGTCATTATAGGCTACTTGCAGTTTGCGTAAGCTCTCCTTCTTGTACTTCACCCACAGTGGAGCTGTGTAGAGAGGGGTGCAATAAGCTCTAAAGAGGTTTACCTTCACATCCGTAGTACAATGGTGACATTTACGGACCAACATGTTGGCTTGTACATAAAGCATTCTCCTCTGTCTAAACATGTCCTTGTCATCCTCTAAGGTATCTGTTATGATATGCCCAAGATATTTTGTAATCTTGGACACACCCATAATTTGACCAGACAGATGAAAGGCAGGAAACTTAAGTTCCATATCTTCTTTAGTTCTACATAATGAGTATCATGCTCTTCTTGGCAATATACTGAATATCAAAGTCAATACCGTAGTTTGTACAGCTAAACTGAAGCTGCGGCAGAGAGGGAGTCGACTCAACAACACCTCCAACCCTCCTGTCCTCCTGAAGCCAGAGAGGGAGTCGACTCAACAACACCTCCAACCCTCCTGTCCTCCTGAAGCCAGAGAGGGAGTCGACTCAACAACACCTCCAACCCTCCTGTCCTCCTGAAGCCAGAGAGGGAGTCGACTCAACAACACCTCCAACCCTCCTGTCCTCCTGAAGCCAGAGAGGGAGTCGACTCAACAACACCTCCAACCCTCCTGTCCTCCTGAAGCCAGAGAGGGAGTCGACTCAACAACACCTCCAACCCTCCTGTCCTCCTGAAGCCAGAGAGGGAGTCGACTCAACAACACCTCCAACCCTCCTGTCCTCCTGAAGCCAGAGAGGGAGTCGACTCAACAACACCTCCAACCCTCCTGTCCTCCTGAAGCCAGAGAGGGAGTCGACTCAACAACACCTCCAACCCTTCCCGATAAGTCTTGATGAATTGAATACATACTGTAGAACCACAACAGTGTTATCCTTTTCTTTTTTAGCATGGTTGTACAGTAACTGCACCGCTGTAGTGTTTTGCAAGCTGTTATTAAAGTATTCAACCAATCAAAGCATCCGTCTACCACGTCATAGAATTGATTCCAAGACATCACTGTTGGTTTATATTGAATGGTTATAGGTCGTTGGTTTATTGAATGCTTATATATATATATATAATGAATTGCATTAATAGCGAAAGTATAACATAATGCTTAAAACACCCGAATGGGTTCCCGCCCAGAACATTTTAATCCTTGTTTAAAGCCAACTCGGACGGTACAAATAATGACAATAAACACAATTATTTGTTCTTTGTAATTGCATTGAATTGAATGGGGCTATGGGGTGTTGTGCTAATTCGCTTATTTCCATCTAAATAAGTAGTAAAGTGTGCCGCTTGGGATATTATTTACATTATGAAGAGAGGATATACAAAATAATTATTATTTTGAGCGATGGAAATAAGCAAATTAGCACAACACCCCATACGTCCCATTCAATTCAATGCAATTAATTTAGGGCTCATGGTAGGGGAAATAGCAAATAAGGAGCTTTTGCACAAAATAACACCTGGACCTCTTTGGTGGGGACGTAACGACTACAAATAAAGGTAAGAAAGCCTTCTAGCATGGAATTCTCCTTTAAATACAAACTTTCTGAAACGTCTACTGTATGGGGAAAAAATGAATTTGAAATTATCTTCCGGGCCGCTCATCGGGGACTGCGACACTCTATAGGGCACACAATTTACAATTTAGGCATTTAGCAGACTCTAAATAATCTATAGTAACGATAATCCAGAGTGATTTACAGTAAGCAAGAACAACACATGGTCATTTAGATCCATAATGTAGCATTTTGTTAGTGAAAATGTATGAGTTAGCAGTTATAGATGTCGCACATACTTACTGTATCTGCTATTTTTTGGGGTGAAAATGTGGCGCAAATCTTTGAATATATATTCTTTCAGAGCACACGTTTTAAATTAAAATCAAACAGAAATGAAGTGCGTTTGGGTGCAGAAACTACAGTCTATGGGCAGAAACAGATGATATTGGAACTGTGCCCTCAAAGACCCCTTTTCCACCGGTTGGTTCCCAATGGGAACCGGTTCAGTTCTTTTCCACCGGTTGGTTCCCAATGGGAACCGGTTCAGTTCTTTTCCACCGGTTGGTTCCCAATGGGAACCGGTTCAGTTCTTTTCCACCGGTTGGTTCCCAGTGGGAACCGGTTCAGTTCTTTTCCACCGGTTGGTTCCCAATGGGAACCGGTTCAGTTCTTTTCCACCGGTTGGTTCCCAATGGGAACCGGTTCAGTTATTTTCCACCGGTTGGTTCCCAGTGGGAACCGGTTCAGTTCTTTTTGGTTCTTAGTCCATGAGCCAGAGCTCCAACATGAAAAACTAGACAGATTACATTTTTTTATAGGATCAATACAAGTAAATTAATACATGATAACCCTTATCCACGGTAGTAGAATAGTAGAATATTTAAAAATGTAAAATGTGTATACAATAAATCATTGTCTTCGTGTAAGTATAGGCTACTCAATTGGGGAAGTTTCATGGTGATGATATTGTTTTCCCCGTGCACTCAATTCATAAGTAACGTTCCAGAAAACGCACTGATGTAGTTGAGCGGTTGAGCCTTCCCAGTCATGTGACACGGCCCCAATCACCCATATTCAGGACAGCTGAGACACATGGCTGCTCACTGAATAAAAGAACGGCCATGTTTTTGTGTGTTTGCCTGCATGGTGGTGTGTTGGGGTTGTATAGGTGCAAGAGAATGTCATTGATGGTATGCAGTATATTTCCCAAACTATGAGCAAAATCTTTGAGTGTTCCTATATGATTAGGTGTCATCCTTGACTCAATTCAAATTTGTACATACACAAGTTGAGCAAGACTGAACTGCTTTTAGATTGGCCAGACCATAGGACTATATACCATTGCACACAGACCAACTGTTGTTTATGCATGCCATGATATTTTCCCATATCTCTTATTGAATTACTTTCTGGAGCCAGTCAATCACCAAACCAATACAGTGACTAATTTATAAACAATCTCTGAAGATAAATAATGGACAAAATATCAACCTATATGAAATGGTGCCATTGCATAATCCTTAGAAAATATAATGCTATATGCTTAGTTTTGACAGTTTTATGAAATTCACCTTTAGCAAACAGATTGTTTAAATGTGTCGGGCCAGAGGTAACATTTAAAAATGTCGATTGTCGACTGTATTTTGGGAATGTTATTGCTTTTGCATGTTAGATTAGTTTATTTTTTGTAAATGATTGTTTTTAGTATAGTTAGATGTTTGTATATAAAGGCCTAACCATTAGCCTCGGCTATGAACCCCATATATAGCTTACAATGTAAAGGTTTCATGATGAAGTAGATAGATGCATTGTTTTATAAGTAGATAGATGCATTGTTTTATAAGTAGATAGATGCATTGTTTTATAAGTAGATAGATGCATTGTTTTATAAGTAGATAGAAGCATTGTTTTATAAGTAGATAGATGCATTGTTTTATAAGTAGATAGATGCATTGTTTTATAAGTAGATAGATGCATTGTTTTATAACTATAGATGCATTGTTTTATAAGTAGATAGATGCATTGTTTTTTGTATCGTCTCTGTTAAATAAAGGAAAACGAGGCAGGTATCTGACAGTGGGAATCTCACCCTGGGATACTTATACTGGCTGCTTTGTTTTCGCTTAGTTTATCTGCTGCTAGTTCTGCTTGTTTGTTTTAGAGACATTATGACCGATATCATATTGATATCAGACAACATTAATTGCTGTTATGGCCGATAACCGATATTACCGATGTCGATAACCCTATCATTCTGTGTTAAACAATTTTGTCCATTCTGAAAAATACATGTACAGTATATGTAAACAAGGTATCTGCACTGCAGGCTTATAGGCAAGTCAGATTCAACTTTAACACCTTATTTTTAATATTGTGATACATTGTTTATCTGTAAAGACAATCGGACGGATGTGTATTAATCGGTTCGATTGATTATTAATCGGATTATTCAGAAAATAACTAGAATGGGCCCATACCGATGTGTTCACCCATTGATCTCCCATCACTAGTGGTTTGTTTCTTAGTAAATCGTTGCCGTCTCCATATTTTAACATACGGTTGTGTTTGTAATTGGATGCCCTTGCCTACTGTAACATGTGCATGCAGGCTATGACATCAGGAGTAGCATTAGCTTGTTACTGCTTGACCATGCACTCCGTAAATTCATTAACACTTCCATCATCAATATTTTATACTATTAAACAGTACAAAGTTGGCTTCCAGGGCACTGGCATTATACTGTAGCTGTACATTTGAAATGTGCATGTATAGGCCAATATCATCTTACCAAGATGTTTTAGTCAGGGACAGACTGACTAGTCAAACAAAGGATTTTTTTTAACGATGGGTTCTCAGATTGGATATTGTGTAGTATATATATATATGTATATAAGTTATGGTTTACTAAGACCAGTGCCCATCAGGCACCGGCCTACTTGGGAACGATGCAAGTTGGGAACAATACAAATCAGGAATGCATACCCCCACAGTATGCAATACCATGTCATATTAGCATCTGTTTTAACTGTCTGTCTGTGTTTTAATTCCAGGAGGGAAAAACCACACGTGCGGATATTCCCAGGCCCACCAGTAGGGTGCAGTGTTTCTCTCTCCCTGGTTGAAAAACTGGAGACACACACACACACTGGCACAAAGGAAGGAATGAAAAAGAAGTCAAGAAGATCTGGAGGATCAGTGGCCACTAGTGGGTACACAGGGGCATGGCAGGTGGCTTTGCTTCCACTGAACTACAGTAGGTTTAACTTCTAATCCAAATAGTTATTTTTTTATTTTTATTTTATTTTCTTCTAGAAACAGCAAAGCAATACAATGCTTGATTAATGGTCACTAATGGGTTAGGCTGTATACATTCATCTTATCTGGCAATGTAAAAATGGGTTTGCAACAAATGATGTACAATAATGACAAAATGATTTATTAGGAAAACAATTACATTACATAGAAAATTCAATTTTTCAATGTAGGCAAACTCTTAAAGTAAAGGCAGAAATTAAGCGACTTTGTAATTGTAAAATGGACAGAGAACAGGCTGAGAGAGAGAGAGAGAGAGAGAGAGAGAGAGAGAGAGAGAGAGAGAGAGAGAGAGAGAGAGAGAGAGAGAGAGAGCACATTGAAACCAGCCCCCTCCTCGACCAATCAGCTTGATCAGACACGGCCAGCATTCTGCCTGAGAGAGAGAGAGAGAGAGAGAGGGAGGCAGGGAGGCAGCACAAGTGGCCTAACCAAAGAGGCCTTTTTAAATTCTGGCTGCCCCCATTTTCAAAACATTGTCAAACAAACCTAATCCATTACATCTTCAGTGGGAACTATCAATATAGCAAATGCAAATTACGATCAGAAATGTTAATTATCTCCCCATGCAGCCAGCTCGGTAGTAGTGAGCACGTGCACACGTACGTGCACAACACAGAGAAGTATCTACCGGTAGTCTATAGTGTTTTCAAAGAGAGCCGCCCCGTTTCTAACTATCTCAAGTTGTACTCTGAGAGTCTGTGACTGACTAACCACTCAACGCTAGTCTTCAGTGAGTCTCTGAGAGTCTGTGACTGTCTAACCACTCCAAACATGCACCTCATGTATCAGGTCCTGCAGGTCCTGGAGTTTCTGGAATTCCGAATTGATATTACGTCTATTACGTCTATTACGTCTATTACGTCTATTACGTCTATTACGTCTGGCAAATTCATACGGAGATACAGTTGCAGCTTTTGTTGTCTGGACAGTGACTTCACTGGCTGGCCCTCTGCCAACTGGACACACTGCTCGGTATCTGAACATGTACTCCGTGTTAGGAGTCAAATTTGACACTGTGACTTCATCAGCTTTGGCTGCAGTCTGCTGTTGCCAGATATCTTGTCCAGTGCCACGGTACTCAATACAGTAGTGGCTGGTGTCCTCTGCTCCAAATCTCGGTGCGCACACCTTGAGTGTGACGTTGTTGTGGTTTATGTCACTCGCTACAGCTGTGTCAGGCTTTGAAGGTGGCTCGAAGTTCTCATTGGCCAGAAATCCATCCTCATACAGGTAGACACATGCACCCTTTTGACTCTCATTTGCTGTAGCTGTCACAAGGAACTGTATATTCTTCCTGTCCTTGTTGGCATCCGCAAAATCAATGAAAAGCTTTGCTTTCTGCCTCAATTTCGCATATAGCTCTTTTGAGAAGTACCATTGTTCGTCTTCTACATCTCGGGGACGTGCAGTATCGTCGGTTTTCACTTGTTTGGGTGCTTCTCTTAGATAGCTTGATAGAGCTGACAGATATGGTTCAGCCGTTTGCAGTGAGGTGAAAGCAAAGCATACCGCTTGCTTGGTTTCTGAATTGAGGATTATTTTGTCAATTTCATCCTCACTTGAGACAACCTTTGTGTGTTTCATCATGTTAGTGAGGGAGCATATGATGTTTATTTCTCTCTCTTTGCAGCGCATCCACTCACTCAGGTCTTTGTTGTTGAAAGGAGATGAGAGTCTTCTTTTCAGGATCTCTGCAAGCACACTTTCCTCTTCCCCACCTCCTCTGAGTAAAGGGAGTTTCCTTGCCAAGGTCTTCTGAAAGTCTAGCTTGAACTCATGACACCGATCTTTAAAAGCCCTCAGCTTCTTGCTGATCTGTGGGAACTGTTTTGCGACAGTGCTCTTCAGTGCAACGTTGCACCTCAGTTCCAGTTCAGCGATGTACTCCAGGACACTTTGAACTTCGTTCACGAATCCAATGCTAATCTCACGGACCAGCTGAGCAGCTTTCGAATCTAAAACCTTCAAAGGCATCAGCCAGACCTTCACTGGTACAGCATTCTCTCCATCTGTTCCCAACAATTGTGGAAGACTTTGGTAGACTTGTATTGCATCTTTAAAAGACACTGGGGTGGTGTTAAGAGTAAAGTCCCCATGGAACTTACAGGAGAACTTATCAACCTTTGCGATGTCTGTGTCTTTCATCTTTAGAGAAGCTTCACCTTCTATTGACATGAGGGGGATCTTATTGATTGCTGCCTTCAAGTTGCCTTCGATTTCTTGACAATTCTCATTATCGGACACTTCACGGTCAAATACAAAGAAGGCTTGTGCCCCATAAAGGATACCAGTTACAACATGTGTTGCTATGCCTGAGTCAAAAACATGTGGATAGTCCACATTGTCTATTCCAAGATGATTCATTGACAATTGTTCAAACATTGTGGTAGCTTTGTATTTGAATGTTACTCTCGCCTGATTTTGTGTAGTCTTACAATCATTGAGATATTTGGCAGAGCCCTCAACCTCTACCATTCCACTCAAGAAACTTGCTTTCAAGGACGCTTCAACATTTAGTGATGACATTTTGTCCTCAATCGATTCAGATGCAACTATCTCAAATTCAGTGCTGGGCTGGGGTCTTTTTCTGATATCCTTTCCCAGATCTTCATTATTCCACAGTGTATAGCCTGAAATTGATAAAGTAGCTCAGTTATGTGCCTGTCACTAATATTGATGTTTGATGAAGACATTAAACTTGGTACACAGCCTCCATCAATAATATAATGAAAACGTGTCGATGGCTTCTCACTGATCCTGGGATGGCTGCCATATAATATTGAATTGTAGCTACCGTATAATTCCAGTAGTAATTAGTACAAATTTATTTTTGTAAAACTTCACGCCCCTTGCCCCTTATCCCTAAACCTTTTTGCCATTTTTTTCTAAAAACATTTTAAAATAGTACAAATAGCCTATACAAGCTAACAACAACGTGCACGTCTATATAGATTGGCTAGTTGAACAACTTTTAAATGTTTTAAAATAGTATAAAATGGCAAAAAGGTTTAGGGATAAGGGGTAAGGTTGTGTATGTTCTTGACGGGCAAGTGCTTTTGAGGCTTTAGTGTCAGTCCCAATCTTGTGAAGTCAATACACGACTATTACTGTTAAGCTTTGTGGTTTGAATTCTCACTGGGAGCACCCATTCAACATATTAATGTAAAAATGGTGAAAGTGGTCCACATTTAAAGCGTTACCTGGGACAAGCGAGTCTTGTCGACAGTCATAGAGCATGCCAAGACTGAAGGGTCTTCCCAGCGCTGCCAGGTGTATGATTGCACTGCCCCCTGGGTCCATTGCTCACGCTGACCTGGAGAAAATAAATACACCTGTGTTAGTTCATTCACCCTGTTGGTAAAACATAATACTCACTATAGCCAACACAAAACAATATATTCTCCGTCCGTACACTACATTTCAGGGTTAAATATTGAATCATAGTTTAACTAATATTCCCTTGTTAACACCCAGTATGATTTAATTTTCTTTCAATACTCAACAAGCACAGAATTTAAGGCCCTATATATACCCTACCCTACCCTGTTATCACTCATATGGTTAGGGTATATATATAACATATAATACTCATTCAAGACAGGAAATACATTATTCCACACATTTATGTGTGCAGTGTCACATACTTATATGTAGAGTGGAGCACCCTGTATGTGTAACCGGTGTAGTCTGTCTCTCTCTCTCTGCGTTGTGTTGACAGACGAACCCGGAACTCTCTTTGGAAACCACGATTTATTCTGACAAGGAATAATCACAGACACGTCTCCACGTTAGTTCCTAATGCTTTAAGGACTCCTCTCTCGTTCCATGTGGAAATACAGAAGCAAGAGCGACAGTAACGCAACACATAATACTACGTACAGTAACATACCTGACAAGGAATAATCACAGACTCCATGTTAGTTCTTAAAAAACCCTCTAAGACCCGCATTAATTTCTACTTGCTACTACTTTGTACTACTAGGACTAAGACTAAAGAATATGTTAAAAATAAAATAAAATAAAAAATTTGATGAAAAATCAAATGTATAATAATTATATAATAATATAATAAATTAATAATTTATAAAACATGTTCTAGACCAGGGGTGTCCAAAGTGTGGCCCGCGGGCCAAATGCGGCCCTGGGATAAATGTCATGCGGCCCGCAGCTTCATACCTCAATTGTATTATGAACGGCCCCGCCCAACAGTACAGTATTTTTTTTTTCATCCCGTGATTTTGTAACCCATTTTTCACCCGTGTGTCAATTATTTAATGTGATCCTTGGCTCTACACAGCCTCCACCAACCTAGTCCCCATATATGGGGGACAAGGGGAGAGCAACAGACTTGAACTCATGCTTCCTTCATGCCTGAGTGTCCAAGTTGCTCCTTTACACGTGACAGGGGGGAGTTTCCCTGGTTGGACGTAGTGCGTGGAAGGAACACGTTCCTTTCCCCTCCATCAGGCGCCCCGGCTGGCTAGGGGGAGGCATTCAAGTTTTTTAACCTGGGCATTTCCCAGAATATAATTTTCAAGTGTTCCTTGTTCCTTCTTCCTTGTATTATTATTTTTACGTTGCTCCTCTGGTTACATTTGGTAATGTGACATATGGCTGAAAAAAGGCTGAGAGACACTTTTTGTTCATAGCACACACCCGATAAAAGACCATTGATTTGAAATATTGACGATGATATGATGAGTTCAATAGAATCATTTAAATGCGATGTGTATATGTGACTTTGTTATAGACTAGTCCGACGCTACATTATGTGACTTTGTTATAGACTAGTCCGACGCTACATTATGTCAGGAGATATAGTAAGGTTGGCCCTTGGGTGTTTTAATATTTTCTAATATGGCCCCCTTTGAAAAAAGTTTGGACACCCCTAGACAAAACAATATATTCTCCGTCCGTACACTACATTTTAGGGTTAAATATTGAATCATAGTTTAACTAATATTCCCTTGTTAACACCCAGTATGATTTAATTTTCTTTCAATACTCAACAAGCCCAGAATTTAAGGCCCTATATATACCCTACCCTACCCTGTTATCACTCATATGGTTAGGGTATATATATAACATATAATACTCATTCAAGACAGGAAATACATTATTCCACACATTTATGTGTGCAGTGTCACATACTTATACGTAGAGTAGAGCACCCTGTATGTGTAACCGGTGTAGTCTGTCTCTCTCTCTGCGTTGTGTTGACAGACGAACCCGGAACTCTCTTTGGAAACCACGATTTATTCTGACAAGGAATAATCACAGACACGTCTCCACGTTAGTTCCTAATGCTTTAAGGACTCCTCTCTCGTTCCATGTGGAAATACAGAAGCAAGAGCGACAGTAACACAACACATAATACTACGTACAGTAACATACCTGACAAGGAATAATCACAGACACGTCTCCATGTTAGTTCTTAAAAAACCCTCTAAGACCCGCATTAATTTCTACTTGCTACTACTTTGTACTACTAGGACTAAGACTAAAGAATATGTTAAAAATAAAATAAAATAAAAAATTTGATGAAAAATCAAATGTATAATAATTATATAATAATATAATAAATTAATAATTTATAAAACATGTTCTAGACCAGGGGTGTCCAAAGTGTGGCCCGCGGGCCAAATGCGGCCCTGGGATAAATGTCATGCGGCCCGCAGCTTCATACCTCAATTGTATTATGAACGGCCCCGCCCAACAGTACAGTATTTTTTTTTTCATCCCGTGATTTTGTAACCCATTTTTCACCCGTGTGTCATTATTTAATGTGATCCTTGGCTCTACACAGCCTCCACCAACCTAGTCCCCATATATGGGGGACAAGGGGAGAGCAACGGACTTGAACTCATGCTTCCTTCATGCCTGAGTGTCCAAGTTGCTCCTTTTACACCTGACAGGGGGGAGTTTCCCTGGTTGGACGTAGTGCGTGGAAGGAACCAGTTCCTTTCCCCTCCATCAGGCGCCCCGGCTGGCTAGGGGGAGGCATTCAAATTTTTTAACCTGGGCATTTCCCAGAATATAATTTTCAAGTGTTCCTTGTTCCTTCTTCCTTGTATTATTATTTTTACGTTGCTCCTCTGGTTACATTTGGTAATGTGACATATGGCTGAAAAAAGCCCATCATTATCTACCATGAAATGTTCTATGAGCAGGGCCTGGCTGTAAACAAGTTCTTGAGCTTAGTCCAGTTACCCTGGGGTAAACATAGTCGGCTACCTTTCCCCCTGCTGTGACTTCAATGTGAAACGGTGCACTGCACCACCCCCTGGTGGCTGACAGTAGTATTACCTATAACAGGGACGTGCATGTAAAATGCATTGGCCAGTTTGTGACTAATAAACTTGACCTTGAATGACACGGTGTCAGTCACTATACTTTTGTTATTTTACTTTGGTTTGTTTTGTGTATTCTTGGGTAGAATGTTCGTACTTTTATAGGTCGTGTTTTAAATGTGAATTTGGGATTATAAAACAAGGTGTGAAGTGTACACTTAGTCATGCGTTTCATTTCATCATATTAAAATACAGTAATGTATTAGTGCATTTTGTCTCATCTAGACTGTTCCACACTGTTGTGTAGTATGGTTATTCTGACCTATAGTACATTTTGAACTATTTGTGTAGCTTTTATTGTCTTTGCCATAATCTGGCCAGAATCTGAATGCATCAACCAGGGAGTTGTTGTTGTTGTTGTTGTTGTTATATTGTGATGAAAACAAGTTAGGATGAGTTGTCTCTCTGATTCATCCAGGGACATCCGTCTTAGTGGGTAAAAATGTATGTTGGTTGAAATCAGGTGATATTCTGGGTCAGATGCATAGAAAAATATGGACAAAGCGTTCCCTGGGCGTAAAATGAAGCCTGTAATTCCTTGCACTGTAAATCGCCTATGGAGCTATGGGGTTTTTTGGGCCCAATCACGAGTGTGAATGGGTGAATGTAATGCACAATCTATGTAAAGGTGTGTGAATGTAATGCACAATGTAAAAGCACCTTGGATAAAAGCACTATATCAATGCACCATTTACGGTTACCGTCCATCTGTCTGCGTCTCTGCGTGACTCTGAGGAACCGGTTTCGTGTCAGCAGCTCAGAGGCAACAACACACAATGTGAAATTACAGGTTTTACCGTCTGAACCAGGGGTGTCCAAAGTGTGGCCCGCGGGCCAAATGCGGCCCTGGGATAAATGTCATGCGGCCCGCAGCTTCATACCTCAATTGTATTATGAACGGCCCCGCCCAACAGTACAGTATATATATTTTTTTATATCCCGTGATTTTGTAACCCATTTTTCACCCGTGTGTCAATTATTTAATGTGATCCTTGGCTCTACACAGCCTCCACCAACCTAGTCCCCATATATGGGGGACAAGGGGAGAGCAACGGACTTGAACTCATGCTTCCTTCATGCCTGAGTGTCCAAGTTGCTCCTTTACACCTGACAGGGGGGAGTTTCCCTGGTTGGACGTAGTGCGTGGAAGGAACCAGTTCCTTTCCCCTCCATCAGGCGCCCCGGCTGGCTAGGGGGAGGCATTCAAGTTTTTTAACCTGGGCATTTCCCAGAATATAATTTTCAAGTGTTCCTTGTTCCTTCTTCCTTGTATTATTATTTTTACGTTGCTCCTCTGGTTACATTTGGTAATGTGACATATGGCTGAAAAAAGGCTGAGAGACACTTTTTGTTCATAGCACACACCCGATAAAAGACCATTGATTTGAAATATTGACGATGATATGATGAATAGAATCATTTAAATGCGATGTGTATATGTGACTTTGTTATAGACTAGTCCGACGCTACATTATGTGACTTTGTTATAGACTAGTCCGACGCTACATTATGTCAGGAGATATAGTAAGGTTGGCCCTTGGGTGTTTTAATATTTTCTAATATGGCCCCCTTTGAAAAAAGTTTGGACACCCCTAGACAAAACAATATATTCTCCGTCCGTACACTACATTTTAGGGTTAAATATTGAATCATAGTTTAACTAATATTCCCTTGTTAACACCCAGTATGATTTAATTTTCTTTCAATACTCAACAAGCCCAGAATTTAAGGCATACCCTACCCTGTTATCACTCATATGGTTAGGGTATATATATATAACATATAATACTCATTCAAGACAGGAAATACATTATTCCACACATTTATGTGTGCAGTGTCACATACTTATATGTAGAGTAGAGCACCCTGTATGTGTAACCGGTGTAGTCTGTCTCTCTCTCTGCGTTGTGTTGACAGACGAACCCGGAACTCTCTTTGGAAACCACGATTTATTCTGACAAGGAATAATCACAGACACGTCTCCACGTTAGTTCCTAATGCTTTAAGGACTCCTCTCTCGTTCCATGCGGAAATACAGAAGCAAGAGCGACAGTAACACAACACATAATACTACGTACAGTAACATACCTGACAAGGAATAATCACAGACACGTCTCCATGTTAGTTCTTAAAAAACCCTCTAAGACCCGCATTAATTTCTACTTGCAAAAAATTGATTTCAACCTTACTACTACTTTGTACTACTAGGACTAAGACTAAAGAATATGTTAAAAAAAAAGTTTGATGAAAAATCAAATGTATAATAATTATATAATAATATAATAAATTAATAATTTATAAAACATGTTCTAGAGTCTAGAGTCTAGAGTCTAGAGTCATGTTTTTTTGTGATCATTAGAATGTCTAGAATCTAGACATTCTAATGATCACAAAAAAACATATATTACAATTATTTTACCTACTTTATTAGGGTAAAGGTCAAAAGTCTTACGTTTTTTATCTGTGTGAATTTCAGCCTCTGTGCGGGCGGTATTTATATGCAAATATCATGACCAATGGCATTGAAATGGCATTGCAATGAACATCACTGATGACGTTTAGGTGAAAATAATAATTGAGTAATTAATTAAAATAAAATTGTTGCTAAAAAGCAACGCTGGGTCTTAGAGGGCTAATGCAAGGACTCCTCTCTAAACAGAGTTGAACAAACACTGTATAAATAATTTTGCAACAAGTACAATGCTTATTTCGTTATACAGAGAACAA
This sequence comes from Protomyctophum bolini, assembly GCF_963924005.1. Lineage (NCBI taxonomy): Eukaryota > Metazoa > Chordata > Actinopteri > Myctophiformes > Myctophidae > Protomyctophum > Protomyctophum bolini. Next base: position 2,794,618 of record NC_137882.1, on the reverse strand, counting down.
CAAAGACACCCACCTCGTTCCATGCCGAAATACAGAAGGAAGAGGTGGATGTGAGGCTGGCAAGGCATTTATATAGGGGGGCAAGGAGGAGTCTTAAAGGAGCATGTGACCTCGAATGCATTCTTATACACATGAACCATGGAGAATTAGGTCAGGTAGAAGCACTTATTTGTATCATATTTTGTGTAATTATATAACACTGTTACATATATACATGTATATACATGTATACATGCAGTGGCGTGCACAGATAGACACTATAGGCTAGGGGGTGCTCTAGCACCCCCTGCCCTTTTCCCTCTGGACAAATGTGCCCTTTTTTTGTACAGTGTACACTGTACAGCATGTGCTGGGGGGCAGCGGTGGCCGAACGGTTAGCGGAGCGGTCTTGATATCGGAAAGGTCGCTAGTTCGTATCCCCGGACCGGCACGTTAAAATTACCACCGCTGAAGTGCCCTTGAGCAAGGCATTGAACCCCTACCATGAAATGTTCTATGAGCAGGGCCTGGTTGTAAACATAGTACCTTTCCTTTCCTTAGTCCAGTTACCCTGGGTAAACATAATACCTTTCCTTTCCTTAGTCCAGTTACCCTGGGTAAACATAGTACCTTTCCTTTCCTTAGTCCAGTTACCCTGGGTAAACATAGTACCTTTCCTTTCCTTAGTCCAGTTACCCTGGGTAAACATAGTACCTTTCCTTTCCTTAGTCCAGTTACCCTGGGTAAACAGAGTACCTTTCCTTTCCTTAGTCCAGTTAGCCTGGGTAAACATAGTACCTTTCCTTTCCTTAGTCCAGTTACCCTGGGTAAACATAGTACCTTTCCTTTCCTTAGTCCAGTTACCCTGGGTAAACATAGTACCTTTCCTTTCCTTAGTCCAGTTACCCTGGGTAAACATGGTACCTTTCCTTTCCTTAGTCCAGTTACCCTGGGTAAACATAGTACCTTTGCTTTGCTTTCACCATGGTGACATTGATCAATTCTTGATAAAAAGCTTCTAATATATTATTTATGCCCCAAAATCAATAAATCTCACACTATTAAGGCAACCGGCGGTTACACACACTGCACAAGGTGCCCTTTTTTTCACTTGAGCACCTGCCCCTCTAAATGTCTGTGCACGCCACTGTATACATGTATACGTGGCAACTATTTAAGATGTGTGGGACATGGTTTCAGCGATTTGATCATGGCCGTGATTATAGGTTCAGAGGGGTGTCCAAACTTTTTTCAAAGGGGGCCATATTAGAAAATATTAAAACACCCAAGGGCCAACCTTACTATATCTCCTGACATAATGTAGCGTCGGACTAGTCTATAACAAAGTCACATAATGTAGCGTCGGACTAGTCTATAACAAAGTCACATATACATGTGCATCGCATTTAAATGATTCTATTGAACTCATCATATCATCGTCAATATTTCAAATCAATGGTCTTTTATCGGGTGTGTGCTATGAACAAAAAGTGTCTCTCAGCCTTTTTTCAGCCATATGTCACATTACCAAATGTAACCAGAGGAGCAACGTAAAAATAATAATACAAGGAAGAAGGAACAAGGAACACTTGAAAATTATATTCTGGGAAATGCCCAGGTTAAAAAACTTGAATGCCTCCCCCTAGCCAGCCGGGGCGCCTGATGGAGGGGAAAGGAACTGGTTCCTTCCACGCACTACGTCCAACCAGGGAAACTCCCCCCTGTCAGGTGTAAAGGAGCAACTTTACACCTGGCATGAAGGCATGAAGGAAGCATGAGTTCAAGTCCGTTGCTCTCCCCTTGTCCCCCATATATGGGGACTAGGTTGGTGGAGGCTGTGTAGAGCCAAGGATCACATTAAATAATTGACACACGGGTGAAAAATGGGTTACAAAATCACGGGATATTAAAAAAATATATACTGTACTGTTGGGCGGGGCCGTTCATAATACAATTGAGGTATGAAGCTGCGGGCCGCATGACATTTATCCCAGGGCCGCATTTGGCCCGCGGGCCACACTTTGGACACCCCTGGTTCAGACGGTAAAACCTGTAATTTCACATTCTGTGTTGTTGCCTCTGAGCTGCTGACACGAAACCGGTTCCTCAGAGTCACGCAGAGACGCAGACAGATGGACGGTAACCGTAAATGGTGCATTGATATAGTGCTTTTATCCAAGGTGCTTTTACATTGTGCATTACATTCACACACCTTTACATAGATTGGGCCCAAAAAACCCCATAGCTCCATAGGCGATTTACAGTGCAAGGAATTACAGGCTTCATTTTACGCCCGGGGAACGCTTTGTCCATATTTTTCTATGCATCTGACCCAGAATATCACCTGATTTCAACCAACATACATTTTTACCCACTAAGACGGATGTCCCTGGATGAATCAGAGAGACAACTCATCCTTACTTGTTTTCATCACAATATAACAACAACAACAACAACAACTCCCTGGTTGATGCATTCATATTCTGGCCAGATTATGGCAAAGACAATAAAAGCTACACAAATAGTTCAAAATGTACTATAGGTCAGAATAACCATACTACACAACAGTGTGGAACAGTCTAGATGAGACAAAATGCACTAATACATTACTGTATTTTAATATGATGAAATGAAACGCATGACTAAGTGTACACTTCACACCTTGTTTTATAATCCCAAAGTCACATTTAAAACACGACCTATAAAAGTACGAACATTCTACCCAAGAATGCACAAAACAAACCAAAGTAAAATAACAAAAGTATAGTGACTGACACCGTGTTATTCAAGGTCAAGTTTATTAGTCACAAACTGGCCAATGCATTTTACATGCACGCCCCTGTTATAGGTAATACTACTGTCAGCCACCAGGGGGTGGTGCAGTGCACCGTTTCACATTGAAGTCACAGCAGGGGGAAAGGTAGCCGACTATGTTTACCCCAGGGTAACTGGACTAAGCTCAAGAACTTGTTTACAGCCAGGCCCTGCTCATAGAACATTTCATGGTAGATAATGATGGGGTGATATGAGACCCAGACCATGGAGGCTCTACAGTCTACACTAACTTATCTATCTGTCCACAATCTGAAGGTCTTCCCAGACGCAGACCGGCCTAACGCCTCAAATCATCTTGATCACAACCACTCCTTCGATGACTTCTCCAAACACAAACATGGGTGCTACCCCGGCCCTCACCCAGGTGACCCAGCCGGGGTGATCAAGTCCCGACTTACATCCCAGATTAGTAAGTAAATAATTAGTAAGAAGAAAAACAAAACAAATAGTGTTGGTCTTTGGACAGAATCTGGACGAGTAATATAAAAAAGTGTTTTTCAAAAGTCGGCCTCCTGGTGGCGCTATAACAGGCTGTTCTGGAATATTTGGTTCATCGTTGGCATCCAGGGAGTGTGCGTGCAAAATTTGGCACCGACCGGGTTAACGGTGCCGGAGATTAGCTGGTAACAGACGGACGGACACACGAACATACTCTCTCTCCCCATGCCTTCGGCCTGGTGGAGACAATGCAATAAAAACACACACAAACATATCTCTCCCCATGCCTTCAGCCTGGTGGAGACAACAAAACATACTCTCTCCCCATGCCTTCGGCCTGGTGGAGACAACTAAACATACTCTCTCCCCATGCCTTCGGCCTGGTGGAGACAACTAAACATACTCTCTCCCCCATGCCTTCGGCCTGGTGGAGACAACTAAACATACTCTCTCCCCATGCCTTCGGCCTGGTGGAGACAACTAAACATACTCTCTCCCCATGCCTTCGGCCTGGTGGAGACAATAAAACATACTCTCTCCCCATGCCTTCGGCCTGGTGGAGACAACTAAACATACTCACTCTCTCCCCATGCCTTCGGCCTGGTGGAGACAACTAAACATACTCTCTCCACATGCCTTCGGCCTGGTGGAGACAACTAAACATACTCTCTCCCCATGCCTTCGGCCGGGTGGAGACAACGAAACATACTCTCTCCCCATGCCTTCGGCCGGGTGGAGACAACTAAACATACTCTCTCCACATGCCTTCGGCCTGGTGGAGACAACTAAACATACTCTCTCCCCATGCCTTCGGCCTGGTGGAGACAACTAAACATACTCTCTCCCCATGCCTTCGGCCTGGTGGAGACAACTAAACATACTCTCTCCCCATGCCTTCGGCCTGGTGGAGACAACTAAACATACTCTCTCCCCCATGCCTTCGGCCTGGTGGAGACAACTAAACATACTCTCTCCCCATGCCTTCGGCCTGGTGGAGACAATAAAACATACTCTCTCCCCCATGCCTTCGGCCTGGTGGAGACAACAAAACATACTCTCTCCCCATGCCTTCGGCCTGGTGGAGACAACTAAACATACTCTCTCCCCATGCCTTCAGCCTGGTGGAGACAATAAAACATACTCTCTCCCCATGCCTTCGGCCTGGTGGAGACAACTAAACATACTCTCTCCCCATGCCTTCGGCCTGGTGGAGACAATAAAACATACTCTCTCCCCATGCCTTCGGCCTGGTGGAGACAATAAAACATACTCTCTCCCCATGCCTTCGGCCTGGTGGAGACAACTAAACATACTCTCTCCCCATGCCTTCGGCCTGGTGGAGACAACTAAACATACTCTCTCCCCATGCCTTCGGCCTGGTGGAGACAACTAAACATACTCTCTCCCCATGCCTTCGGCCTGGTGGAGACAACTAAACATACTCTCTCCCCATGCCTTCGGCCTGGTGGAGACAACTAAACATACTCTCTCCCCATGCCTTCGGCCTGGTGGAGACAACTAAACATACTCTCTCCCCCATGCCTTCGGCCGGGTGGAGACAACTAAACATACTCTCTCCCCATGCCTTCTGCCTGGTGGAGACAACTAAACATACTCTCTCCCCATGCCTTCGGCCTGGTGGAGACAACAAAACATACTCTCTCCCCATGCCTTCGGCCTGGTGGAGACAATAAAACATACTCTCTCCCCATGCCTTCGGCCTGGTGGAGACAACAAAACATACTCTCTCCCCATGCCTTCGGCCTGGTGGAGAGTGGAGACAATAAAACATACTCTCTCCCCATGCCTTCGGCCTGGTGGAGAGTGGAGACAACTAAACATACTCTCTCCCCATGCCTTCGGCCTGGTGGAGAGTGGAGACAACTAAACATACTCTCTCCCCATGCCTTCGGCCTGGTGGAGAGTGGAGACAACTAAACATACTCTCTCCCCATGCCTTCGGCCTGGTGGAGACAACTAAACATACTCTCTCCACCATGCCTTCGGCCTGGTGGAGACAACTAAACATACTCTCTCCCCATGCCTTCGGCCTGGTGGAGACAACAAAACATACTCTCTCCCCATGCCTTCGGCCTGGTGGAGACAATAAAACATACTCTCTCCCCATGCCTTCGGCCTGGTGGAGACAACAAAACATACTCTCTCCCCATGCCTTCGGCCTGGTGGAGAGTGGAGACAATAAAACATACTCTCTCCCCATGCCTTCGGCCTGGTGGAGAGTGGAGACAACTAAACATACTCTCTCCCCATGCCTTCGGCCTGGTGGAGAGTGGAGACAACTAAACATACTCTCTCCCCATGCCTTCGGCCTGGTGGAGAGTGGAGACAACTAAACATACTCTCTCCCCATGCCTTCGGCCTGGTGGAGACAACTAAACATACTCTCTCCACCATGCCTTCGGCCTGGTGGAGACAACTAAACATACTCTCTCCCCATGCCTTCGGCCTGGTGGAGACAACACAATAAAAACACAAGTTTACGATTGGCACCAGGTCCACTTTATTTCCAGGCTTCAATGATGATGACCGACACCAACCCAATAATAGTACCATGGATAAAATCTATTGATAATAAATAGTGTACAGTATAATACTACCAAGAGCACATTTAAAAAAAAAAAAAAAAAAAAAAAAAAAGTACACACACACAGTAACATTATGCAGGCCTATACTATAGATCCCACGGCTGGGGGTTACTTCCTTCTATAGGAACCCATTTAGGAACGAGACCGGTTTCTGTGTCGGTGGTTCTCAACGTTTTTCACGTCAAGGACCCCAAAAAACTAGATGCAATTGGCCGCCCACTCCCACCTGAACATATGTTGTTCCAGGGACCCCCCCCCCCTTCCAGGGACCCCCCCCCCCCCAAGTAGCAGAGTTAAAAACATATATATATATATTCAAAGATTTGCGGCACATTTTCACGACTTTTCAAAAAATTGCAAGATCTACAAGAGCGTACAGTACTGTAGGTGCCACGCTACGAGCTTGTAGATCTGCTATTTTTTTTTTTCAATAGTTAAAGTATAACATAAATGCTTAAAACACCTGAAGGGGTTCCCGTCCTGAATGGGTTAAAGGTATATTCAGTGATTTCACTCTAAAAAACCATAGGTTTCGTTTTTGGCTGTGGGACCTAAGCCTTCGTCCAATCAGGATAGAGAGCCAAAAAAACGAAACCTAAGGTTTTATTTTACCCCCAGGGGTTAACTGGGGACAGGGAGGAACTCCTTATATGGTCAGTACACTCTATAGAGAGGATTATCACAACAAAACAAAAAAATAAGTGATATTTGAATTGAGTGAAATCACTGAATATACCTTTAACAGGGGCGATGATGCGTCTGTCTCTAAAGCCTATATATATAATATACATTATATACTGCATTATGTGCATGCATGTTCGTGAGTATTTATGTATGCTAAGACGTACAGTCCAGGCAGACGTTAAAGGAGAATTCCGTACTAGAAGGCTTTCTTACCTTTATTTGCAGTTTTGTTTCAATGTGTTATTTTGTGCATTAGTGGCTATTTCCCCTATACCGTAAGCCCTCAATGAATTGCATTGAATTGAATTGAATGGGGCATTGGGGTGTTGTGCTAATTCGCTTATTTCCGTCGCTCAAACACATATATTTTTTGTATATATCCTCTCTTCAATCATAATGTAAATAGTATCCCAAGCGGCACACTTTACTATACTTATTTCGATGGAAATAAGGAAATAGCCAATAATGCACTTTTTGCACAAAAACCACCTGGACCTCTTTGGTCGGGGGACGTAACTACAACTACAAATTAAGATTATTTTGTAGTTTCTATTATGGAATTCTCCTTTAATTGCCGCCACACTTGGTCCAAAAATGTCCCCGATTATGGAAATATCGGGTCACAGGTTTTGGCGTGAAAAAATAAGTTTCCGTTGCCTCATACAGTATACGTACAGTAGGCCAGACTTTGATCGCAATTATAACTACCGTGTTCATTCATTGACATATGTATATTTTTTAAAGTATTTGCCACATTTCATAGTTCATTTTGGCCTTACTCAAAACAGACGAGAGGCCGTGAGAGTAAAAGTTTCGGTATAATTTGCAATAATATATAAAAAGAAAATTCCGTAAATCATAATATTACCGCACCGGTCGTGAAAATAAAAAAAACAGTCAAGTAGCTTTAAAGCAGGTATACTTTGCACGCACGTAGACATGACAAAATACCATTACAAGACCCCCCGGTACGGTATCTATTACAAGACCCCCCAGGTTTCTATTTCACACGGAATCTCTGCCCCAAAGACCTAAAAAAAAACAAAAAAAAAAACAATGACTTTTGGTTTTCCACTTCAGGATAAGCGAATGGAAATATTTGTGGCAGAGAGAGAACACACACAGTCACTCTCCTCCTCGTGTGGAAACCATGACATGGAACCACCAAAAATAACTAACAACCTTTTCGGCAAACGGTTTTAACAGGCTTTAGTTCTGATATACTTATTGTTCCGACTGTCTTTAGACCGACAACCTGACGCTATTACCGCAAGCAAAGGCGCAACAACGCACGTCGGGTCCAACGCATGTTGGGGACTAGCGACAGACGTTGTGGTTTCCGTCGGACCTTTTGGCTGTGTCGGACCTTTTGGCTGTGTCGGACCCTTGGCTGTGTCGGACCCTTGGCTGTGTCGGACCCTTGGCTGTGTCGGACCCATGGCTGTGTCGGACCCTTGGCTGTGTTGGACCCTTGGCTGTGTCGGACCCTTGGCTGTGTCGGACCCTTGGCTGCGTCGGACCCTTGGCTGTGTCGGACCTTTTTGCGTGTGTGCATCACATCCCGGTGCAAACGGTCCATCGGAAACAGAACCAACACACAAAAAGGCCCCTGCATTCGCCCGGCGCCGCTCCGCCATTTAGTTTTGACACAGCTTTCCGTTCCTTGTGTTTCACTGCCGTGGTGGAAGGAAAGCGGTCCTTTTTTCAGGGTTTATATGACCGGGTCGGGTTTCACTGCCGTGGTGGAAGGAAAGCGGTCCTTTTTTCAGGGTTTATATGACCGGGTCGGGAGCGGACGGTCATTTATTTACGTCATGTTGCAAAGTCAAGTCATCTGGCAGGAAACCACAAGCAGGGAATCAGAAGAAGTACCCGAGATAATTCCCCCACCGCGATCATACTTTTTAGGGCCTATTACCCAATCTAAAAATCCTTGATGCGGCGTAGCTTTGCTGATTTCTTTAAAATAAATGTGAGTGTGCTTTCCAGAGACTATTATTCAGCATCTGTGTACCTTTGTTATCCCACGGGGGGGGGATTCTATTATATTGGCCCTAAAACTATGATCGTCGCTGGGGAATTATTATTTTGGGGTAGTTCTTATTCCGTTTGTGGTTTCTTGTCTAATGACTTAAGGCCTATTCATAGTCTGGATTTTCGGTGGTGAGGTGACCACCACCGCTCCGGTGGTGAGGTGACCACCGCTCCGGTGGTGAGGTGACCACCGCTCCGGTGGTGAGGTGACCACCGCCGCTCCGGTGGTGACGTGACCACCACCGCTCCGGTGGTGACGTGACCACCGCTCCGGTGGTGAGCTGACCACCGGAGCTGAAATAACGTTGAGCGGTGGTGGTGAGTAAAAACAGAGAGAAGGGCTGGGGCGGTGGTTTGCTCTTCACCGCGGCTCGTGACCCTGGTGAGCCCTGGTGGAGCCCTAGCCAGGCCTAGCCGTCCAGAGGCTGTCCCAGGTACACCATGGTGACTTCGGTGTTGCCGTAGACGGCGCTGACGGCGGGGAAGAGGAGGGCTTTGGGCAGCCCCCGGAAGGCCACGCCCAGGAACTCGAAGCCCCTCTCGAAGGCCAGCGTCTTGTCGTCCATGTCCAGGATCACGCGGATCCTCTCGCCGATCTGTGGACGGACAGACGGACGGACAGACAGACGGACGGACAGACAGACAGACGGACAGACAGACAAGCGTCGTTTTAGAGGTGACGGCGCAAAATCGTAATTTTGATGGCGAAGTGCACAAGGATGAACACAACAACCACCATCATAGAAAACGGTTGCACACAGGGGGGGCAAGAGTGAATTTTAACTATTTTCATCATGACGATAGTCTATTTTATATTATATTTTAATTTAAATCCTGAATTTCTTTTTGCTATTTTTTAAATTGGAATCCTGAAAGGTAATTTACATTTCCAATGCATTCAGTTATGGTTATGATAACTTTTTTTTTAACTAAATACAATAACACTGGACATTAAAAAAAGACAACATTGTAATACTAGTAATTAGAAATGAAATCAATAATATATCTGAATTCTGATATTAACCTGAGGGCCGCCTGCATTGAGTGAAGGTGGGGGCCGCATGTGCAGAAAAGGAATTACAAAATTAAGCTCTAAAAGATCATTCAAAATATATTTACATATTGAGTACTCGAATTTCGGGAGGTGTAGTTCCAGACTCTATATAGCATTCGGACATTGTGTGGAATAGTTGTGTGGCTAGTAGCTACGCCAGGTTATGTCTGGCCCTGACCTGATATTTATTGTTATACGTATTGATATACCAGGTTATGTCTGGCCCTGACCTGATATTTATATATCAGGTTGATGATCAGGTGATATTTATACCAGGTTATGTTATGTTATGTTATGTCTGGCCCTGACCTGATATTTATTGTTATACGTATTGATATACCAGGTTATGTTATGTTATGTCTGAACCCTGACCTGATATTTATTGTTATAGGGTTAGGGTTGCCAGGTTATGTCTGAACCCTGACCTGATATTTATTGTTATAGGGTTAGGGTTGCCAGGTTATGTCTGGCCCTGACCTGATATTTATTGTTATAGGGTTAGGGTTGCCAGGTCATGTCTGAACCCTGACCTGATATTTAGTTAAACAATAAGACATTGTTATGGGGTTAGGGTTGCCAGGTCATGTCTGAACCCTGACCTGATATTTAGTTAAACAATAAGACATTGTTATGGGGTTAGGGTTGCCAGGTCATGTCTGAACCCTGACCTGATATTTAGTTAAACAATAAGACATTGTTATAGGGTTAGGGTTGCCAGGTCATGTCTGAACCCTGACCTGGTATTTGGGCGCGTTGTTGCACTGGGGGAAGTTCCCGCTGACCTCCCCGTTGTGCAGCAGGTTGTTGTCCACCAGGTTCCAGCCCCAGCTCTGGTCGTCGCTGCCCAGCAGCGCCACGTAGCCCTGGCACTGCATGTTGGCCCGCTTGGTGGCCAGGCCGATGACGGCCACGGTGCCCAGCGGGCCCTCCCACCAGATCTCCCAGGCGTGGCGGCCCTCGGAGAAGCCGATCTTGCCGCGGGCGCCGTCGGTGCTCTGGGCGATGGGGTTGCGGTGCAGCGTGAAGCCGTTCTTCTTCACGTAGACGTTGCGCGAGCAGTCGTGGGAGCTGAGCGCGTGCTGGAAGGACTTCAGCTGTGTGGAGAAGACGGTACACACGGCGAGGTTAGGGGAGGGAATTAAAGACGGTACGCGGCGAGGTTAGGGAAGGGAATTAACCCATTCTGACCTGAGATCAGATTCATACGAGGTTTCCACTGGAACACACACTGGTCTGATTAACCCATTCTGACCCGAGATAAGATTCTTAGAAATGTCAGTCGTTCTTCGATTTTTCTAAAATAGCAGACCTACAAGCTCGTAGCGCGCCACTCGGTGGCGCGCAATGAGCTTGTAGATCTGCTATTTTTCAATAGCTAAAGCATAACATGATGCCAACACCAAAACGGGTTCCCGTTCAGAATGGGTTAAAGACGGTACGCGCCGAGGTTAGGGAAGGGAATTAAAGACGGTGCGCGGCGAGGTTAGGGAAGGTAGCTTTTCTGATAAACCTATGTTTCTACGTCAGTGGTGCTCAAACGTTTTCCATGTCAACAGATAAAAACTAGACTAAAATGTTAGGAAGGGACTGATGGACAAGAGATCCACTGTAAGTCATTTTACAATTTGTTGCATGCTGAAAATAGCCGATCTACTGTACAAGCTCACAACAGCGCGACGCGTTGTGGGCTTGTAGATCGGTGTATAAACAGTCGTTACGACACCATCAACGCCCACAAAAATACATTTTGTTCGACTAAATCAACTGTACATTTAGTCGACTAAAAACACTAAAACATTCCAGGTGACTAAAATGTGACTAAAACTGAAACTGAATACTATTCAAGAGACTATGACTAAAACAAAAAATCTAAATTCGCTGCCAAAAACACCACTGACCACAACACAACACACACACACACACACACACACACCTTGCTCTTGTAGGTGGGCAGGTTGCACAGGATGTCGGAGCGCAGCGCCTCGTCACTGAGCTGGCGTGCGATCAGGCTGCGCCACACCTCGCTGTTCTCGTCCGCCAGCACGGCGTTCCAGTGCCAGCACACCAGGGAGCACGGCTGGAGGTCCTCCAGCTCCAGGTAGGAGAAGATGTGCTCCAGGACGCGGCAGGGCAGCCGGCCCGCCACCGCGCAGACCGCGGGGTGGGGGCTGCAGCCACCGCCAGAGGCACCTGATGCAGGGGTGGGTGGAAACAGTTACTTAGTTAGTTAGTTACAACAAACGGCCAAGCTGCACCAGGCAATTTTGCGCTCGTGCGTATGCGTTTACTGCGCGCGTACAGTGTGTTTGGATAGGACCAATATATGTCAATGATACCAGCTACACCGGACGCACCGATACCGCGGGCCATCCTATGCGTGCTCTAAAAATAGGATCGGTTCTAAAAAATGTACGTGCGTATGCCCCCATGGAAACAGTTAGTTAGTTAGTTAGTTACAACTAACCCTAACCCGCCACCCCGCAGACCCCAGGATGGGGGCTGCAACCACCGCCAGGAGCACCTGATGCAGGGGTGGGACGTTTTTTGATTGGTTGATTGATAGATTGATTTAAGTATTTATTAACCCATTTTAGACCTGAGGAAGATTGTACAAAATGTCTTCACAGTTTTGTGAAAAACTGTGTCAGTCTTTCTCAAATATTTTCATGTCAAGGACCCCCGAAAAAGATATGAAATTGACCGCCGACCCCCATCTGAAAATATGTTGTTCCAGGGACCCCCCCCCCCGAAGCAAAGATTTTAGTTAAAAAACGTTCGCTCTTTATATATATATTATATATTATATTCAAAGATTTGTGCCACATTTTAACGATTTTTCAAGAATAACAGACCTACAAGCTCATAGCGCGGCACTCGGTGCCACGCTATGAGCTTGTAGATCACAGAGTGCTACGAGCTTATAGATCTGCTATTTTTGAAAAATCTTGAAAATGTTGAATATATATATTCATTCAGAGCGAGTTTTTAACTCAAATCTTTTGAAAACTTGTGAAATGGGACTTTCTGTACAATAAAGTACTTTATACGTTTGGTACATTTTGATGCCAATACTTAATGTAATTTTGCAATCTGGACTTTTACTTGTAATTGATCGATCGATTGATTGAATGGATGCATGACTGACTGAAATCGTTTATGCAGAATGGGTACAGTTCAAGGAAAATACAGGTCAATACAAACACTGTCTGCTATAAGAGCTTAAAAGCACTATTAAAAAAAGACTTGTTTACATAAGGGCCCTCCATTTTCAATCAATCAGTGACAGAGTATTTCTACGTTGCAGTATTATCGATACTTTAGTAAAAGTGAGGGGCACTCTTATCACACGTCATCTCATTCCGACCAATCACAATTAAATTTGCATCTCCTCACCTTCGTCTTCAATGTTTGTGTTTACACAAACGATCAAAGCTGGCCATTCATTGCCAATGGCATTCAATGTTTTTGTTTACACACACACACACACACACACACACACACACCCTCAATTCCTCAAAGCTGGAAACACATAGGAGAGACCCCTCAAAAACACTTGTTTACAACAGCGGGTCCTCCAATTGTCAAGTATTTCTAGATACATTGTAGATTTGCAGTATTGACATTTTGACTTATATAAGTAACTTGTATGTATTTTTTTAAATAAATCTCCACTGCACTGACCTGCTCCTGCCACCCCGCCCGTCGCCGCAGCCGCAGAAGCAGAAGCCCCATAGGAGGAGGGAGAGGAGTTGTTGCTGCAGCCCGCGGCGGCTGCGCCCATGCCGGCTTGGGCGTTGGAGGAGGACGCGGCGGCACCACCTCCACCTCCTCCAGAACCTCCTCCAGAACCTAGTCCACATATCCCTGCTCCTCCACCGCCACCACCACCTCCACCACCACCGCCTCCTCCTCCTCCCGACATCTTGTGGTGTATTATAGATGACGCCAGCCGACAGAAGACGTTTTTCTTCTTCGCCGCCCACACCATAAATGTTGTGACATCTACGAGGAGAAGAAGAAGAAGAAGAAGAATGCGCGGATGTGTAACATTTTTTTTTTAATATAAATACATTTGGCCCCCGTTTGAATTTTTAACGTGCAAAATAAACAGAGAGAGAGAGACTGAGAGAGAGAGAGAGAGAGAGAGAGAGAGAGAGTGAGAGGGAGGAGCCTCCCTGCCTGGCGTGGCGTGCAGTTGCAATGATGGCTGGAGGTGTTGCCACATTGTGGGGAAGAATCAGCAGCCAGGTCTAGGAAAATGGGCTTTTTGGGAAAATAGCAGATCTACAAAAAAAGAAAAGGAAATTATATAAATCTGGTATAATCTGGCACAAAATACATATTTTTTTAAATGGGTGGGGTCCTTCTTTGGACAAATACATTAATCTGGGGGTCCTTCCCTGGCATGAATTCAATGTGTGCGAATCACTGGTTTTCTGATAAGTACCCCAATGGAAACATATGCATATTGTTTATTGTTTATTGTTTATTGTTTATAAGGATCCCCATTAGATTTTGCCTTGACAAAAGCTAGACTTCCTGGGGTCCAGACAAACATTTAACAAAGGCAATACTTACAATTGTTTACAAACACTAACTCAAAATAAAACATAGTAAAATTAAATGTAAAATAAGAAATAAAAAACATAGGAGAAATAAAAAACAAAGAAAAACATAGCAAAAAAATCACTTTCAACAAATTATACATTTTAATTGTTATTTTCCCAGGGTTACTGCAGTTATATGGGTTACATAAGGTGTTCTTTTAACTTGATTTTAAAGATGAATTTTGTATTTGTATTGGTTATACACTTTGGTAGTGCATTCCAACCTATTACTGCTCTGTAGATAATAGAAGATTTAAGAATATTTGTTCTTGGTTTAGGTGCCACCAAAACACCCGAACAGCTGGCTTGTCTAGTCATATGGTTATGTTCGTCTCTTACATGTGCTATACCTGTTCAAAGAAATACTGTGGTTTTTTGTCCATTAATACATTTCTGAAAAACGACGTTTTCGGAACGACGTTTCCCCGGGCCACATTTCGACCATCACCCGTTCGCCTGCTATCGCTCGTATAGTCGCCGGGTCCCACAGACAAATAATGTACAGTACAGTACAGTACAGTACCCCCTCACACACACTTCTCTCACATCTCAAATTATTATTTTGGCAAAAATATGTTTTTTAACTTGTCATTTACTTTTAAACCCTGTTTCTAAATGGGCTAAAACACGTCTGCATGTTATAATAGTGTGTCTGCGAGGGTTGCGCACGTGCACGCAAATGTGTGTGTGCGCATGTGCGCGCGCATGTGTGTTATATGGGGCGCCAAACACACACTTCAAAAAGTAGCACTACACCACTGCTCAGTTCACACGGGTGTGATTTTCGAATTAAAAAAGGGAAAGTCCCCTCACCCTCTTTTTCCATAGACTACTGTACACGTCCTCCCCCTTCTTTTTTTCATTTCTTTAACTGTATGACGATTTCCTTTTTTTTCATACACCGGTAATTGTATATAAGTCTTTCATTTTTTAACTGTACCCATTCTACAGACTGTGAATACAATTTTCAATCAATCAATCAATCAACATTCTCCTATGTTTTTTATTTTCTTATTTTATTTTACTATGTTTTATTTTGAGTTAGTGTTTGTAAACAATTGCCTGTGTTAAATGTTTGTCTGTGTCGGACCCCCCAGGAAGACTAGCTTTTGTCAAGGCAAAAGCTAATGGGGATCCTTATAAACAATAAACAATAAATAATAAACAATCAATCAATCCTTGTATTGAACTTTGCTTTCCCGTGCAATTTTATTCTACAAACTGATAACTTAAAAAGGAAAAAAAAATCAATCAATCAATTTAAAACAACATAAACAAACCCCATAAGAAAAAAAAACACAATCCTACCAAAGTATTTACAAGCAAGCAAAACAAAAACAAAGCCCGATGTCGCTTGTAATAAGCAGACATGGCAACACTGGCTGAAAGGAAGCGATGCGTCAAGGTCCTGGAAGAACCATAGAGTCATCATGGGAAGAATATGGATGACGTTTTTTTTTTTTTTTTTTTATCGATATGAAACGAGCACAACATTTAGAGACGAACAAAATCTACACTTATATATATATATATATATATTAAAAAAAACATGAAATCATGTATTAGTGCTTTTTCTGGTTTTATATCTGTTATTAAAGACTCTTTAATAACAGATTTTGTAACATTGACCTGTATTTTCCTTTGAACTGTACCCAGCCAGGATTCTACAAACGGTGAATATAAAATTAAAAAAACACGGAGTGGTTGCACCACTCAAAAAAAAAAAAATCAAAAAAATCACGACAATCACAATTTCACTTGCCGATCACGTGACTAAACAGGCGGAAGTGACGTCACGTGTACGGCTCTCCGCCTCCCTCCTCTCCCAGAGCACAGACAGTCACAGTAGATAGAGTTCAGTTGGTTTAGCATCGGCAGCACAGCATCCTTCCATCCATCCTTTACGCACACTACACTACACACAACACAACACGCACAACGCAATCCACACACACACTGTCTTTCTGGAGGAGGCGCGCACACGAAGAAACACTCCATCTTTTATTTTTTACTTTCCTTACAGATCGGCGGAGCCGTGTGCTTTAACGGCAACACAACACACACACACACACACACACACACACACACACACACACACACACACACTCTCTGCTTCAATACAGAGCAGCAGGACACAAACTGAACGGTACGTGCTCTGTGTGTAGTGTGTAGTGTGTGTGTACTGTGTGTGTGTTCTGTGTGTGATGTGTCTGTGTGTACTATGTTGTGTGTGTGTGTGTGTACTATGTAGTGTGTGTGTGTCTGTGTGTGTGTGTGTGTGTGTGTGTGTGTGTGTGTGTGTTTGCATTGTGTATATCTCTCAGAGAGTGGAGGAAGGGGGAGGAGTGTGTGTTTTGTGTTATTGCAGCAGCATATTAGGGGAAGGGGGGGCTCTGGGGGGGGGGGGGGGGGGGGCGGTGGTATTACAGCTAGGCCTGCATACATCCCATAGCCCGGAGGGGTGGTGGGTCGGTCGTCGTGCTCTGATTGGCTGCCACAGCTGCTGCGCTTCCCTTGTAAATCAGTGGGTTTTCACTTTTCAACCAGTGGTCCGGGGACCACCCGTGGTCCTTGAGGGGGTTCCAGGTGGTCCCCATATACAGCTAAATGATGGAGAGTTTGGTAACCAAATGGACCCTTATTATATCTTTAAATCTTGATGATAATAATAATTATGTAACTCTCAAGAGTTACATTATTGTTGAACATCTGCATTACATAATTTAATTACAAGAAGTCTACACAATTATCTCTCCTATATGGCACCAACATCAATACAGCTTGGAATTGTGTAGCCCCTTTCGGAACCCCCTGGGTCAGCCCAATCTATCGTGCCGAACCGTTCTGGGTCTCAAAAATGTCAGAAACTTCAGTACCATTGGGTTCTGACTTGGTGGGGCTAGGAATTGTGGGCCTGGGAGTCTAAATCTCATCAAACGGTGGTTCCGTGGCTCAAATACCCAATGAAAAATAACGGGCCTTGATATGAAAAGGGTTGAAATTAAACCACTGCTGTAAAGATATTATTATTTAGCATTTTGCCCCATGCAGAAGAAAAGGGGGTTTAGTTTTTGACAGCAAATTTCTGATTTAGTTGTAGTGTTTTCTTATTTTATTTTTAGGGGCGATATCCCAGCTTTTAGGGTTTGTGCCTACACGTATGTTTGTATGTTTGTAGGCACATATTGACACGGGTCAATATACAGTTTTGTAGTTTTTGTTTTATTTATTCGCAATAAAAACATTATAGAAAATAAATAGAAATATGTTCAGGGATCTCACTAATGAACAAGTTAGGCCATTTAGTCCTGAGAACTGATTCCACAAATGTATTTCTAAATCATGACAGTTTTCAGAAAAACCTATGTTTTTATGTCACTGGTGCTCAAAGTTTTTCATATATATATATGAAATTGACTGCGAAACCCCATTTGAAAATATGCTGTTCCAGGGACATCCTCCCAAAAGCAAATATTTGAGTTAAAAATGTTCACATTTTCACGATTAATTCTTTTTAGCAAATCTACAAACTCGTAGCGCAGCACTCGCTATGAGCTATGAGCTTGTAGATCTGCTATTTTTCAATAGCTAAAATCCAGTATAACACAATGCTTAAAACACCAAAAGGGGTTCCTGACCTGTTCAGAATGTCTTTTAAACATATTAATCAAACCTTTGTATCAACTCAAGGCTAATCCAAACAAACACATACAGACAGACACAGAGAGCCTGGCTGTATATCAGAGCAGAAGATCAGCCAGTTGTCATGACGACCAATAGTCAATCACAGCAGAGCGTTCCTCGTGGCAATGGGATGCTGCTGCTGCGACTGGCTGCCCCCCCACCCCCACCACCACCGGCCTGTTGACAGTAGACAGACTGTACTGTCCCATCACCAATGATCAATGTCACGGTCGTCATACCGTACCGTACGGCATGGCATGTCACTCACATGAGGCTACTGTAGTCCTTTTATTGCTATAAAGCTATGATTCATAATGTATATGCAATAATACGGGATGATGCACAATAACACCAGAGAGAGACGACATGTGAAATCACCGTAGCTTGCCTTAGCCTGCCTGAGCTAATATAGCTTAAAGGCTTGTGTTGTGGTACAGACTGTAGTCCACTGTACTAGTCCAGCAATGATTTGGACTTGTATAACGTAATGGGTTATTATATTAGTGGTTTTCAACCGTTTTTCACATCAAAGGTCTATTATTTGCGAACGCAGTGAGCACTTACTATGAGACCTAGCAGATCATGTCTGTCTGTGCGTGCGTGTGTCCCCCCCTTTGTGCCCATATATGGATCTGAGTGATTTGTTTGTGATTGATGCAACACACTCCATATTTGGACGTATAGCTGCTTTGGGGACTCCTTATATGGTTATGGCTGAGTCATGGTGACATGAGACTTAAAAAAAATAATGACTTAAAAATAAATCTTAAAAGAACCCAGATATGTACGAGCTGCGTTCGCTTCCCGCGTTTGCGCATCTTACTGGTATATAGTCTATTATATATAATTCAGCATTTCATGTCAAGGACCCCCAGAATTATCTGAATTTGGCCGCGGCCCCCCCATCTAAAGATATGTTTGTACCAGGGACCCCCCCCCAGAAGCAAAGATTTGAGTTAAAGGCGTTCGCTGTGAAAGAATATATATATTTAAAGATTCGCGCCACATTTTCAAGATAAAAAAAAAATAGCAGACCTACAAGCTCGTAGCGCGGCACTCGGTGCCGCGCTATGAGCTTGTAGATCTGCTATTTTTCAATAGCTAAAGTATAACGTAATGCTTAAAACACCAAAAGGGGTTCCCACCCAAAATGGGTTAATGTAAGTATAGTGTAAGATTTCTGGATATTTAGAAAACATTAACCTCGATATTTAATACAATATTAATAATATATCTCATTCGTTCTGTTCTTCTGTGTTCTTTTAACTGCAGCTTCTTGCGAGCGTGCCGACACCATTATGAATCCTGCCTACAGCCCCACGCCAACAGGGGTCCCCTATGCCAACCAGAAGGGTGCGCTCTACCCAGGTACTGTGTGTGTGTGTGTGTGTGTGTGTGTGTGTGTGATGTCGTCAAGCTTGGCTAGCCATTTAGAACTGTGTGCTCATGTGTGTGTGTGTGAGAGAGAGAGATTCAGTGTCATAATCGTTGAGGGAGGACGAGGTGAATTTACCGACCCATGCGATGACCGGTCGACCCATGAGGCACTGGCCCACCCATGAGCCACTGGCCCACCCATGAGCCACTGGCCGACCCATGTGGCCGACCGGGTCGACCCGGTCACCTCCCTCCTTCCGGAATCGAACGACAAGCTGACATTAAAATGGATGTGATAATTAAAAGTCATTGTTCATTTTCTCCCTGGATTGCAGGGTTCCCCATGGGCTTTGCACCGGCATACCCTGCCAACATGTACCCAGGGGCCAACCCGGCCTTCCCTACAGGTAAGCACTTAGTAGAGTAGTAGTAGTAGTTTATTTATTTTGGTCATTATAACAAATCAATACAGTGCCTGCTTATTGTTTTTTTTTTGCAAAATAAACATTGACCAAAAAGGTGTAGGCTGAAGCCTAAGCTTATAGTGCCTTAACCCTTCTAACAGATAAATGGCTTTCATAGGTAAAATAATACAACAAAGCAAACAGAAGGGGAAAAAAACAAGAAAACAAAACAAAAACATAACATAAAACAAAAATAAAGACAGACCAGGACAATACAGTTAACAGGAACAAGGCAAAAAAGAACAAAAACAAGAAAACAAAACAAAAACATAACATAAAACAAAAATAAAGACAATACAGGACAATACAGTTAACAGGAACAAGGCAAAAACAACAAAACTAAACACAAAACGAGAAAACTAAACATCATAATAAACACTTGCCTCCATCATAATAAACACTTGCCTCCATCATAATAAACACTTGCCTCCCTACACTGGCTCCCAAGTTAATTACGGAATACATGTATTAAGACTCTAGTCATTAAACACACACAGAGCCCTCCATGGCCAGGCACCTCCTTATCGCTCTGACCTGCTCCAGCCGTATGTGTGCCCAGAAGGTCCCTGAGATCCACATCACAGGCTTCGCTGGTTTGTTCCTCAGACAAAACTAGTAACTAAAAGGTCATCGAGCCTTTGCAGGTTCTGCCCCTACAGGCTATGGAATGAGCTCCCACTCCACCTTGAGAACTGTGGATTCTGTGGACATTTTTCAAAGGACTGTTGAGAACTCACCTTTTTAGACGGCTTGGTTAAATGTTGATTGCTTTATTTTAACTGTATTTTGTCCCTAGTGATTTAGTTCTTGATTTGTTTTATTGACTTGTTTTACTTTTGTGCGGGAACCCCTTTTGGTGTTTTAACTAAGCATTATGTTATACTTTAGCTATTGAAAAATAGCAGATCTTCAAGCTCGTAGCGCGCCACCGAGTGGCGCGCTACAAGCTTGTAGGTCTGCTATTTTAAAGAAATCGTAAAAATACGGCACAAATCTTTGAATATATATATTCTTTCAGAGCGAATGTTTATTTATTTATTTTGACGTCAGGCCTAAATGGGTTACTTTGTGACTGTAATTGTCTGTGAAAGGTGCTCTAAAAATAAACTTTACTTACTTACTTACTTACTTACTAGTCTGGGGAATCGGTTTGGTAATGTTTCCGAGAGAGACGGTGTCAGAGTTCACAGGCGGCAGTGAGCTCTGCCCCCGAAGAGAGGGACGCTGTGTTAAAGGAGAATTCCATACTAAAAGGCTTTCTTACCTTTCTTTGTAGTTGTTACGTCCCCACCAAAGAGGTCCAGGTGTTATTTTGTGCAAAAGCTCCTTATTGGCTATTTCCCCTACCATAAGCCCTAAATGAATTGCATTGAATTGAATGGGATGTATGGGGTGTTGTGCTAATTCGCTTATTTCCATCGCTCAAAATTATATATTTTTTGTATATATCCTCTCTTCATAATGTAAATAATAACCCAAGCGGCACACTTTACTACTTATTTCGATGGAAATAAGCGAATTAGTACAACACCCCATACATCCCATTCAATTCAATGCAATTCATTTAGGGCTTATGGTAGGGGAAATAGCCAATAAGGAGCTTTTGCACAAAATAACACCTGGACCTCTTTGATGGGGACGTAACAACTACAAAGAAAGGTAAGAAAGCCTTTTAGTATGGAATTCTCCTTTAACAATGAATTGTGGTTTGAGGATTTCTGCAACATATGAGGCCATTTGGCGTGAGCTGTGTACACCTGTGTTTCTCTGAGCTGATGCTGTGTACACCTGTGTTTCTCTCTGAGCTGATGCTGTGAACACCTGTGGTTCTCTCTGAGCTGATGCTGTGAACACCTGTGGTTCTCTGAGCTGATGCTGTGTACACCTGTGGTTCTCTCTGAGCTGATGCTGTGAACACCTGTGGTTCTCTCTGAGCTGATGCTGTGAACACCTGTGGTTCTCTCTGAGCTGATGCTGTGTACACCTGTGGTTCTCTCTGAGCTGATGCTGTGAACACCTGTGGTTCTCTCTGAGCTGATGCTTTGTACACCTGTGGTTCTCTCTGAGCTGATGCTGTGTCCACCTGTGGTTCTCTCTGAGCTGATGCTGTGTACACCTGTGGTTCTCTCTGAGCTGATGCTGTGTTCACCTGTGGTTCTCTCTGAGCTGATGCTGTGTTCACCTGTGGTTCTCTCTGAGCTGATGCTGTGTTCACCTGTGGTTCTCTCTGAGCTGATGCTGTGAACGCCTGTCTGTGGTTCTCTCTGAGCTGATGCTGTGAACACCTGTGGTTCTCTCTGAGCTGATGCTGTGAACACCTGTGTTTCTCTCTGAGCTGATGCTGTGTACACCTGTGGTTCTCTCTGAGCTGATGCTGTGTTCACCTGTGGTTCTCTCTGAGCTGATGCTGTGTACACCTGTCTGTGGTTCTCTCTGAGCTGATGCTGTGAACACCTGTGGTTCTCAAACCTTTTCATAATAATAATAATAACGAGTAAGACGCGCAAACGCGGGAAGCGAACGCAGATCGTAAATTGCAATAACAATTCACCATGACTCAGCCATAACCATATTAGGAGTCCCCAAAGCAGCTATACGTCCAAATATGGAGTGTGTTGCATCAATGACAAACAAATCACTCAGCTCCATATATGGGCACAAAGGGGACACACAGACGGACACACGGACACACGGACACACAGACATGATCTGCTAGGTCTCATAGTAAGTGCTCACTGCATTCGCAATAAGAACTTTATTCAGCACTTCTTAAAACATGCATTACAAAGTGCTGTACAACGGTTAAATAACATCACATAGCAGCGTGATAATACAAGGATAAGATAAAAAACAGATTTAAGAGAGGCCTCTTGCTAAACAAGAGATTAGGTTCATGTCAAGAACCCCCAGAATGACACTCGTTAGCCTGCGGACCCCCATTTTAATTATTTTTATGGCAGTGATTTTCAACCATTTCAAGGGACCCCCAGGTTTGACCTGAATTAGGCTATATGGTCCCCCATTTAAAGCCATTTCTATCTCTGGGACCCCCCAATGTAATATTGTAAAATCCAAGTTAATTTTACTCTTAATAAAATAAAACTTTATTTGTATAGCACCTTTCATGACATGAAATGCAGCTCAAAGTGCTTTACAGAAAAATGGAGAATAAAAGAAAAGCAAGGCAACAACATTAAAAACAAGCAGTAATGCAATACAGTGAGGACATGAATAACAAAAATAAGAAATAAAAGATCAATTAAAAGCAATGTTGTAGAAGTGGGTCTTGAGCTGAGCTTTAAAAATGTCTACAGAGGCTGCCTGACGAAGGTACAGTGGGAGCTTGTTCCATGCCGACGGCCCCTAGAAGCAAAAAGCTGCTTCCCCGTATTCTTTTGTTGCCATTTTTTTGGCAAAGTGAGCAGGCCAGCAGTGGAAGACCTTAGGGGGCGGTTTGGGACATATTTACTATTTAGGCAGGCAGTCATGTAGGTAGGAAGGTCTTGAGAGTGTACAAACATTCGTACACTCTCTTTGAGTTACAGACCCATAAGAGGGTCCATTTTGGTTCCTATAACTACTGCTACAGAGCTGAACATGAGGTTATATCTTCCCTTCTTCTCTGGTAGTCCTGCCTCAAAGCAAGACCAGAGGTAGAAAACTGTCGTTCCCTGATGTCATCATTGTGAAATCCACAATCTCGACCGCGGTAAAAAAAGGATGATGATGATGATCATTTTGGGTGGGAACCCCTTTTGGTGTTAGCATTATGTTATGCTTTACCTATTGAAAAATAGCAGATCTGCAAGCTCATAGCGCGCCACCGAGTGGCGCGCTACGAGCTTGTAGGTCTGCTATTTTTGAAAAATCGAAGAACGACTGACATAGAAACATAGCTTTTTCAGAATACTGCCAGGATGTAAAAGACATTTTTCGAATCTGATCTCAGGTCAAAATGGGTTAAATAGCTGCAGGGGACCCCCTGGAACTCCCTCAGGGACCCCTAGGGGTTCCCGGGACCCCCACTTTGGATGTACACTTATTTGATATCTGCCCTCCCTCCCTCCCACGCAGGCTACGCTCCCGGCGCTCCCTTCAAGATGTCCTGCTCTCCCAACGCGGGGAACCTCCCTCCGTACGCCTCGTCCCCTAACCCCTACCAGACCGCCATCTACCCGCTAAGGAGCGCCTTCCCCCACCAACAGAACCCCTACGCACAGGTCAGTGTACGAGAGTGACATTTTGTCGGGATTCCCGTGGGTCACGTGATTCCCGCGGGAATCCCGTGGGATGGGATTAACATTTTTATTAATCCCGTGATCGGGACGGGACGGGAATTACAATTTACAATTTAGGCATTTAGCAGACGCTCTTAATCCAGAGCGACTTACATTAAGCAAGAACAAAAGCATGGGAATACATCACATAAAGACATTTATCATGAAACATGCGTAGCTAAGAAAGTAACAGTGGAATATCTATAATGAAACTATACATATAAGCTATACATCTATACTACTATGCTACACATATGTACTATGACGTGCTATGACTACTAGAATTGCTATCTAAGGGGGTGGGGTAAGTGCTATGGGCCATGATGGAGTCTGAAAAGGTGGGTTTTCAGACTGCGGCGGAAGATTGGGAGTGATGCTGCAGTTCTGACTGCAATGGGAAGTGCATTCCACAGTTTTGGAGCCAGAAGGGAGAAGAGTTTGGGACGTGTGGAGCGTTGTCCCGGCGTTTTTAGTGAGGGTACTTCCAGCTTCCCTGCGTTGGCTGATCTGAGTGAGCGGGAGGGTTTGTAGGGTTCGATCATACTTGCAAGATATGGGGGAGCCATACCTTTGGTTGCTTTGAATGCCAGCATCAGGGTTTTGTATTCTGTGCGGGCAGCGACCGGGAGCCAGTGGAGGGAGCGGAGCAGGGGGGGGGGAATGAAAGTCAACGGGAGCGTGCAGGAGCGGGAATGACATCTATCTATAGAATCATAATGATCATTTTCAGCTGGTCGTGGCGCCAACCAAAAGAACAGAAGCACCCATATTTGTAGTCATCTTTCAGTGAGACAACGCTCTTTTGACTTGCGTTAGCAAGTCAAAAGAACTACACATACCCATAATCCATAATAATAAAAAAAAAAACAGGAGCGGGATGGGAGTGGGAGTCATTCTACAGGAGTGGGACAGGACAGGATTTTGTTTTGTGGGACAGGACAGGAGTGGAAATCCACTCCCGTGTCAGTCTACGGCTGTACGCGCACCGAGAAACCACGCGAGTTCGATGCTCGATCAGTGTCGCGTTAGCCAGACGACTAATCTCCGAATGCTTCAGGCGGGCCGTGATGCCGTCGTCGTAATGGATGATTTTGACGTGTTCTGAAAATAGCCGATCTACTGCGACGCGCTGCGAGCTTGTAGATCAGCTATTTTCAGCATGCAACCAAGTTTTAAAATGACTTATCCTGGATCTCTTGTCCACTATAGTCCCTTCCTAATCCTATAACATTTTAGTCTAGTTTTTTATTTGTTGACACAATTGTCAGTATATTTAGTCATCGTAGCTTAGTGTTCATTTATTTGGTCCGTTTGGTTTTCCTCAGTGTAAAAAAGGTAGTCGCCGAACATTCTTCGTGGTGAATACGCAAAACGTATAATGGCTCACGTTGGTTCACAGCGAATATGTTTATTACATTGATGCAGAGCCATATATGATATAATGATGAGTTCCTGAACAAAGCCTCCCTCCTCGCCTACAAAGTGCTGCTCATCAGCGATGGTGAATGTAAAACCCTAGGGGACACGGGGAGAACATGTGAGGGTACCTACCCTAGGAGACACGGGGAGAACATGTGAGGGTACCTACCCTAGGGGACACGGGGGGAGAACATGTGAGGGTACCTACCCTAGGGGACACAGGGAGAACATGTGAGGGTACCTACCCTAGGGGACACAGGGAGAACATGTGAGGGTACCTACCCTAGGGGACACGGGGGGAGAACATGTGAGGGTACCTACCCTAGGGGACACGGGGGGAGAACATGTGAGGGTACCTACCCTAGGGGACACAGGGAGAACATGTGAGGGTACCTACCCTAGGGGACACGGGGAGAACATGTGAGGGTACCTACCCTAGGGGACACGGGGAGAACATGTGAGGGTACCTACCCTAGGGGACACGGGGAGAACATGTGAGGGTACCTACCCTAGGGGACACGGGGAGAACATGTGAGGGTACCTACCCTAGGGGACACGGGGAGAACATGTGAGGGTACCTACCCTAGGGGACACGGGGAGAACATGTGAGGGTAACTACCCTAGGGGACACGGGGAGAACATGTGAGGGTACCTACCCTAGGGGACACGGGGAGAACATGCAAACTCCAACACCATTCTCGTGTAAAGACCACCTCTCTCTCTCTCTCTCTCTCTCTCTCTCTCTCCAGGCGCTGCTAGCATCACATCAACAGGCGGCGTACTTCACGCAGCCCCTCTACGCGGCCGCGGCGGCCCCGCCCCCCCACGTCATCCACCACACGACGGTGGTGCAGCCCAACGGGATGCCCAGCGCCGTGCCCATGTACGCCCCCCACCCGCACCACCACCCCCACCACCACCACCACATGCACCAGCCGAGGCACGCCGGGGGAGGGGCCGGCATCACCATGGGCATGGTGGCCGGCACCACCATGGCAATGTCCGCCGGTGAGTCACAGCCATACACTGTAAAAAAAAAAAAAAATCACACCTGTGTGAACCGAGTGGTGCAACTCCCCTCTCTCCCCCCTCCTCTCTCTCTCTCTCTCTCTCTCTCTCTCTCTCTCTCTGCTCCGTCAGATTAGCTTTATTATGGATATCAATCCGCGTCTCTGAGAACTATTTTTTCATTATTATTATTTTGGCTCGGCCTTTCCTTCTTTAGCGAACCTAGACAGTTCATTATTATTTTGGCTCGGCCTTTCCTTCTTTAGCGAACCTAGACAGTTCATTATTATTTTGGCTCGGCCTTTCCTTCTTTAGCGAACCTAGACAGAAAGGTTTCATGACCATGTTTATTAAGGTAATACAGTCTAGGTGAAGTTGGGCCCAAATACATGGACCTCTATGGAGATATGGGGTTTTTTTTGGGCCCAATGACAGCGCCACAACAGGCCATTATATGAACTTTCAGGCTTCACAAGATATCTGTCTGACTGCCCCCCCTGGTCACAGCGAGGGGGGCATGTCTGCCGGTGAGTCAGCGCTGGTTTCGGGACTGCCATGGTGCAGAGCCTCTAGCTTTTCAGGAGGAGAATAACCCTGGTTGGACGTAGCGTGTGGAAGGAACACGTTATTCCAACCAGTTCCTTTCCCCTCTTATTTGTCGGTATTGCGTACTATTTGCATTGTATTTGTCGGTATTGCGTAGTATTTGCATTGTATTTGTCGGTATTGCGTAGTATTTGCATTGTATTTGTAGGTATTGCGTACTATTTGCATTGTATTTGTCGGTATTGCGTACTATTTGCATTGTATTTGTCGGTATTGCGTACTATTTGCATTGTATTTGTCAGTATTGCGTAGTATTTGCATTGTATTTGTAGTTATTGCGTACTATTTGCATTGTATTTGTCGGTATTGCGTACTATTTGCATTGTATTTGTCGGTATTGCGTACTATTTGCATTGTATTTGTCGGTATTGCGTAGTATTTGCATTGTGTTTGTCTGTATTGCGTACTATTTGCATTGTGTTTGTCGGTATTGCGTACTATTTGCATTGTATTTGTCGGTATTGCGTACTATTTGCATTGTATTTGTCGGTATTGCGTACTATTTGCATTGTATTTGTCAGTATTGCGTAGTATTTGCATTGTATTTGTAGTTATTGCGTACTATTTGCATTGTATTTGTCGGTATTGCGTACTATTTGCATTGTATTTGTCGGTATTGCGTACTATTTGCATTGTATTTGTCGGTATTGCGTACTATTTGCATTGTATTTGTCGGTATTGCGTAGTATTTGCATTGTATTTGTAGTTATTGCGTACTATTTGCATTGTATTTGTCGGTATTGCGTAGTATTTGCATTGTATTTGTAGGTATTGCGTAGTATTTGCATTGTATTTGTCGGTATTGCGTAGTATTTGCATTGTATTTGTCGGTATTGCGTAGTATTTGCATTGTGTTTGTAGGTATTGCGTACTATTTGCATTGTATTTGTCGGTATTGCGTAGTATTTGCATTGTATTTGTCGGTATTGCGTAGTATTTGCATTGTATTTGTCGGTATTGCGTAGTATTTGCATTGTATTTGTCGGTATTGCGTAGTATTTGCATTGTGTTTGTAGGTATTGCGTAGTATTTGCATTGTATTTGTCGGTATTGCGTAGTATTTGCATTGTATTTGTCGGTATTGCGTAGTATTTGCATTGTATTTGTCGGTATTGCGTAGTATTTGCATTGTATTTGTAGTTATTGCGTACTATTTGCATTGTATTTGTCGGTATTGCGTAGTATTTGCATTGTGTTTGTAGGTATTGCGTACTATTTGCATTGTATTTGTCGGTATTGCGTACTATTTGCATTGTATTTGTAGTTATTGCGTACTATTTGCATTGTATTTGTCGGTATTGCGTAGTATTTGCATTGTGTTTGTAGGTATTGCGTACTATTTGCATTGTATTTGTCGGTATTGCGTACTATTTGCATTGTATTTGTAGGTATTGCGCACCTATTGTATTTGTCTGTATTGCGTACCTATTGTGTTTGTCGGTATTGCGTACTATTTGCATTGTGTTTGTCGGTATTGCGTACTCTTTGCATTGTGTTTGTCGGTATTGCGTACTATTTGCATTGTGTTTGTCTGTATTGCGTACTTATTGTGTTTGTCGGTATTGCGTACTATTTGCATTGTGTTTGTCGGTATTGCGTACTATTTGCATTGTGTTTGTCTGTATTGCGTACTATTTGCATTGTGTTTGTCTGTATTGCGTACTATTTGCATTGTGTTTGTCGGTATTGCGTACTATTTGCATTGTGTTTGTCTGTATTGCGTACTATTTGCATTGTGTTTGTCTGTATTGCGTACTATTTGCATTGTGTTTGTCTGTATTGCGTACTATTTGCATTGTGTTTGTCTGTATTGCGTAGTATTTGCATTGTATTTGTCGGTATTGCGTACTATTTGCATTGTATTTGTAGTTATTGCGTACTATTTGCATTGTATTTGTCGGTATTGCGTAGTATTTGCATTGTATTTGTCGGTATTGCGTAGTATTTGCATTGTATTTGTCAGTATTGCGTACTTTTTGCATTGTATTTGTCGGTATTGCGTACTATTTGCATTGTATTTGTCGGTATTGCGTAGTATTTGCATTGTATTTGTCAGTATTGCGTACTATTTGCATTGTATTTGTCGGTATTGCGTACTATTTGCATTGTATTTGTCGGTATTGCGTAGTATTTGCATTGTATTTGTCGGTATTGCGTACTATTTGCATTGTATTTGTCGGTATTGCGTAGTATTTGCATTGTATTTGTCGGTATTGCGTAGTATTTGCATTGTATTTGTAGTTATTGCGTACTATTTGCATTGTATTTGTCGGTATTGCGTAGTATTTGCATTGTATTTGTCGGTATTGCGTAGTATTTGCATTGTATTTGTCGGTATTGCGTAGTATTTGCATTGTGTTTGTAGGTATTGCGTACTATTTGCATTGTATTTGTCGGTATTGCGTAGTATTTGCATTGTATTTGTCGGTATTGCGTACTATTTGCATTGTATTTGTAGTTATTGCGTACTATTTGCATTGTATTTGTCGGTATTGCGTAGTATTTGCATTGTATTTGTCGGTATTGCGTAGTATTTGCATTGTATTTGTCGGTATTGCGTAGTATTTGCATTGTATTTGTCAGTATTGCGTACTATTTGCATTGTATTTGACGGTATTGCGTACTATTTGCATTGTATTTGTCGGTATTGCGTACTATTTGCATTGTATTTGTCGGTATTGCGTACTATTTGCATTGTATTTGTCGGTATTGCGTAGTATTTGCATTGTATTTGTCGGTATTGCGTAGTATTTGCATTGTATTTGTCGGTATTGCGTAGTATTTGCATTGTATTTGTCGGTATTGCGTACTATTTGCATTGTATTTGTCGGTATTGCGTAGTATTTGCATTGTATTTGTCGGTATTGCGTACCTATTGTGTTTGTCGGTATTGCGTACTATTTGCATTGTGTTTGTCTGTATTGCGTAGTATTTGCATTGTGTTTGTCTGTATTGCGTAGTATTTGCATTGTGTTTGTCTGTATTGCGTACTATTTGCATTGTGTTTGTCTGTATTGCGTACTTATTGTATTTGTCGGTATTGCCTATACTATTTGCATTGTGTTTGTCGGTATTGCGTACTATTTGTCGGTATTGCGTACTATTTGCATTGTGTTTGTCTGTATTGCGTACTATTTGCATTGTGTTTGTCTGTATTGCGTAGTATTTGCATTGTGTTTGTCTGTATTGCGTACTATTTGCATTGTGTTTGTCTGTATTGCGTACTTATTGTATTTGTCGGTATTGCCTATACTATTTGCATTGTGTTTGTCGGTATTGCGTACTATTTGTCGGTATTGCGTACTATTTGCATTGTGTTTGTCTGTATTGCGTACTATTTGCATTGTGTTTGTCTGTATTGCGTACTATTTGCATTGTGTTTGTCTGTATTGCGTACTATTTGCATTGTGTTTGTCTGTATTGCGTACTATTTGCATTGTGTTTGTCTGTATTGCGTACTATTTGCATTGTGTTTGTCTGTATTGCGTACTATTTGCATTGTGTTTGTCTGTATTGCGTACTATTTGCATTGTGTTTGTCTGTATTGCGTACTATTTGCATTGTGTTTGTCTGTATTGCGTACTATTTGCATTGTGTTTGTCGGTATTGCGTACTCATTGTATTTGTCGTCTCTCCTCTCTCTCAGGAACCTTGTTGACGACTCATTCGCCAGCCCCCGTCTCCCCTCACCCGGTCACGATGCCCACATATCGCCCCCCTGGCACGCCCACCTACAGTTACGTGCCTCCGCAGTGGTGAACACCGGGCAGGCTGGTGAGTACCCCAAAAATGTTGAACCCATTAAGACCTGAGTGAGGACCCGATTCTACAAAATGTCTTCTAAATCAGTTTTCTGAAAAAACCCTAGGTTTCTATTCAGTATTTTAGCTGTGACGTGAGCGCCCCCTCCTGAGATACTTCCGGGTCCTACTTTTGTGTCGCTTTTGTGTCCCCATAGAGTTATACTGTGACGCAAACCAATGCAAACTAGATTCAACATGCTCAAGCCTGCACACATTATAAATATCCCCCCGAAATATTTTACAGAGCAAATGGTTGCCACTTGCCACCTTCAATAATGATGATAATAATAGTCTTTTATTGTCTCCACATCATATATGTTTGTTGTCATGGACACTTGTACAAAACATTAATAATTCTACTCGAGTTGGAAGCATTAAGACCCATTTTAACCCTCCATGGCTTCCTTTCTGAAAAATAACGTCATTGTAAAATGATTCACGCGTTTAGATATTCTATTTACAATGAGATGCGGACGGGAGCTGGTGCCACTTGGACCCGGACGTAACGTAGGACTACAACATGACCCGGACGTAACGTAGGACTACAACTTGACCCGGACGTAACGTAGGACTACAGAATGACCCGGACGTAACGTAGGACTACCAAATGACGTCGGACTTAAATACTGAATATCAGTGCAGCGGTGGTCAAAATATTTCATGTCAAGGACCCCAAATATTGGGTCGGTTGTCAAATATGTATTTGACAACCGACCTCCATCTGAAAATATGTTGTTTCAGGAACCCCCCCCCCCCCCCAGAAGCAAAGATTTGAGTTAAAATATTTGCTGTGAAAGAATATATTCAAAAGATTTGCATGCACACATTTTCAAATGTGTTTATGAATAGCCGATATACAAGCTTGTAATGAGCTTGTATGTATATATCTGCTATTTTTCAAAAGGTAAAGTTTAAAACAATAGAGCACCGAAGTCCTGACGTAACTCGCTCATCCCTTCGATT
This sequence comes from Protomyctophum bolini, assembly GCF_963924005.1. Classification (NCBI taxonomy): domain Eukaryota; kingdom Metazoa; phylum Chordata; class Actinopteri; order Myctophiformes; family Myctophidae; genus Protomyctophum; species Protomyctophum bolini. Next base: position 2,762,780 of record NC_137882.1, on the reverse strand, counting down.
TCCCCTGGTTCGCGGAAGTGATTTCTCTCTGGAGAATAACATGGGCTCATCTTAATATCGTCTCATATAAGCATTAATTGTGGTCCAAAAATAAACAAGCTGTCTCTGCGTTATTGTCTGTATCGTTTGCAACAGTCTGTTTTCTATAGCGAAAATGTAACTAATTCAGCAGCAGTAACATTAGCGTTTTCTCTCAGTCAGTTGATTCTTCATATCCATGTGAGTGAAGCGGCCGGGGTGACATGTTTATTTTTCAAACGCAGTTCTTATACGAGGCGATCTAAAATCGGGGATTATAATGCAAATAAAAAGTATTGAGCCTGTGGATTCATAGCGCCCTTGAGCAGACTTCGGTGCTCTATAGTTAAAGTGGTTAAAAGCTAAGGTGACACAGATCCAGTTCCAGGTCGTAACACATTCTGGAAACGTCATAGGGACTCGAACCGAGGGGTACGTACGCCGTCTGTGGACGTCCTAGCGCATCCTCAGTGATGCCGGGCGAGAGAGGAATATTCTGAATTTTTTTTCCTGACTTAGCAGAAAGAATGACTCGTCTCTCCTAATCCAGGGCGCTCTCCGTGGTTTTGAACTGATCGATATTCGATATGCTGGCGCTTAATTTCTGCTCCTCGTCCGTCTCTCCCGCAAAATATGAACGCTTTTTGGATCATATGTCGTATGAATTAAAACGATTGCAATGTAAGCTAGCAATGTAAAAAAAAGCACACTTATTTAGCGGATTGTTTCCGGGTCGTGGGTTTCAAGAGTAAAAGCGGGCATGTCTTTCCGGGCACCCCAGAGCTCCTATTTTGAAGGACTTCCGGCACTGACAGTGGCCTTTTGGTTAGAGTGTCCGCCCTGAGACTGGGAGGTCAAGGGTTCGATCCCCGGCCGGGTCACACCAAAGACTGTAAAAATGGGACCCAATGCCTCCCTGCTTGGCACTCAGCATCAAAGGGTTAGATTGGGGGGTCAAATCAACTAATCAAATGATTCCCGAGCGCGGCACGGCTGCAGCTCACCGCTCCTTGGCTGCAGCTCAGCGCTCCAAGAGATGGGTCAAATGCGGAGAACAAATTTCACTGCGGTAACGTGTGTGACAAATCGTATGACTTTGACTTTGACTGATTGTGTTAATGATAATATTACACCTGTAATGATTGGGATGAATGAATTGGCTCTCCCTCCCTCTCTCTCTCTCTCTCTCTCTCCCTCCTCAGGTCAGACGACGGTAGACACTACATTCACACTAAACTACAGTCCAGTGTTATCGTTGTGTTTTCCTTTTTTTTTTTTTTACACACTCGGGGTGTCTGTCGACCGGCCCTCTGACCGACCCAGACGCTGTCCGGCCAAAGGTTGCACTTCCTTCCAGCATAATGTGAATTCTGAAGCCCAACAACCGCGTAGAAAAGAGGCCAGTCTCGGAACCAGAGGAGGGTTGAAATAGACCACTCTAGACCCCCCCCCCCCCATGCCCCCCTCCCCATTCCCCCCCCCCCCCCCCCCCCCAATGCCCCTCCCCTCCCATTAATGAAATGAGGCTTCCTAGCACTCCATATACGACTGCAGCATAACGGGCATCAAATGGCTCTCAAAGACTCAAACATTTGTGTTATTTTTTCTTTTTATATATATTATTATTATTATTGCCGGTGGCGGCTTGTTTGTTTAAGTGACGAACGAGACATGATGGTGGGGAGTTTGTTTGTTTGGTTGTTTTTTATTTCATTTTTCATTTTCCGGGAGGCAATCATTCATATATCGATATCGTTTGAATGCGTCATTGCATGTACATTATTAATAAATTATATGAGATTTAATGCTCATCTCGATCTATACCCTGCTGTGACTGACGTGCAACAACAACAAGAGGCGTAGAAGTCGAAAGATAAAAATAAGAAGCAGAATAATAAATAAACTGCGATGCTGACTCTCCAACGACCCACGTCTGAAATAAACGAGAATAGCGGAAAAAAATAATGATAATAGTTTTTCCTCCATAATACAAAAACTGCTGTTTTCCACTGCTTTTGTGTTTTGTATATGCGACAACTACTTTTATTATTTAATTTTTCTTCTTCTTCTTCATAAGTGGTGCTTAACCCATTCTGACCTGAGATCAGATTCATACGAGGTTTCCACTGGACACACACTGGTCTGATGAACCCATTCTGACCTGAGATCAGATTCTAAAAATGTCAGTCGTTCTTCGAATAAAAAAAAAATAGCAGACCTACAAGCTCGTATCGCGCCACTCGGTGGCGCGATATGAGCTTGTAGATCTGCTATTTTTCAATAGGTAAAGCATAACATGATGCTGACACCAAAATGGGTGCCCGGTCAGAATGGGTTAAAGTATGCTTTTTTGTCAGGCTTTTATTTTGTATTTTCTGTATACTGAGGGGTGACTATAGGAGACTTTGTTTGCTTGAGCCTCTGACTGGAAGCCATTGTTGTGTTTTAGTTTCCGGCCTGTTAGTGGAATATATATATATATATATATATATATATATATATATATATATATATATAGGCCAGTGGTTCCCAGAGTGGGGTCCCGGGACCCCCAGGGGTCCTTGAGGGATAGTTTGGAACCAAATGGACCCTCATGGCCGGGTCTGTAACTCTGAGAGTGTATACGAATGGAAGCCAAATGGACCACTAACGGCCCCGGGTCCATTTGGTTTCCCATTCGTACACTCTCAGAGTTAAATTACCGTTGATTTTACAATGTCATTTAGTCAATGTTAATGTACTTAGTGTCAATTTGGGGGTCGGGGGTCCTTACCTTGACATGAAAAGGTTTGGGATCCACTGGTCTAGGCAGTACAGGAACGAACGTACGTCAGTCATCTTCATCATCTCTCTATTTTAGTCTGAATTATTCTAGAAGGGGAACGAAGAAGGGCATGAAATGAAAACCTATATATGATGAAGAAAGCCGTTTTTTAAAAGGAAACGTACACAGTACTGTACATACTGTACCTGATTTATTATCTGACTGGATCAAAGGAGAGGCAGCTAGTCCAGGCTGTCAGTGGGTAGAGTCTACACAGACTATCGCTAGTACACGCAACCTGTGTGTGTGTGTGTGTGTGTGTGTGTGTGTGTGTGTGTGTGACGGTTTCAAGACTGAGGTTATTCAAAGTGGTGTCGCTGATACACAAGTTGTTCATTATATTATTTAATTCCGAAGCACTACACAGTATAAAGTCACTGCTAACATTTGAACCGTTAGGAAAAGTATTTTCTTTATCCTTTTGTACACACACACACACACACACACACACACACACACACACACACACACGTGTGACTGGCACTGCTGAAGAATAGGAATCTAATTGTGTATTAGAACCATTTTACTCTTCTTTCTTTTTTTAGCTGTTTTTACCTCAAGTTTCCAGAATTACCATAAAGGTTATAGTCTCAACATTTGCTTTTATATGTTGCCTCAGTCATATCCCTTAAATAATTGTTTTCTTTTTTTTTGTAAATGTTATATTGTTTTTTTTTTTTGTTTTTTTTATTTGATTTTGTTTTGGTTCTTGTTTTGTATTCTAAAATCTAAAGAAAGACCAAAAATAAAAACCATTATGACAAAAAAAAAAAGTCTGTTGTATATTTATTTCATACCAGCCACAATCTGTTAGGCAGTGTTGTTTTCGTCGACTAAAACTGACAATTTCGTCAAATAAAAACTAGGCTAAAATGTTATGGAAGGGACTAGTGGACAAGAGATCCACTATAAGACATTTTACACTTGGTTGTATGCTGAAAATAGCCGATCTACAAGCTTGTAAGTCGGCAAGTGAAAAATCTGTCATTACGATGACATGTTCGACTGAATAAACTAGATTTAGTCGTCTACAATCATGATATTTAGTCGACTAAAACTAGACTAACACTAAGACATTCCAGGTGACTAAAATGTGAAACTAAATGAACTATTCAAGAGACTAAATGACTAAAAATAAAAATTTGCTGTCAAAAACAACACTGGCGTTTTAGGCTGTAGTTCAACTCCTGCATGGAGGAGTTGAACTACTTGGATACTAAACTACAAGATACTAAATTAACTGTTAACTATACATTAAAAAATGTCGCGGTGGCGAGTTGGTAAAGGGGCGGGTGGTTTGGTATTCGCTAGAACCACTCAACAAATAATGGTTGAAGTTTATTTGAGTAATAACATTTAGGAATGCTGCAACTAGGACTAAGGCTGCTGTCCATGGTGCTGAAAACAGAAAAATTATTGTGACGTTAACTACTTTAGCTGGGGACCCCTGGAACGCCCCGTCACAGACCTCCTGGGGGTCCCCGGACCCCACCTTGAGAACTAATGAGTGCATACAGATAATAGACTACTACCTCACTTACTGCATGTTGCGTCCACAAGGGGGCAATGTTTGTCATGCATATTTAAAACCTGTATAGGCCTAGTGCTGTATACTGTTCTGCACTGCATTATTCTAGAAATCAGTGGTTCCCAAAGTCAGGGGTCCTTGAGGGAGTTCCAGGGGGTCCCCAGCTAAATGATAGTTAGGAACCCAACGGACCCTTATGGGTCTATAACTCTGTAACTCTGAGAGTGTACAAATAGACCCAAATGGACCCTTATGGGTCTGTAACTCTGAGAGTGTACAAATGGACCCAAATGGACCCTTATGGGTCTGTAACTCTGAGAGTGTACAAATGGAACCCAACGGACCCTTATGGGTCTGTAACTCTGAGAGTGTACAAATGGAACCAAATGGACCCTTATGGGTCTGTAACTCTGAGAGTGTACAAATGGAACCCAACAGACCCTTATGGGTCTGTAACTCTGTAACTCTGAGAGTGTACAAATGGACCCTTATGGGTCTGTAACTCTGAGAGTGTACAAATGGAACCCAACAACGGACCCGGTTCCATATTTTGTACACTCTCAGAGTTAAATTAACATTGCACACGAGTTCTTTCAAAGTTCTATACCTCTTGAGTAAAGATCAGTGTGGAAGGAGGTGAGAAAGAAGGTTCTTATAAGAACCTTAAAGAGGATCCAAGGCAGCTCTGTGCAGGTCGAGGTAGAAACATCATTTTATTTCATTAGATTTAAAAAAACGACCAATGCGTTTGTCCTGGTAGCCTCAAGGTAGAGTGGCTGGATGGTAACTGCAAGGTTGCCAGTTCGAACCCTGTGGGCTCCCCCAGAGTCCGTGTCGAAGTGTCCTTGAGCAAGACACTGAACCCCTAATCGCTCCTGGTGTGTTGGTTGGTTGGTGCCTTGCATGGTTTCCGCCGCCATCGGTGTATGAATGTGTGTGTGAATGTAATGCACAATCTATGTAAAGCGCCTTGGATAAAGGCACTATATAAATGCACCATTTACCATTTTACTGTGATTCATTAATAATGATGGTGATGATAGTAATAGGCAGTGACAGAAGTCACTCAGGGAGGCACTCCGCTGGCCCTTGGTGTGTGTGTGTGTGTGTGTGTGCGTGTGTGCGTGCGTGAAAACGGGAAGGAAACTTCTCAAGCTGCACTCACTCCACTTCCTGGTTCTAATTCCCTATTGTCACATGACCCACGTGGGAGTTTCCATGGAAGTATAACTAAATGCCCTTTTCTTCCACTTTCTGCACTATTTGATGGAGTTAAATGTTAAATGTGTGTGTACTGTATGACCGGCCATGTATTACTGTACTGTTATCATTTGACCCATTTAAGACCCGAGTTCTGATTCTATACTGATTCTACACATCTACTATATAATGCGCCACGTCTCTGCGTACGTGTGTGTGTACGGTTGTAATGCACATAAATCGAGAACCGCTTGACCCACCGACTTCATATTCGACACACAAATTCCACACCTCCGCAGGGAGTGCAGTGCCCGGTATCGAGTCAGTCAGTCAGTCAGTCAGTCAGTTTGCCCTCTTCACACACAGGCATATACAGAGATCTCCATGTGGGACACACAGTTCTCAAGTAGACCGGTAGCCACGAGCAGGTCTAGTGTCTTCTAAATCATGGCAGTTGTCATACTCAACATACCTACCGGTATGTTGAAAACGTTCGCTCTGAAAGATTTGCGCCACATTTTCACGATTTTTAAAAAATGCGGTATGTTAGTTTGGGACGTCCTAGTGACCATGTGGTGCCCGTGTGTTGGTTCCCAGAGCACCAGTTTGCTGGCTGGCACCTCTTTTTTGGCAGTGTCCTGCTATAGTCTCATTCTCCTGGCTCCTACAGTATTTCTTCAGGGTCCGGCATTCTGGTGTAGCGTCCGTCTAGAGACTTCTGCAGGGTTGGCTTCAGGGTCCGGCATTCACTGCCCTAAACGTATAGGAGAACGGACTCCACCGTTGGGTAGAAGAAGAAGTCTGAGTTTGATTTGACCGACGAGATTGAGATCTATATAGGTCGTCCGAGGAGATTGGAGTTCCATACACTGGTCATGTCATTCAGGGCCCTCCAGGCAGGGCCCTCTATTCAGGGCCCTCCATTCAGGGCCCTCCATTCAGGGCCCTCCATTTCAGGGCCCTCCAAGCAGGGCCGTAGCTGACCATTTGGTTGCCCTACTCCTCGTAGGATATTTGTGCTGCCATTTTGTTGCCCTCCTCGGCGTGTTGCCCTCCTCGCAGTGCGTATTTTGCGCGTATAGGTATAGCGTCGGCACTGCCTCCAAAGGAAAGGTACCATGTTTACCCAGGGTAACTGGACTAAGGAAAGGAAAGGTACCATGTTTACCCAGGGTAACTGGACTAAGGAAAGGAACGGTACTATATGTTTACCCTGCAGGGTAACTGGACTAAGGAAAGGAACGGTACTATATGTTTACCCTGCAGGGTATCTGGACTAAGCTCAAGAACTTGTTTACAGCCAGGCCCTGCTCATAGAACATTTCATGGTATAGGGGTTCAATGCCTTGCTCAAGGGCACTTCAACGGTGGTAATTTTAACGTGCCGGTTCCGGGGATACGAACTATAGCGACCTTCCGATATCAAGACCGCTCCGCAAACCGTTCGGCCACCGCTGCCGCTAAATGCAAGTGCCTTCCTCACTTTCAGGTCTTGCTCCGCTGAGTTGACCCAAACGCCGCAGCGCAGGTATACTTGAAGTCCTTGACTTCCTTCAGAACATGCAGTTCCTCCTGTTGTTGTGAGAGGTGGATGTTCCGGTGAGACGTTATAGACCGTGATGATAACCTCCGTTTTCTTGCCATTTAGCCTAATTAAGGCCAACCGAATTGGCACACTCCAACTCCACTCTATGATAAGAGCGCCCCTCACTTGGTAAATGGTAAATGGTGCATTTATATAGCACCTTTATCCAAGGCGCTTTAGCTATGGTGCATTACATTCACCCATTCATACACCGATGGCGGCGGAAACCATGCAAGGCACCAACCACAACCAGCACATCGGGAGCAATTAGGGGTTCAGTGTCTTGCCCAAGGACACTTCAACATGTAGACAGGAGGAGGAGCCGGGATTCGAACCGCTGACCCATGAATCATTGGACGACCTGCTCTACCTCCTGAGCCATGCACAGTCACTGGCAGTTCTACTCTATACACCATGTCTGACAATTACAAAAAAAAAAGTGTTCTTTTATAGATTTATCCGCCATATCACAGGATATGCATGGTGGCGCTAGAGAGCTGCACAAACATGGTGACATTGGAGGAACGGTTGAGAATCACTGACACCGTCTGTGGTTAAACCTATAGATAGAGATGGAGACTATAGCAGGAAGGCTAGGGTGTGATCGTTATAAAGTGGTTTCCTC
>NC_137882.1:2665000-2750000 GCF_963924005.1 Protomyctophum bolini | reverse complement strand
CCACGGGGCAGCACACCTAAACCTAACCTTAACCCATGTCTAACCAATGACTAGTCTAAACTAAGTATGCACCCCCTACAGGCCTACTCAAAGGGCTGGTTCATGGTTCAAGCAATGGTTCATTCATTCATACTCCTGATTCCCTTAGTTCATGAGGAATTTCTATACATATACTGTCCAAAAGATCGTTTTTGCTAAGGTTTGAAACATGACTTGCATAATGCCTGTAATCCCTTTAGTATGTGGTTCAGTGTGCTAAAGTTATATCACTAGCCTGTTACCTACACTATAGGGCCTCTATTGTTCAGTTACAGGCCAACACCCCAACTGTATTCATTTTTGGCTTTCCTTCATATCCCATATTTTGTATTTCTGTTACTATTTCAGATACCATACACTTATAAACAATGTCTGTACAACTATCAACAACATATAAAATTCATAAACGCCATCAGGAGTCATCCTTGAGTCCAAGCTCCCTGACCAGAGCCCCGTGGTGGGCATTATGCATCATACACCCCCTAAGCATAGACAAGCTTGCTGCCTCCATTAAAGGCTACTATTTTTCACATGAAGCGGCGAACAGTCGACGCCAGCGTCACTCACTTCCCAGCCCCCCAATCCAACCCTTGATGCTGAGTGTCACTTGAGTAACTTGAGTAAACTAAAGACCTGGAGGCGTGATCATCAATGCCATTTGGCTATTCTGAGTGGCCAAAGAGCATTGATCACGCCTACCAGGTCTTTAGTTTACTCAAGTTAGGGAATAAGACCTGGTACTTAAAGGGACACTTCACCCTTTTTGCAAAAAAACATATGTTAATGTCGTTTAGAAGCTTTAAAACACTTTCCTGGGGGTCTTTATGTGTGTAATATGTGGTTTTAGATATTTTAGATTGTAGCAGTGAGCCTGTTGTCTCTGATGTCATGGACACTGGGCTCACTTCCTTCCTGGACTACATGTTGTCTCAGTAAGACAGCTCTCCCCCCTATCCACAAGGAGGAGCAGTGCACCAAAGAATTATGGGAATTGTAGTCCAGGAAGGTAGTGAGACCAGATCTAAATCCACATATATCTAAATATCTAAAACCACATATTACACACATAAATACCCCCAGGAAAGTGATCTAAAGCTTCTAAACGTCATTAACATATATTTTTTTGCAAAAAGGGTGAAGTGTCCCTTTAAGACACGCAAAATACAGCCCTATGAATGAATGAAATATTTATTTTCCTGTCATGCCACATCCCATATGTTTCACAGAATACACTGAATACAACTGACACTACAGTCCTTCCTTTTCACATATTTGTACATTATTCGAACAAACAAAACAAAAACAATCATAACAAGGCCATTCTACATGTAAATGGCCCTCCTCCTCCTCATTGACCATGAGGCCTTTTCCAGGAATGAGGCAAATGAAAAGGTGTACTTTTGAAACAGGCTCTCAAAGTCCTCCAACCATACAAATGTATGGTTTGGGTCTATCTTATTAGAAAGTCTCTCCCTGTGACTAAAACTACCCCCTACACTACGCCCCCTACAGGGTAACATGCTGTTCGAGATAGACGGGGCGTTCGACGGCGGCGTGCTGCCTCGTCTGCGGAGGCTCAACCTGGCGTTCAACTTCCTGCCGTGTCTGACGGACTTCCACATGACGCAGCTGGTGCTGCTGAACGCCAGCCACAACGCCATCGAGTGGTTCGTCGCCAGGTTAGGACACTTTGGGGCTTTTTTTAGGGGCACTGGCCCCTCCTATGTAACCTGACGCTGCCAGATGGGGGCGGTATTGGGTAACCATGTTCCCCAACACAGCTTCCATCTGGGATCTCTCAGGGACTTGAGCTAACACCGATCCGTTCCGCACCGAACCAATCAGCGTGAGCTAAGGGCGGGATATGTGCGAAACCGGATGTGAAGCTATACAGACACGTCAATATGATTGGTTGTGTTTGCACGCCCACACGGTGATAGACAGACGGTCCCATCCAATAATCTACCAAGTATCTTGAAAAAAAGGAACAGCCCCGTCATCAAATTTGCTCCCGAGATCCCAGATCCCAATAAGCTGTGAAACAAATTTGTGTAGCAAGCTTTTTGGATCTGGCAGCGTCAGGTTACCTCCTATGCCCCTCCTAGCTTTCCAGGTTTGTGTGAACCTGGAAACATTTTGTGATGATTCGATTGGCTGAGCACGGAATGTGATGTACGATGATGATGATAAGAGTGCCCCTCACTTCACACAAGTGTGATTTTTCATTGTGGTTTGTTTAAAAAAAAAAAGAATTATGATATTTTCTGTCTATTGATAGGACATAGTGGAGAGAGAGAGACAGGGAGAGAGAGATAGACAGGGAAATAACCCCATAGACACCCCCATTATGGTTTAGTTTTAGTTTGTAGGCTATTATAGGATATTTATTCTTTTTAAAATCTAGACTTTATTTTCACTTTTCTTTTCATACTTTGGGTATTTTGTCAGGTGCAGGATTAAACAAGGTCACAGTAAGTAAGTAGCCTTATTGTGTAATACAAAAACTCAACAAAAAATAACAATTAAAAAATATATATAAAACTAAGAGCATTTTGTCTAAAGTTTCAGTTAGTTTTAGTTAGTTCTGTAAACACACAATACATAGTTTTAGTTAGTTATCGTTTTTTTTTTAATCGTTTTTGAGTGGTGCAACCACTCCTACAACCAGCAATGTCCGTGTCTACCTATGTGTCTACCTACATGTGGCCATGAGCACGAGTATATGGCTTATTAGTACCAGTAGGGGTCGCCAGAAACAGAGAGAGGGATAGTGCTGCTAATGAGAGAGAGAGAGAGAGGTGGGGGGGGGGGGAATTGCACCACTCAGTTCACACGGGTGTGATTTTTAATTTAGTTCAGTTTACAAATAATGTTGTTTTTTTTGTCCAATTTTAGTTCTTGTTACTTTCCGTGAACTCTAATACCGTTGGTGTTTTGTGGCCCTTCAGGCAGGACCCGGCGATGGCCCGGTTCCGCTTGGAGACGCTGGACCTGAGCGACAACAGGCTGCTGTTCTTCCCCTTCCTGCCCAGCAGGAGTCGCCTGCGGAACCTCCACCTGTCCCGGAACGCCATCCGCTTCTACGAGCACCTGGCCGACCCAAACGCCACCGCCGAGACCGCCACAACCCACCACAACTGGACCACCAGCGTCCGGTAAACTAGTGGTGATTTTGTCGACTAAATGACTCTTCATAGTCCAGTTTTAGGTGGTAAGGTGACCACCAAAACGGTGGTTAGTAATAACAGAGATTTTGATTTGATTTGATTTAAGGCTCATACATAGTCTGGTTTTTCGGTGGTTAGGTGACCACCGAACTACAACATGACGTCACTGAGCCGCGGTGAAGAGAAAACCACCGCCACCGCTCCAGCCCTTCTCTCTGTTTCTACTCACCACCGCTCAACGTTATTTCAGCTCCGGTGGTCAGCTCACCACTGGAGCTGTGGTCACCTCACCACCGGAGCTGTGGTCAGCTCACCACCGGAGCGGTGGTCACCTCACCACAGAAAATCCAGACTATTAATATGCCTTTAGTGATATATTCATGATACAATTCATAGAAGAGCAGTACAGAATTATCAGGATTGCACAAAAAGTCAGAGGACTTAATTCCATTGTGATCCAAATAAATAAATAAATAGTTACAGCATATATGATAAGAAGAACATGTGTGTAGTAGTGCTGCCAACGAATATTCTATATCCGAATTTAGATTCGAATAAAAAAAAAAAATTAATAACCGAATATATAAAATTAAGGTTCGAATTAAAAATAATAATAAAAAATATTTTTTTATTTATTATTATTATTAGTTTTCGGTGCCATGGGTAAGCGTTGTGACTTGTGAGCTTGTAGATTAGTTATATTTGCCACGCGACACGCCGACAACGGCATACATTGAAGAATAAATCACATTTCCTAAACACAGACTATACAGCGCAGCGCAGCGCAGTTCTGATTGGCTGCCTCGTCTCCAGTCATGTTGCCTCAGAATTCTTTAGGGTCACTAATTTGAGCATAACAGCGGAGCGCAGGGGCTAGCCAGCTACAAAGTTTCATAACGTCGGCACTCGGCAGCAGACCCACAGTCCACAGATAATAATAATGCAGCAGAATTAACACTGCCTCCGTGCCTCGTTTTGATAAGGCTGTGTGGTAGGATTGCTCATTTAAGAAAAATGTTTTACTGGAGAAGGGAGAATGTATGCGTTCCGTTCCATCTCAGTTTTCAGCAACACCAATGCGCGGAGAGAGAGTTGCGCCAGCAATGCGATCTTAAATGTTATGTCTCAGGTTGTATTGGTGTAAATATAATTATTACAAAATCCGATTGGCTCGAATTGAAATCCGAAATCCGAATGGCTCGAATTGTTCGAATCCACGTGGGTTTTTAAAACGAATATCCGAATCCAATTTTTGGACAATTACGGCAGCCCTAGTGTGTAGGCTACTAACATCACAATACTAATGACATTTACAACCGGCCATCAATCATAGATCAATAAACAAAAGACAATAAATAGATATAGAATAGATAAATACAGCACTATACCAACTTGCCCATCAGCCACTTTTTCAACCTATTTTATAAAAATGTTCAAAGACTGGGCAAATTTAATTTCCCTTGGGATTTTGTTCCAATCCTCCACCCCTGTATGTTTAAATGAGCTTCTACCTAGCCTATGTCTCAGGTTTGGTGGTTTAACCCATTCTGACCTGAGATCAGATTCATACGAGGTTTCCACTGGACACACACTGGTCTGATTAACCCATTCTGACCTGAGATCAGATTCCAGAAATGTCAGTCGTTCTTCGATTTTTTTCAAAAATAGCAGACCTACAAGCTCGTAGCGCGCCACTCGGTGGCGCGCTATGAGCTTGTAGATCTGCTATTTTTCAATAGCTAAAGCATAACATGATGCTGACACCAAAATGGGTGCCCGGTCAGAATGGGTTAAGATCAGCTACACTAGCCCTTGTGTTCAAACTATGGAACTGGTTAACATACGGGAAGTAAGCTTTAAAATATTTTGGGCATTGTTCTTTGAAAATATTAAAAGAATGATGTGTGTTCGGTGGTCACCTCTTCACCGAAAACTGGACGTTCGTCGACTTACCTCTTTTCCACTGAGGAAAGCAAAATATAAACTAAGGTATGGTAAGGTACTAAAGCTAAAACTAAATATACTGACATATTCGTAAACAAATTAAAACTAGACTAAAATGTTAGGGAGGGGACTAGTGGAGAAGAGAGGATAGTAGAACTAAAGGTCAAGACATTTTATGCTTGGTTGCATGCTGAGAATAGCACTGCAACGCGTTGTGAGCTTTGCTATTTTGCCTATTTATTTAGCACGCAACCAACATGTAAAATCGGCCGTTACGACGCCATCAAGGCACCGCCAAATTACATTTCAGTCGACAAAAAAAAATCAACTGTAGATTTAGTCGACCAAAATTATAGTAGGGATGCACCGAAAGGGAAATTCTCGGTCGAATCCGAATACCGAATATAGGAAACATTTGGCCGAAAACCGAATACCGCATATCCGAATATGATTAATATTATATATATTTTTTCCTACCATTGCTGTCATGGCCGTACCTTAAAGCTACCTGATTTATGGCAAAATAAATGTTTATGGCAAAACTTAACTTAAATAATAATCACTATTATGGGTCCATAAAACATTTATTCAGCTCTTTTGAATGCATTAATTGCATACACTATTCGGTGATATATTATCTGCCTATTTGGGCCGAAACCGAATAGGCCGAAAATGCGTTTTTAGCCCATTTTCTGCCGAATATTTTCTGCGGCCTAATATTCGGTGCATCACTAAAAATTAGACTTAACACTAATAAAATAAAAGTTTCATTCCAAAGTCAATGACTATAAAATCTAAAATAAATAAACCCCTCCCCCACCACCAGGTACTACAACCTGTCATAATAAACCCCTCCCCCACCACCAGGTACTACAACCTGTCATAATAAACCCTCCCCCACCACCAGGTACTACAACCTGTCATAATAAACCCCTCCCCACCACCAGGTACTACAACCTGTCATAATAAACCCTCCCCCACCACCAGGTACTACAACCTGTCATAATAAACCCCTCCCCACCACCAGGTACTACAACCTGTCATAATAAACCCCTCCCCACCACCAGGTACTACAACCTGTCATAATAAACCCCTCCCCACCACCAGGTACTACAACCTGTCATAATAAACCCCTCCCCACCACCAGGTACTACAACCTGTCATAATAAACCCCTCCCCACCACCAGGTACTACAACCTGTCATAATAAACCCCTCCCCACCACCAGGTACTACAACCTGTCATAATAAACCCCTCCCCCACCACCAGGTACTACAACCTGTCATAATAAACCCCTCCCCACCACCAGGTACTACAACCTGTCATAATAAACCCCTCCCCACCACCAGGTACTACAACCTGTCATAGCAAACCCCTCCCCACCACCAGGTACTACAACCTGTCATAATAAACCCCTCCCCCACCACCAGGTACTACAACCTGTCATAATAAACCCCTCCCCACCACCAGGTACTACAACCTGTCATAATAAACCCCTCCCCACCACCAGGTACTACAACCTGTCATAATAAACCCCTCCCCCACCACCAGGTACTACAACCTGTCATAATAAACCCCTCCCCACCACCAGGTACTACAACCTGTCATAATAAACCCCTCCCCCACCACCAGGTACTACAACCTGTCATAATAAACCCCTCCCCCACCACCAGGTACTACAACCTGTCATAATAAACCCTCCCCCACCACCAGGTACTACAACCTGTCATAATAAACCCTCCCCCACCACCAGGTACTACAACCTGTCATAATAAACCCCTCCCCCACCACCAGGTACTACAACCTGTCATAATAAACCCCTCCCCCACCACCAGGTACTACAACCTGTCATAATAAACCCCTCCCCCACCACCAGGTACTACAACCTGTCATAATAAACCCCTCCCCCACCACCAGGTACTACAACCTGTCATAATAAACCCCTCCCCACCACCAGGTACTACAACCTGTCATAATAAACCCCTCCCCCACCACCAGGTACTACAACCTGTCATAATAAACCCTCCCCCACCACCAGGTACTACAACCTGTCATAATAAACCCCTCCCCCACCACCAGGTACTACAACCTGTCATAATAAACCCCTCCCCCACCACCAGGTACTACAACCTGTCATAATAAACCCCTCCCCCACCACCAGGTACTACAACCTGTCATAATAAACCCCTCCCCACCACCAGGTACTACAACCTGTCATAATAAACCCCTCCCCCACCACCAGGTACTACAACCTGTCATAATAAACCCTCCCCCACCACCAGGTACTACAACCTGTCATAATAAACCCCTCCCCACCACCAGGTACTACAACCTGTCATAATAAACCCCTCCCCACCACCAGGTACTACAACCTGTCATAATAAACCCCTCCCCACCACCAGGTTCTACAACCTGTCATAATAAACCCCTCCCCACCACCAGGTACTACAACCTGTCATAATAAACCCCTCCCCCACCACCAGGTACTACAACCTGTCATAATAAACCCCTCCCCACCACCAGGTACTACAACCTGTCATAATAAACCCCTCCCCACCACCAGGTACTACAACCTGCTGTCATAATAAACCCCTCCCCACCACCAGGTACTACAACCTGTCATAATAAACCCCTCCCCCACCACCAGGTACTACAACCTGTCATAATAAACCCCTCCCCACCACCAGGTACTACAACCTGTCATAATAAACCCCTCCCCCACCACCAGGTACTACAACCTGTCATAATAAACCCCTCCCCACCACCAGGTACTACAACCTGTCATAATAAACCCCTCCCCACCACCAGGTTCTACAACCTGTCATAATAAACCCCTCCCCACCACCAGGTACTACAACCTGCTGTCATAATAAACCCCTCCCCCACCACCAGGTACTACAACCTGTCATAATAAACCCCTCCCCACCACCAGGTACTACAACCTGCTGTCATAATAAACCCCTCCCCACCACCAGGTTCTACAACCTGTCATAATAAACCCCTCCCCACCACCAGGTACTACAACCTGTCATAATAAACCCCTCCCCACCACCAGGTTCTACAACCTGCGGGGGAACGTGACCAACGTGACGGCGGCGCTGTGGGACGAGGGTCTCCACGGGGACCTCTCCTCGCTGGACGTCCTGGAGCTCAGCGGGAACCAGATCGACTACTTCCCGCGAGGCTTCGTGGCCAAGATGCCGTCGCTGTCGACGCTGCGCGTCGCCACCAACTGTCTGGAGGGCGTACTGCGCCTGTTGGACGCGCCGGGCCACTTCTCCCACGGCCTCCTGCGCGAGCTGG
The DNA here is from genome assembly GCF_963924005.1 of Protomyctophum bolini. Lineage (NCBI taxonomy): Eukaryota > Metazoa > Chordata > Actinopteri > Myctophiformes > Myctophidae > Protomyctophum > Protomyctophum bolini. The sequence continues at coordinate 2,741,548 of NC_137882.1, read as the reverse complement.
ACGTCAGCGACAACCGGCTGCGAGAGGTCGAGGTGGCGTTGACGACGGCGGACGGTCGCGGCCGTGGCGGCGTGCTCGGGAACCTGACGTACCTCAACCTCAGCCTGAACGCCCTGCGCTCGCTGCCCTCCGGCCTGCTCTCGTCGCTGCCCAGCCTCCTCTCGGTGGACCTCAGCTACAACCCCGAGCTCGGCGGTCGTTTGTTCTGTCCGGACGAAGACGGAGAAGACGTCGCCTCGGACGACTGCGTGGCGTGGGGGAACGCCAGCTCCTCCCTGACGCGGCTGTACCTCAGAGGCTGCGGCGTGGCGAGGCTGCCGTCGGCGGCGTTCGCGGGGATGTCCCTGACGCACCTCGACCTGTCCGACAACGCCGGGATCGACCTCGGCGAACCGCCGCGGGGAGCGATACGAGCGCTCAGCGGGACGCTGCGACACCTCGGCCTGGGCAGCACGGGCGCGTTGCGACACCTCGGCCTGGGCAGCACGGGCGGCGCGGTGTTGTTGCGACCGTCGTTTGACTTCTCCCCGTTCCGCAAGTTGGAGTATTTGGACCTGTCCAACAACTCCCTGGCTCGGTTCCCGGCCTCGCTGGTGGCGAACAACGCCGCCGGCGGCCTCGGCCTTCGCCTTCTCCGGGTTCTGGACCTTCGGGACAACGGGCTGACCACCATCCCCCCGGCGCACGCCGACGCCCTGGCGCCGACGCTCCGGAGGGTCTTCCTCAGCGGGAACCCGTTCAACTGCTGCCGCATGGAGTGGAGCGAGACGTTCGCGCGCACGGAGACGCTGAGCGTGGTGGACGTGGCGGACGTCCTGTGCGAGGACCTCTTCGGGCGGACGCACCGGGCGCTGGACCTCGACCGCCTGCCGCCGCTGTCGTGCGGCCGCGGCGGCGAGGAGGGCGAGTCCGTCCTCTGGTACTTCCTGCTGGTCGTGCCCGTTTTCATGTCCTTCCTGGGCATCTCGGTCATCTTCTGTCTGACCTTCAAGCCCCGACTGCTGCTGCGGAAAACCATCAAAAAGAAATGTTTTAAGGCCACGTCGTACTAATATAATGTAGTTATTAATATAAGAGGCTTTGTGAATACCTTGTAAAGACATTTTGAGTAAAAAGGAGAAGAGAATTGATGTGGAGTTATAAGTCCATTTGTTTTTTATGGTCCTCAATAACTGTTAAAGTGTTGCAGGGAATTATCGCTCACGTTTAGCTAATTAAATGAGGAATGGGACGTTTTTTCACATAGAGATGTGTGTGTGTGTGTGTGTGTGTGTGTGTGACTGTGTGTGTGTGTGTGTGTGTGTGTGTGTGTGTGTGTGTGTGTGTGTGTGTTGTGCACTGTGCACTGTGCACTGTGGCAAGTGTGGTTGTAATTCTAAAGAAATGTTACGCCTAGATCGAGTCTTGATGCAAACATGTGGCTCCGCAATCCGTTTGTCTTGTGTGTGTGTGTGTGTGTGTGTGTGTGTGTGTGTGTGTGTGTGTGTGTGTGTGTGTGTGTGTGTGTGGGCGCGTGTGCTCACACACAGTGCACACGCGAGCACACATATGCAGAAGTGGTGTGTGATGCAAGGTGCTATAAGCAGCAGAGGAAACTTGAAATTTCCTGTTTTGCAGTAACTGCCCAGTTCTGTACCTCGGAGGGGAGGAGGGGGGGAGGGGTGTGCGGTTTCCTTCTCACCGGTGAGAAACAGCTGCACCACCGCCGGCCGGGCGCTTTGTCAATGAATCCTCTCTACGGCGTCCTCAGACGAGCCCTCCATCGGCGTCTCCAGTCATCTCGATTCTCCAGTCTAACCCATTCTGACCTGAGATCAGATTCTAAAAATGTCTGTTTGAAAATGACAGTTTTCTGAAAAAGCTATGTTTCTATGTCAGTCGTTCTTCGATTTTTTTCAAAAATAGCAGACCTACAAGCTCGTAGCGCGCCACTCGGTGGCGCGCTATGAGCTTGTAGATCTGCTATTTTTCAAATAGCTAAAGCATAACATAATGCTAACACACCCAAAAATGGGCTAAACACATCTGGCCAGCTCATTCGTGCTTTCCGCACCAGCATCTTTCTTTAGTACGTCCACGTAGGTATAGGTGTGGGACGTCCTCTCCATCGATGCCCGTGTGTTGGTTCCCACAGTACAAGCTTTTTGGCCGGGAGTTCTTGGTGTCGGTGGCAGCTAGTGGCCTGCTATAGTCTCATCCTCCTTATATCACTGCTATCTTCTCTGTTATTTTTCTCTCTACTAGGAGTTCTTATGGTTATGGATGGTTCATTAAGCTTAGCTGACCAAACAAACCTCATGGCATTCTACACTTAACGACAGTTGATATGTTTCAACGTTTGAACGGAACACAGTTCCATTGTACCGTGTTCCTCAAGCTAAATAGGATCAGAGTGGTTTAAACTGTTCTCGAGGCTTTATTAACACATTTATCTGGGTATACCCCCAGGGCTGGAACCCCCTTAAGGACCCCCCTAGGTAGGGGGTCCCTATATACTAGACCCCATTTGAACCAGTGACTGCCTTAACGACACCAATGGTTAAGCCATTATTATCAACTCATCACAGCAGCTCTTATCAAACATCACTGCACAACATCCTGTGCTCTGTGAGAACTCAGAGACCTGCAGATTGTCTTTCTACAGCAGCCTACTGCAGGGGTGGAGAGGGGCCATGGAGAGGGGCCACAGTCTACTGCAGGGGTGGAGAGGGGCCATTGCAGTCTACTGCAGGGGTGGGACACTTTGAAGATGGAGAGGGGGCCCCTCTCCATCTTTAGCCCCTCTGAGGGGCCACTGTATATCTCCACACTCACTCCAGAGGGGCCGGCACTAGCCCACATATGCATATTTCTGTCGTAGCAAAAATAGCCGATCAGCTATTTTCTTTTGTTGTTGCTATATTTGAATTGAAATCTTGACTTATTCTTTTGCTATTTTTGAATTGGAATCCTGAAAAGTAACATTTTTATTTTTATTGCAAAAGCATTTAGTTATTAACTTAAAAAGTACATGAACCCGTGGATTTGCGCACTCTACCGATTTGGCGTCAGGACTTTCTTGCGCTCTACAACAGCGTCTGTATTTCCCCACTGAGGTCGCACTGACTTGACTTGACATCATCATTCATCATGGCTCCCTGCGTGAAGCCGAGCTGTGCCATATGTCTTACGCTGAGCGCACTAGACCTAACCCAGGAGGTAACCAGAATACCGCCGTGCGGTGATGCTCTGGTTGGTGGTGGTGGTCGGAACAGTGAGAGAGAGAGAGAGAGCGATAAACCAGAAGCCTCACTATGAAGCTGCATCTAGTAGGGATACCGAACCCACCCCTATCGCATTCTTGCCATTGAAAATATGTGACAGTTTCTGTCAGTTTTGTGCGTGCAGTCTGTGAAAGCAGGGAATCATAGCTTTAATTGGCATTATTGGTTGTTCAGTTTGACCCGCCAGTTTTGGAGATATGGCTTATAGAGTAATGTCTTGCAGAGAAACAGCGAGTTGAGAAAACAGGCTTGACTTCTTCTGTGGTCTCTAACATTACACCTAGCTACATGTTTAAGCATTTATTTCATATTTGCATGTCTTCTGTGGACTCTAACATTACACCTAGCTACATGTTTAAGCATTTATTTCATATTTGCATGTCTTCTGTGGACTCTAACATTACACCTAGCTACATGTTTAAGCATTTATTTCATATTTACATGTCTTCTGTGGTCTCTAACATTACACCTAGCTACATGTTTAAGCATTTATTTCATATTTGCATGTCTTCTGTGGACTCTAACATTACACCTAGCTACATGTTTAAGCATTTATTTCATATTTGCATGTCTTCTGTGGACTCTAACATTACACCTATAGCTACATGTTTAAGCATTTATTTCATATTTGCATGTCTTCTGTGGACTCTAACATTACACCTAGCTACATGTTTAAGCATTTATTTCATATTTACATGTCTTCTGTGGACTAACATTACACCTATAGCTACATGTTTAAGCATTTATTTCATATTTACATGTCTTCTGTGGACTAACATTACACCTAGCTACATGTTTAAGCATTTATTTCATATTTGCATGTCTTCTGTGGACTCTAACATTACACCTAGCTACATGTTTAAGCATTTATTTCATATTTGCATGTCTTCTGTGGACTCTAACATTACACCTATAGCTACATGTTTAAGCATTTATTTCATATTTGCATGTCTTCTGTGGACTCTAACATTACACCTAGCTACATGTTTAAGCATTTATTTCATATTTACATGTCTTCTGTGGACTAACATTACACCTATAGCTACATGTTTAAGCATTTATTTCATATTTACATGTCTTCTGTGGTCTCTAACATTACACCTAGCTACATGTTTAAGCATTTATTTCATATTTGCATGTCTTCTGTGGACTCTAACATTACACCTATAGCTACATGTCTAAGCATTTATTTCATATATTACACTTATTTCGAACATGCTCTAGTATGTGAAGAGTCCGTTTTTCTCCTCTCCTTTGCCGCCGTGACCGTCTCTGTACACACATCCTACATCCAGGGAGGATGTTGGAGGCTGTATTTATGTCATGTATTCTATTGTACCCTCTCCTGTGAGAGATATGTTGGGCTACGGTTGATATTCTTTGGGGAAGTAACTGAACTGAACCGAACAGGGGGCCTCATGGTGCCATGTGAGTAACCCAGTAAGGCAGCTTCATATTATGGTAGGATGTTAACAGGCACTTTTCTTAGGAAGTCAACAGGCTGCTCGCTCACAGCTATAGCCCCACTTCCACTTAACCCCTTCAGCTGTACAGCCACATGACCTGGAGAGCAACATGGATGCCAAGATGATTATTTAGCCACAGTCGACTGTGGCTCAGGAGGTAGAGCAGGTCGTCCAATGATCCATGGGGTCGGCGGTTCGAATCCCGGCTCCTCCTCCTCCTGTCCACATGTCGAAGTGTCCTTGGGCAAAGACTCTGAACCCTTAATTGCTCCCGATGTGCTGGTTGGTGCCTTGCATGGCTTCCGCAGCAATCGGTGTGTGAATTAATGTGTGAATGTAATGCACAATCTATGTAAAGCGCCTTGGAAAAAGGCGCTACATACTGTAAATGCACCATTTTATTTTCTTAGCAGTGGGTGGGAAAAACTATCAGTTCTGCATTATAGAAATACTCTGCCAGAAGTGTACCTCCCAGCCCTGGCAGCGTAGTTCTGGAGTAGTTCCAACAAAGTGTACCTCCCAGCCCTGGCAGAGTAGTTCTGGAGTAGTTCCAACAGATTGTGTGGCCCTGGTTTTGCCCTAGTGGGACTGATTGAGGGTAGCTACTGGGACGTAAGTCGGGACTTGATCACTCCCGGCTGGGTCGCCTGAGTGAGGGGTATGATGTTGGGAGACCCGAAACCCCGTTGACCTCAGGATACATCACTGAGGATACGTCCCAGGTGCATCCATGCAATGTTTTTTAGTTACTCTTACAAGTAGGCTGAAAATGTCTGAAATTCAAAATATACTTCAGTACAAGTATTGGCATTAAAAGTAGGCTACTAATTATGAAAAATGTCCTATTTCAAGTTTTCAAACGTGTGCAAATCTTTTGAAAATGGCAGATCTAGGATCTGGGACCCTGATGTATTTTGTAAAATCAAAGTTAGTTTAACTTTGGAACCACTCAGTTACACACCCATAAGGGTCCATTTTGGTTCCTAATTTTCATTTAGCTGGGGACCCCCTGTAACTCTCTCAAGGACCCCTAGGGGTCCGCGGAGGACCCCACATTGAGAGCCAACGATTTAAACCAATCAATAAATGAATAAATCCCACTGATCAGAACCGAAGAACAGAATGACTGTGTGTGCCTATACTGGGCCTTGTTCTGTTCTGCCCTCTGCTGGTTATATTATGCAAGAACATCCCATTCATGGCAGCAAGACTTAACTGTTCAGGAGAGGAGAAAAACTGATTTAATTTTTTTTCTCCAAAATGAGTTAATAGCACAGGCAGACTCTTCACATGCTAGAGCATGTCTGAAATAAGTGTCAGAGCTGAAATCGACATGTAAAAATGAAATAAATGCTTAAACATGTAGCTATAGGTGTAATGTTAGAGACCACAGAAGTGAACCTTTCCAAGCCTGTTTTCTCAACTCGCTGTTTCTCTGCAAGACATTACTCTATAAGCCATATCTCCAAAAAACTGGTGGGTCAAACTGAACAACCAATATGTCAATTTGAAGCTATGATTCCCTGCTTTCACGTGACATGACAAAAAAAAACGAAAATTAAAATAAATTCAATGACTTAGCCTCAGTCAGAAACGTTTTTTTTCAAACATTTACTTACTTTTAGTTTAATGCATCATAATGGCATAATACAGTATATATATTTTTTTACAATAGGATGCTATCAAATCAGTTACACAAATAACAAAACAAAAATAATGCGGCCAGAGATAAGCCGTGAAACATTTTTTAATAAACTCCCAGAATGCAATAATAAATGTTTGTAATGTTTGTGGAGACATGGCTGAGCTGTATGGAACCGAGGGGGAAAACGATACAGACATGTTAGTGTAAAGGCAAAACTATATATAAAGGCCCATTCATAGTCTGAATTTATGGTGGTGAGGTGACCACCGCTCCGGTGGTGAGGTGACCACCACCGCTCCGGTGATGAGGGGACCACCACCGCTCCGGTGGTGAGGTGACCACCGCTCCGGTGGTGAGGTGACCACCACCGCTCCGGTGGTGAGGTGACCACCGCTCCGGTGATGAGGTGACCACCACCGCTCCGGTGATGAGGGGACCACCTCTCCGGTGGCGAGGTGACCACCGCTCCGGTGGTGAGGTGACCACCGCTCCGGTGATGAGGGGACCACCGCTCCGGTGATGAGGGGACCACCGCTCCGGTGGCGAGGTGACCACCGCTCCGGTGGTGAGGTGACCACCGCTCCGGTGGCGAGGTGACCACCGCTCCGGTGTGGTGAGGTGACCACCGGAGCTGTAATACCGTGGAGTGGTGGTGAGTATTAAAAACAGAGAGAAGGGCTGGGGAGAGCGGTGGTTTGCAATTCACCGCGGCTCCGTGACGTCATGTTGTAGTTCGGTGGTCACCTCTGTGACGTCATGTTGTAGTTCGGTGGTCACCTCAGTGACGTCATGTTGTAGTTCGGTGGTCACCTCTGTGATGTCATGTTGTAGTTCGGTGGTCACCTCTGTGACGTCATGTTGTAGTTCGGTGGTCACCTCACCACCGAAAGTCCAGACTATGAATAACGCTTAAGTCCACCTCCTATAAGGCACGTTATTCTCTTCCACGTAAACACTGGGTCAAGAAGAAATGGCGCTCAACCTTTCCTACACGACGTCGCGACGATGAATGAGCCGGTTGCATATTCATGACACCAATTAACCCGTTAATCTGAGAAAAAAAAAACATTATGTTTCTAACCTTTTCATGTCAAGAATGATATGTATTTGTCCACCGACCTCCAACTCAAATGCAAAGATTTGAGTAAAAAAAAAAAAAAAAAAACGTTTGCTGTGAAAGAATTTATATTCAAACTAGATTTGCACAAATTCAAGATCGGTGCCGCGCTACGCGCCGCTACGCGCCGCTACGTAGATCTGAATTTTTTCCACCCCAACAGATATAAGTATACAAGTATAACATATTGGTTAACGTGGTTAAAAGCTATAGGGCGACACGGATGCAAAAAATAAAATAAAAAAACGATGGCCCGGCCGGCCGTACGAAGCTCTTTTGGATTTCGACCCTTGCCGTCTTAATGGGTCAATTGGCCACGGCAGGTTGCAGGTGTGTAGTTGAATCTCTCTCTCTCTCTCACACTCACACACTCTCACACTCTCACACACACACACACACACACACACACACACACAGAAAACACTCACACACAGAAAACACTCTTGAAAAGTTCCCGGAATTCTCCGTGAATCCAATATGACAAAATACCATGCAGGGCTCAGTCGGTACGAAGAGGCGTGCAGCTCGTCTGAAACGGCATTTAGGAATCGGAATACTTTTCGACATCGGTTGCTAGAAAATACTTTTTTTTATAATTTGTATATTATCGTCAAGTCAGTCTTCACCGGCATCGTTGTTGCTGTTAAGACTTATGACGGTGTAGACAGAGAATCTTTATTTTATTTTTATTTTTATTTATTTGGCACTTGAGACGGCATCTGGCACACAGTGAGTACATTAACACATTAGGAAGCTTCTCCCCTCAAATACACTGGAATTTCACCGCGACACTTTCTATCGACTTAACTCGCCGACCCGTCCAGTGAAAAAAAAAGAAAAAGCAGGCACGCGTTTTACACAATAGAACTGAAACCAGCCAATAGAACTATTAACACATAGGGTATAGTATAGCAGTGGGCGTCGTGGCTTTCTGGTTCCACTGAAACATCGGCCATTTATTGGTTTTTTTTCTCCCCCCATAGAGATTTACAAAAGTATGTATATATGAATTATTTTAAGCCTAACTAGAACAGTGCCCAGGACCGGGCACTGTTCCCTGTGGGGGTGTGGAACGTGTCCAATTTGAAGTCGGTGCGGGCGAACGGTTCTCGAGTTATGTGGATTAGATAGATATATTTTGTGGGGAAAATGAATGGCAGGTTTTTCAGTGTAGCCAGAAAACCCACGGCCACTGCTATGCCCCATAGAACCATAGAACTACAGAACCATAGAACCATAGAACTACAGAACCATAGAACTATTCACACTAGAGTCTGATTCGTGAGGACGCCACCTGTCGTCAACATCAGACCATCATCAACCATAAAATAAGACTTTAAAAAATAATAAACAACAACAGCCAAGCATCATCTTCAGTCTCAACGCTTAAGTGCGTATTTTTAGCGAATATATATATATATATTAATAAAAAATAATAATCATCTGCAGTGAAGAAAAAAAAAGCGTCAAAACCCAAAAACAAAAGAAGCATTTTTAGGTCAAAAACCATCTGAGTTATTGATACTGTAAGGTTGTAAATGTAAACAATGTAATTATCTTTCAAATGGATTCGTGTTTTTTTTAGTTTTAAAGGACAAATTCTGGCACATGAAGGCAATCAAAAAAAGGCACGGAAGCAGTTTACAAAAAAAACGTAATGTACTCGGCATACACACCGCGAGGAAGGCGCCCGTGTCCCGCCACTCAGATCTCCGCCTGTTTGGCGCCCATTTGGCGACAGAGCCGAGAGAAAATGGCTGCTGGAACTCGGCTCTCAAAGAGATGAAATATTTCGACTGTTGGAATGAAAACCGACTCCCAAATAACTCCCAAAAACCTCCTGCTAAACCAGACAGTCAGTTTTTTACGGCAGTAAAAAGCACCGGCCTGCCAATCCCAGTGCCTCGGTGATCGAATCCTTCTTCTCATCGCGGCGTTTATTTTAAGGATGCACGCGATGTATCGGGACAGTACATGACGGTATCAGGCGATATTCGCCGCTATCGGGGTCAATATGGGTATCGGCAAGTAAAGCCACACCCATGCAATATGTCGCCACCACGGAGGAGTCAGACGACTCTTTTTTTGTTGTTGAGCAGTTCCAGATAGGTGATGGGGAGGAGGTCGAGGGCGGCCAGGGTGGAGGGTGGGTGGGTTGAGCGGGTGGGTAGGGATGGGTGGGTAGGGATGGTGGGCGCCAGGTGGGTGGGCAGGGTAGGGATGGGGGGCGCCAGGCGGGTCACTGGGTCCTCTAGTTGAGCAGCTCCAGGTAGGTGATGGGCACCTTGCCCTTCTGGTTGCCCCGCTCGCCCATCAGCCAGTCCGAGTCCATGCCAGGGACACTGCTCACTGTGATCACCTGGAAGGAAGGAAGGGAAGGAAGCATTAGGGACACTGCTCACTGTGATCACCTGGAAGGAAGGAAGGGAAGGAAGCATTAGGGACACTGCTCACTGTGATCACCTGGAAGGAAGGAAGGGAAGGAAGCATTAGGAACACTGCTCACTGTGATCACCTGGAAGGAAGGAAGGGAAGGAAGCATTAGGGACACTGCTCACTGTGATCACCTGGAAGGAAGGAAGGGAAGGAAGCATTAGGGACACTGCTCACTGTGATCACCTGGAAGGAAGGGAAGGAAGCATTAGGGACACTGCTCACTGTGATCACCTGGAAGGAAGGGAAGGAAGCATTAGGGACACTGCTCACTGTGATCACCTGGAAGGAAGGGAAGGAAGCATTAGGGACACTGCTCACTGTGATCACCTGGAAGGAAGGAAGGGAAGGAAGCATTAGGGACACTGCTCACTGTGATCACCTGGAAGGAAGGGAAGGAAGCATTAGGGACACTGCTCACTGTGATCACCTGGAAGGAAGGGAAGGAAGCATTAGGGACACTGCTCACTGTGATCACCTGGAAGGGAAGGAAGAAAGCATTAGGGACAGGGAGACAGATTCTACAAATCTGACCAGATTTGACTGAGAGACTGCCATCGCGCAAATTACAGCTTTTCACCAGAGGAGAAAAACCTTTTTATTTTATTTTTTTCAAAATGAGTTAATAGCACAGGCAGACTCGTCACATACTAGAGCATGTCTGAAATAAGTGTCAGAGCTGAAATCGACATGTAAATATGAAATAAATGCTTAAACATGTAGCTAGGTGTAATGTTAGAGACCACAGAAGACATGTAAATATGAAATAAATGCTTAAACATGTAGCTATAGGTGTAATGTTAGAGACCACAGAAGACATGTAAATATGAAATAAATGCTTAAACATGTAGCTATAGGTGTAATGTTAGAGACCACAGAAGACATGTAAATATGAAATAAATGCTTAAACATGTAAGCTAGGTGTAATGCTAGAGACCACAGAAGTGAACCTTTCAAGCCCGTTTTCTCAACTCGCTGTTTCTCTGCAAGACATTATACTCTATAAGCCATATCTCCAAAACTGGAGGGCCAAACTGAACAACCAATGTCAATTTGAAGCTATGATTCCCTGCTTTCATATGACATGAAAAAACAAAAATTCAAAAACAATCGTATGGCAGTCCCTCAGTCAAATTTAGTCACAGTAATGTCTTCTAAATCAGTTTTCTGAAAAAATAAAAATAAAAGTTCACTGTGAAAGAATGGAATATATTCAAAGATTTGCACACGTTTTAAAAAAATGTTTCAAAAATATTATTTTCCAACAGATACAGTTTAAAATAATGGTTGAAGTGGTTCAAAAATGCGCTCATGTGTTCAAAAGGTACGTACGTACGTACGTACGTACGTACGTGTCAAGCCCTGCACACACTGTCTGCGAACGCCGCGCGTCAAAACAGCCGCCTCCGTTATTTTCAATGAACCTATAATCGCACACCGGCGGCGTCCGACGCGCGTTCACGCCTCGCCCGACGCTCCGATACGCCACCGTTCTATTCTCCAGGCGTTGCCGCGTCGCTGCGCACCTGGTGTGTGTGTGTTGGGTTTCAGACTCACCTCGTCAGCCAGCAGAGACAGCTCGCTGCTTCCCGCCGCGTCGTAGTCGTAGAGAACGCGCGCCTTGCGGCTGCCCCCTCCCCCTCCCCCTCCTCCGCCGCTCCGCAGCTCGCTGAAGCCCCCCGGCGCCATGCCCGCGGGCCCCCCCGTGCCCCCCCCCCTCGTGGGGGTGGGGCTGGGCAGCGGCGCCGACAGGGGCAGGGTGGGCACGGAGATGCTGGCTCCGCCCCCTCCTCCTCCTCCGGACAGCATGGAGGACGACTGGTTGTTGTTGGAGGAGAACGAGGACGGGAAGCTGTGGGGGGGAAGGGGGAGGGGGGGAAGGGGGTGGGGGGGAAGGGGGAGGGGGGGGGGGGTTATATACGATTCTACAAATGTTTTCTAAATCCTGAAATCCTGACAGTTTTCTGAAAAACCTCTTGTTTCTATATCAGTGGTGCTCAAACATTTTCATGTCAAGGACTCCCTAAAATATATGTATTTGGCCACCGACCCCCCGTCTGAAAATATGGATGATTTGAGGCATTTTGTTCCAAAATTGTGTTTTGCAAAAAAAAACCTAAACCCAACACTAAAACTAATAAAGAACCAGCCAACTCCGCTCTAAAAGATAATTAAAACTAACTCAATTAGAAAAAGACATGTACTGGTAACTAGGGATATCCCGATCTTTGTTCCCGATCCGATTCCAATACCTCAATTTATGTGTTAGCCAATACTGATACCAGTGTCGTGATCTCGTGTTGTGTTTATAGCTATCTAGATATATATCTGGTGTTGTGTTTACAGCTATCTAGCTATATATCTCATGTTGTGTTTATAGCTATCTAGCTATATATCTGGTGTTGTGTTTATAGCTATATATCTGGTGTTGTGTTTATAGCTATCTAGCTATATATCTGGTGTTGTGTTTATAGCTATCTAGATATATATCTGGTGTTGTGTTTATAGCTATATATCTGGTGTTGTGTTTATAGCTATCTAGCTATATATCTGGTGTTGTGTTTATAGCCATCTAGATATATATCTCATGTTGTGTTTATAGCTATCTAGCTATATATCTGGTGTTGTGTTTATAGCTATCTAGCTATATATCTGGTGTTGTGTTTATAGCTATCTAGCTATATATCTGGTGTTGTGTTTATAGCCATCTAGATATATATCTCATGTTGTGTTTATAGCTATCTAGCTATATATCTGGTGTTGTGTTTATAGCTATCTAGCTATATATCTGGTGTTGTGTTTATAGCTATCTAGCTATATATCTGGTGTTGTGTTTACAGCTATCTAGCTATATATCTCATGTTGTGTTTATAGCTATCTAGCTATATATCTGGTGTTGTGTTTACAGCTATCTAGCTATATATCTGGTGTTGTGTTTATAGCCATCTAGCTATATATCTGGTGTTGTGTTTATAGCCATCTAGATATATATCTGGTGTTGTGTTTATAGCTATCTAGCTACATATCTGGTGTTGTGTTTATAGCCATCTAGCTATATATCTGGTGTTCTGTTTATAGCCATCTAGATATATATCTGGTGTTGTGTTTATAGCTATCTAGCTACATATCTGGTGTTGTGTTTATAGCCATCTAGATATATATCTGGTGTTGTGTTTATACCAGACTCCTCACTCAAATGTGCACTTGCAGTTTGGGGCAACTCCAAAGCAAACTCCACATGCCCCAACATTGTATTTACCTGGCATAGTGTCGACCCCTTATTACCCCTGTGTCAGATCGGTGTTTAGACTGGCATATTCACCGATACCGATATGAGCCGATATGACAAATAAGGGCCGATACCAATAGAGTATCGGGACATCTCTACTGGTAACACTGAGTAAACATCTCACCTGCCCAGCTGTTTCTGCAGGTCCACCATGTACTGATAACACTGGGCGTAGTATGTGGTCTGAGCCTCCACGAAGTCGTTCAGGCAGCGAAGGTGGTGCGCCTGAATACACAGATAATAAAACATAATTACAGGTGGTGCGCCTGAATATATAGATAATAACACATAGATTACAGGTGGTGTAATCACCTGGTCTGGTCGGTCATCCAGACATTATCGTGTGAAAATAAAAAGATAATTCAACATAAATCACAGGTGTTGCGCTGGTCGGTCATCCAGACATTAGCGTACAGTGGAAATGCATAGATAATTTCAACAGCATAAATCACAGTAAAGGCCCACGCGTGCTCATGCTCAAAACGACATGACGTCACTGAGCCGCGGTGGTAAGAGACTCACCGCCACTTCCGCCCCACACATTGTGTGTGTGTGTGTAATCCTTTTAGCCTCATAATATACCATCGTGTACCGTTTACATTTCCGACTAATAAAGTTATTAAATCAGTCGATAGATAAACGTACGTGGGTGCTGCTCACGCCCTCCAGGAGAAGACGGGTGATCTCAGCCTGACGGTCGAACTCGCTCTGGGTCATTCGGAGCTCCTGCTCAGCCTGGGAAACAAACGCACACACACACACACACACACACACACACACACACGCACACACACACACACACTTACTTCATAAATCAGGCTTTCACAGAGCTAATGCAAAAACACACTTCGAGTTACCAAAAAACTGAACGACTCAAATGTATACACAAAATGGTAATGTTAACGTTGCTCTGGAACACTCTGGTGGAGCTGTTGCCCCCGTGACCCGACCACGGATAAGCGGTTGAAGATGGATGGATGGTATATAATATAATGTAACAGTGTTATATAATTACGCAGAGAGAGAGAGAGACTACACCGGTTACATTATACACAAAGACAAGGGGGAAAAAAGCACAATGGGGTGAAATCTAATCTATTATTTATGTGTTATTATTTTATTTATTCTGCATTTGAGCCACGGAACCCAAAAACACTAAAGGAATATCTCGTTATCGTTGGATATAATATTTTGCTCACAATTCCATGCTTTATTGATGTTGGTCGGTACCGTTAGGAGAGACAAACCGCTCTTAAGAGTTAAATAAAAAAGTTAGGAGATCCGTTAGGAGAGACAAACCGCTCTTAAGAGTTAAATAAAAAAGTTAGGAGATCCGTTAGGAGAGACAAACCGCTCTTAAGAGTTAAATAAAAAAGTTAGGAGATCCGTTAGGAGAGACAAACCGCTCTTAAGAGTTCAATAAAAAAGTTAGGAGATCCGTTAGGAGAGACAAACCGCTCTTAAGAGTTCAATAAAAAAGTTAGGAGATCCGTTAGGAGAGACAAACCGCTCTTAAGAGTTCAATAAAAAAGTTAGGAGATCCGTTAGGAGAGACAAACCGCTCTTAAGAGTTAAATAAAAAAGTTAGGCGATCCGTTAGGAGAGACAAACCGCTCTTAAGAGTTAAATAAAAAAGTTAGGCGATCCGTTAGGAGAGACAAACCGCTCTTAAGAGTTAAATAAAAAAGTTAGGCGATCCGTTAGGAGAGACAAACCGCTCTTAAGAGTTCAATAAAAAAGCACTAGGGGGCGCTCTGGAAGAGCTTGCCCCTTCACATTCGATCTGCCCCATCCATTAATGTTTTTAAGTCTCACCTTAAAAACAGTTTGACTGTTTTAAACGCGTAACCCGCATTTTAATCAAATACCCTACGCTGCCGAGATTGTTGTATTACCTTTAGAGCATACGCTGAATTATCTGGGCTTTTGATCCGTGAAAATCCGGCGAAAAAAGGTCCCTCGGTTTGTTATGAACCGATCGCACCACCCGCCATCTTTGGTGCACCCGGAAGACGCAGCACAAGACCCGCCTCCATGAGGCGTTGTACCCCGTTCATTTGCATTGGCCTCAATTTCCCAGAAGCCCTAGCAGCCCTAACAGCATGTGTTGATTTCCGGTTTCGTCATCAAAACGAAACCATCTAGTCTCTATCTCCGCGGCGAAGACAGAGTTTATTTTAATTTATTACAACACGGCGGATTAAACACATAAAACAAAAGGCGGGAATGTCGTACATAGCAGCGCCAGTAACCTGGATTAAACTATTCGTGGCAGCTAAACTGCTTTAAGACTCATCTCTTCTCCCTGGCTTTCAATCCCTCTTTCTTAGCTCTTTTTTTTTTTGTTTTGCTTATCTTAAACCTTTCACGCTTATATTTTTGTCATTTCTGATTGTGTTTCTCGTTTTACATTCTGTGTTTTCTCCTGCCTGTTTCTCTGTTGTTTTGCCACTGATGTACAGCACTTTGGTCAACCTTGGTTTGTTTTAAAACGTGCTTTATGAATAGTAAGATTGATTTGATTTGATTTGATTACCAACTCTCCGTCATTTAGCAGCATGGGGAAACCCCCTGAAGGACCACTGGTGCTTTTCAAAACCACAGCTTTACACAATAACCCATTCTGACCTGAGATCAGATTCATACGAGGTTTCCACTGGACACACACTGGTCTGATTAACCCATTCTGACCCGAGATCAGATTCTAAAAAATGTCAGTCGTTCTTCGATTTTTCAAAAATAGCAGACCTACAAGCTCGTATCGCGCCACTCGGTGGCGCGATACGAGCTTGTAGATCTGCTATTTTTCAATAGGTAAAGCATAACATGATGCCAACACCAAAATGGGTGCCCGGTCAGAATGGGATAACTGACTAGCAGTGAGTGAGCTGCCAACAGACTTATTTTCATTCAAGTGGGACATTTGGTATCCTTGGGCTAAACGCGGCCGTTCCTTTTCCTAACACAGGGTTTTATGTCCGTGTCCCCCCCTCCCCCCCCTCCCCCCCCCCGGGGACTGGAACAACAATAGGCTTGTTGACAACGTCCTAAACGAGGAGGAGAGGTCCGGACGGTAAACTTAGAGCCTGATGCCCAGATAGACCAACAGCACGCGTCGCACAATGACCTTACTGTCCTGTCCGCACGCTGCAGCTTGGATTACACTTAAGATTGCGTGTGACTGTGTGTGTGTGTGTGTGTGTGTGTGTGTGTGCGTGCGTGTGCGTGTGCGTGTGCGTGTGCGTGTGACTGTGTGTGCGACTGTGCGTGCGCGCGTTAGGGTTTTAACCCATTCTGACCGGGCACCCATTTTGGTGTTAGCATCATGTTATGCTTTAGCTATTGAAAAATAGCAGATCTACAAGCTCGTATCGCGCCACCGAGTGGCGCGATACGAGCTTGTAGGTCTGCTATTTTTGAAAAATCGAAGAACGACTGACATTTTTCTAGAATCTGATCTCAGGTCAGAATGGATTAATCAGACCAGTGTGTGTCCTAGTGGAAACCTCGTATGAATCTGATCTCAGGTCAGAATGGGTTAAGCATCTAGTCGACTATTCAACTAGTAAAATCACAAGTGGACCTTGTTGGTACTAGTTGACTAGTTGATAAGAAGAAAAAAAGGGGGTCCTGATTTTGTAGGCCTCAACATCAGCTAGATTATAGTTATATATATTTGTTTTACATAATTAGGTAGTTATGTAACCAGTCGACTAGTAAACTAGGCAACTACTCAACTAGTAAAAATCACTAGAAGTGAAAGCCCTAGGTGTGTGTGTGTGTGTGTGTGTGTGCGGTGTGCACATGCGTGCGACTGTGTGTGTGTGTGTGTGTGTGTGTGTGTGTGTGTGTGTCTTTGCTCCTCGTGTATTCCACAAGGGGGTTGACGTTCCCCCCGTTTTCCCAGAGGCCACCAATAAATGAGAGTAGACCCGGTGGGGAGTCGAGCTGTTGACGTTCCTAGCAGGCTCACGCCTGTGTGTGTGTGTGTGTGTGTGTGTGTGTGTGCTCCGCTCAAAGATGGCCCCCGGCAACATTCCACTCACCTCTCCGTCACTTCCTGGGCTCACATCTGCTGCGTTGCATTTTAGAAACAGAACACAGTGACACAGTCGTTACTGGAGGGGAGGCACAGCTGCTGCCACGACACGGCCACGGCCAAGGCTGTGTGTGTGTGTGTGTGTGTGTGCGTGTGCGTGTGCGTGTGCGTGTGCGTGTGTGTGTGCGTGTGTGTGTGTATGTGTGTGTGTTATGTATGTTTTTCTAATCTACTGCTGTGGCTGAGCCTTTCTTTTTTTTCGCTGCGTAAACAGCAGAACCTCAAACCCGGGAGGCTGGCCTGGAGGAGGTTGCTAGTGGGAAGTCCAATCCGTCTTGGAAACGGCGAGCGTAGCGTTAGAGGTGAGCCGGGGTCAGGCCCGGTCGGTTTCACAGCTTCTAATCTAACCCGTTGTCTGTGTGTGTGTGTGCTTCTCCTCCTCCTCCTCCTCAACCTCCTCCTCACACCCAAAACATGTGTTCTTGCTTTAAAGTGACCGCAAGGAATGCCCCCGGAACATGAAAACACACTCAAACAGAGTGCTGTTGTGTGTGTGTGTGTGTGTGTGTGTGTGTGTGTGTGTGTGTGTGTGTGTGTGTGTGTGTGTGTGTGTGTGTGTGTGTGTGTGTGTCCCTGTCTACTACTACATCAAGCGTTACATAAAAAGGATCAAGCATATAAAGAGGATTGTGTAATCGTGTGTTGGTTAATAAGGGACCGGGTTTCTCCATACACTTTATGAGGCTTTATGAGGATTATTAAAAATGTTTCGCAAGAGACAACTAAGATCACCTCCTCAGGTCTCTGTGAGAAACGGCTCGAGAGAGCAAACACTGTACTGGACAATGGCTTTGATGAAGTTCACACTCAATTCTGTCTAAACTTTAACCTCAACATGAGTTCTTCACTTCTTGTGTACGCTCTCTATTAAAACTATTAAAAACAAAATGATAAAAAAGGGACGTTTACTTGTGACCCAGTGAAAAATGGACCCGCTGTTCGGGGAACAAGCGTCCTAGTAAAACGTAGTATTTAGAATGTATTAAAGTATTAAAGAATGCTGGCCTATAATGATACGCCCAACACGGGGTCACCACGATGAAAGGGATCAACTCTGCCTGGAGTCAGTGTGACAAACCAACCCTTAAAGTAAGGGATTGTTTTGTTTTGTGCAGAAGAGAGAAAGAAAGGGGAACTTAAAAAAGCTCCCATGTGACCGTGTTTCAGTCATGTGACCGTGTTTCAGTCATGAGAGGAAGACCGGTGGTTTCGTGTGTTGTGAAAGCCGATGTGGATCAATCGTGACCTCCAACGAGGGATGGTTGGTTGGAATAAAGGAAGCGGTTCGTTATTTGGAAGAAGGTAGAGTTCACCAGCACTGACTTCACAACATCAAGCTGCTTTGATGACATGACGTGTGTGTGACTGTGCATGTGCGTGTGCCCGTGTGTGTGTGTGTGTGCTGCTGCGCGTGCGTGCGTGCGTGCGTGCACACGCATTCTACTCACCAGAACGCGAGCGTCGGTCATCCTGGCCTTCTTTAGCTTGGTTTTCGCGGCGTCCAGATCCAAGCGCTTGACCTGCAGTAGCTTCCGTTCTTTCTGGATTCCAAGGAGACAAAAAAAAACAAAAGAACACGTCAAATTAAGAACAATTGAATTATAACAAATAATAATATGTTATATATATATATATATATATATATATATATATATATATATATATATAATATAATAATGACCACTTCAAACTTTAGGGGTTTTCTGAGCTTCAACTTGAGGTAAGATTTCTGTCAGATAGAATATTTAATCATAACATAGACGCATGGTGTATGCAAGACAAAGGAAAGGAAAGGTACTATGTTTACCCAGGGTAACTGGACTAAGGAAAGGAAAGGTACTATGTTTACCCAGGGTAACTGGACTAAGGAAAGGAAAGGTACTAAGTTTACCCTGCAGGGTAACTGGACTAAGCTCAAGAACTTGTTTACAGCCAGGCCCTGCTCATATAGAACATTTCATGGTAGGGGGGTTCAATGCCTTGCTCAAAGGGCACTTCAGCGGTGGTAATTTTAACGTGCCGGTCCGGGGATACGAACTATAGCGACCTTCACGATATCAAGACCGCTCCGCAAACCGTTCGGCCACCGCTGCCCCACAAGGAATCTTAATGCTCTAATAAGCACCTGGTGTTTGCATAATGTTATGTTGGAAAAGTCACATTAGTATCAAACACTTGAAATGTGCCTTAGCTGACGTCATGTCTTATTGGCTTGTTGCTTCATACGAGTGATAAGCAGCATGAGACGGCAAACAATCTAATTTAACCCATTCTGACCTGAGATCAGATTCATACGAGGTTTTCCACTGGACACACACACTGGTCTGATTGACCCATTCTGACCTGAGATCAGATTCTAAAAATGTCAGTCGTTCTTCAATTTTTCAAAAATAGCAGACCTACAAGCTCGTAGCGCGCCACTCGGTGGCCACTTTGAACCTTAGTTCTAGTAATGAAATAAAAATAACACCACCAGTCACTTTACTGTCATCAAACATTACTGTAAGCTTTGTGGCCTAGAGCTCTCAATGGTCTCGCACCTTCCTACCTACATGACTGCCTGCCTAAATTATGTCCCAAACCGCCCCCCTAAGGTCTTCCACTGCTGGCCTGCTCGCTTTGCCTAAAGAAATGGCAACTAATAAATACGGGGAAGCAGCTTTTTGCTTCTACGGGCCGACGGCGTGGAACAAGCTCCCACTGACAACGGCAAATGCACCACAATGCCAATTTGCATTTTATGACAAAATATTGCATTTTATGTTTTATTGTCGACAGCCACGGCAATAAAAGCCTCACCAGAATGGTTTTGAAGTCTCCTTCCAGGAAGTTCCTGAAAGGCGTCAGGAAGTTAATGGCGGCGCTCTGGATCAGCTCCCGTTCGGCTCCGGCGATCTGCTTCTCCGTCTCGCCACATTTTATCAGGGCGTTTCCTGTAGGTCAAATGTCAGAGGTCAGTCAGTCACACACACACACTGGACAAGAGGAGATGCGCCACGCACACGCACGCACACACTCTCTCTCTCTCACACACACACACACACACACACACACAGTAGTTTTTGAGTGGTGCAACCACTCCCAACAGCAATGTCCCTATGTCCATCCCTATGTCTGTATAGGGATGCCAACAGGGGGCGCTGTTGCACCACTCACTTCAGACTGACAGGTCTGATTTTTCTTTTTTTTAGCAGGCCCAAAAACTCAACGGTTAAGGATTATATGCCGTACTTTTTATTTGTGTTTTATTCTATTCATTTGGTCACCCCCCTAGTCTGACATGTGATATTATGGTACTTAAAGCATGATGGAATTTGGAAAATGTTGCCTTATATTGGTCGTCTATGGTGTGGTATACAAAAATGCCCATAACTTTTTTTTCTGAGGGTCTTTGTGGGTCTTTGTAGACAACCATGTGACTCCTCTGATAACCTGATTTAGACGCACAGGGCACCAGGCAATGGCATCTCTGTATGGGGAATGAAATGAGATGAAAAGTGCACTGTCTGTCTCGTCTGTCACATCAAAGCAGAGACGTTTCTGTGGCTACTACCACGGTGGGGGGTGTCTTTTTTTAACCGGCCCACATGTGCATTCCTCGGGCCACGTGCGCACCAAGACAGCGGTTCACATTCACAGGAAACCGTCCAATGAGAGATCCGCAGAATTTTCGATTCAGAGCTAATGGAGCGTCGCAGTCCCGCCCCCCCTCGAGAGACCCGGAAAATAAATCGCCGTTCATTTTCCTCATAGGCATTCCTTAAAGTATTTATTTAAAGACGGTTACGCCGCGGACAAAGCCAACTCGGATCGTGACAAATCATGACAATGAAACACAATGTTTTGGGGCCGATCAAATCATTAGAAAGAAGAAAATAAAGGCAGGAGACAACACTATTTGTTTTGTTTTTCTTCTTATTTGATCGGCCCCAAAACATTGTGTTCATTGTCATGATTTGTCACGATCCCAGTTGGCTTTGTCCGCGGCGTAACCGTCTTTAAATAAATACTTTAACCCATTCTGAACGGGAACCCCATTTCGGTGTTAGCATCATGTTATGCTTTAGCTGTTGAAAAATAGCAGATCTACAAGCTCATAGCGCGCCACCGAGTGGCGCGCTAAGAGCTTGTAGGTCTGCTATTTTTTTTTTAATCGAAGAACGACTGACATTTTTAGAATCTGATCCCAGGTCAGAATGGGTTAATCAGACCAGTGTGTGTCCAGTGGAAACCTCGTATGAATCTGATCTCGGGTCAGAATGGGTTAAGAAAAGCCTATATGGGAAAAAAGCATTGGGATTTATTTCCTGGGACACTCGTCGTTCTGAAAGGGGGAGGGACTGCGACGCTCTATAGAGGCGTAGTGACTCACGGTAGGCCGCCCCGGGCCCAAACTAATCGAGGTGTAGTCAGTGACTCACGGTAGGCCGCCCCGGGCCCAAACTAATCGAGGTGTAGTCAGTGACTCACCGTAGGCCGTCCCGGGCCCAAACTAATCGAGGTGTAGTCAGTGACTCACGGTAGGCCGCCCCGGGCCCAAACTAATCGAGGTGTAGTCAGTGACTCACCGTAGGCCGTCCCGGGCCCAAACTAATCGAGGTGTAGTCAGTGACTCACGGTAGGCCGCCCCGGGCCCAAACTAATCGAGGTGTAGTCAGTGACTCACCGTAGGCCGTCCCGGGCCCAAACTAATCGAGGTGTAGTCAGTGACCCACCGTAGGCCGTCCCGGGCCCAAACTAATCGAGGTGTAGTCAGTGACTCACCGTAGGCCGTCCCAGGTCCAAACTCGTTGCCAGACTCTATCATGGACTGGCCCAGCAGCTCGTGGTTGTTCATTCGCGACGGCGCTTTCTTCTCCAGCTTCTCATAAACAAACTCCTCCAGGCGGACATCTGCAGGTTGGGGGGGAGAGGAGAGAGAGGAAATAAAAAGACCCAAAACTCAATTAAAACGGTCAGAGTCACAAGACACAAGAGGCTGCTGGGCAAGAAGCCACGGACGAGACCTCAAGAGCTGGACGCCACATTTAGGTCAACATTTAGAGTACAGTATAGTGGTTCACTTCACGGCAGGACATTCCACTGTCCTGAGATGTACCCATAATTATCACACAAATAATTTGCGATTAAGGATTTCATTGTAATCACAAATTGTACATTACAGATATGACAAATAACTTAAATATACAAAATAAAACTGTGATGCCAAACCTGACCAGGCTTTCCAAGACTGCTCGATAGAACACCAACATAAATCTTTGGTCAACACCATGAACCCTGAGACGTCGGAGGAAGTGCAGTCTTTGCTGTAGTTTACTACAGAGACTGTCGTGTCAACATGTGTATTCCAAGTCATTGAGTTGTCAATACAGATCCCCAAGTATTTATAGGAGGAGACCTGTGAGATGGTCGAGTCATGGATGACCACAGGCCTGTGGTCACCTGTGGTCTCTTGGGGTCAAACACCATCTCCTGTGTCTTCTTAACATTAAGAATAAGGTGGTTGTCGTCACAACACTTTACATAGTTCTGTACCTCTACAGTTCTGTGTGTGTGTGTGTGTGTGTGTGTGTGTGTGTGTGTGTGTGTGTGTGTGTGTGTGTGTGTGTGTATGCTCGTACTTGGGTTGGGCTGCAGCAGGACCTCTGTCTGCTTCATGATCCTCTCGGTCCACAGCCGGGTGCATTCTGCTCTGCCCAGCAGGTTCTCCAGGTGGGCGTCCAACTCTGTCTTCTCCGCCTGGCCAAACTTCTCCTCTGTGAACTGACACACACACACACACACACACAGGCGCGCACACACACACACACACCACACACGACACACACACACACACACACACACACAGGCGCGCACACACGCGCACACACACACACACACGCACACAGAGAGACGCACACACACAGAGAGAGACGATGAATAGATAATAATAAATTTAGGCATTTAGCAGACGCTCTTAATCCAGAGCGATTTACAGTAAATAAATGGTGCATTTGTATGTCGCGGGGTGCATATGCAGTACTTAGTTTAGACTAGTCGTTGGTTAGACATGGGTTAAGGTTATAGGTTTAGGTGTGCTGCCCCGTGGGAGGTTAGGGTTTAGGTTTAACCTTATGTCTAACCAAAGGATGCCTCCCACTCAGACATGTGACTGTGTGTTTGTGGGTGTCTATTAGCAGCGCGGTCCCTGTGGTTACCGTCATGTGAGATCATGTGGGTGACAGACAGTGGCTGTACAGTACAGTACAGTACAGTACAGTACAGTACAGTACAGTACACTAGTCTACATCACCATGATAAAAAGGCACTGCTCACTTAGCATGGGTGTGTAGAAGACCCAATTACTGATCTGTCAGTCTCCAGAATATGTTATTATGAAACTGATTTACTGTCACACATTATAGGTCAGCCGTTCTCTAAACTTTTCATTTACAACGACCCACCCACCCACGGAGGATCCTTGAAATCATGTATAAACGTTTGAGAACCACTGCACACTAAATAGAACAGAGCCTTAATGAATTAGTATATCACCACTAGTAACACCTGTGTGGGGGAAGTAGGAAGAGTTATTCTGTGTGCATATTAGAGGCCATTTAATTCCCCAGGATTCCATCTCTTTAAGTTGTGTTTTCATGCGTGTGTGTTAGAATGTTGGGTCATGACAATCATGTTTAAATTGTTTGCCAATCATGTTTCTAATCACTTGTAATAATTGTTGGAGCCACGCCACCCCACAACACCAGGTGGGGCTGGTGGCTCTTTTTTGTCCACACTCTGTATAAAAATGAATCCTTTTCCTGTTATCTCATTTATACCTGAGAAAGTAACCAACACAGGTCGAAAAGGTTGCATGTCCTGACCTCCTGTCTGCTGTGATTGTGAATACAAATTACCTGGAGCTTTACTTATTCAAAGGGAGTTGCGAGCCCTGGCTTTTGTCCATGATGTTAGATGTCACGTCAGTCACCAAATAAAATCAATCAATCCATTACATTTCAAGGAACCCCTCCCTCATAACTCTATGGGTTAAGGCCCGGGTACATTTGGTTTGGAACCGTCCAGGAGTTCAGGAAACCCTGAAGGGAACCCTGCTTTAAAGAACCCAAAAGGTAAACAACACAGACACTGAACAAACGCAGAATTTACTCACTTTATAGGCTACGATTATTTATTCGTGCTGACATATATCATACTATCATTGACAACAGTATGACACATATCATTACATATATAGAAGATATCATCCTCTCTATGAATTGAATACACATGGCCACAATGGCATTATAAGCACTCGGGGGCTTTTTCCCCCGCAGCACCATTTGTTGTACAAAAATCGTACTGACTGTAGGCTACTGTACCATTTACAAACTGCGAATAAAGTTTAAATCAATCAAAACTTAACTAGATTTATAGGCAGACAGAACAGAGACAGCTATTGCGTTGAGAGGCCCGTTTATAGTTTGTTGTCAACAAACACACAACCGTTTGTTTTTATAACGACTTTGTGATTCTGCCACGTCCCGCTGGGGAGTGAGGGCCGCGTGGAACTTTTTCTCGGGTGTTTTATCTGTTTATTACAGTACAGTATGGTCTGCTGCTTAATGTCCAAACTGAGTAACCGACCATGGGGTTTAGCATCGTAGCAGCTATTAGCAGAGCCACAGGCTAACCGTTTCAGACCACCCATCATCATTACATTACGACTAAACGAGACAGACACAGAGAGAAAGAAACACCACTTACTTGTACGGCACGGCTGAGGAACGTGCCAGCGTCCGCTGCTAAGCGCTTGACGTTGAAGTCCATGCTGTTGAATTAACGGTTTTTATATATTACAGACTAGTTAAGTTTAATAGTTAACTGGACTCACACTTCATATCTCTGTAGAAAATGTCATTGAGGCAACTTTTTTTTTTTTACGGAGTTCCTTCCTCCACCCAGCTGTTGTTGGACTACAAACGGTGTTGCCATGTCTGCTTATTATAAGAGACCATTGGCCTTTTTTTTGTAAAGTTGCTTGTAAATATTGCATTTTTGTCTTGTTTCTGAAGTGTGGAGTGTAGTTGCTTATTTGGGCTTTCTTAGTTCCTTCACATTTTCTATTTAAACTTTTTTATTATTATTTTATCCAGTGGTTCTCAAATATTTTCATTTCATGGACCCCCAAATTAATATTTAATATGTATTTGTTTTGTACGTCCCCACCTGAAAATGTTTTGTGCTAGGGAGGGAGCTGATATTGTGTTGTTACCATAGAGGCATAGACTGTTTAGTTGTTACAAAGAATGTTTAAAAAATCTTCCAAATATTCCCACTTTATCCCTAAACATGGTTGCTTATTTCTGTCGCAAAATCTGGCAACACTTTAAACAAAGATCAGAGAGAGGAGACGAGATCAGCCGGTTGGTTGACGTGGACTACAAACAAAGACATTAAACTGAGAAAAGACTAAAGAGAAGGAATGTGTCAGTGTCGCATATACGCGCAATAGAGTATATTCATGCCAATTAGCCTACATGGTTGTCTGAAATTATTTATTAGGAACAATCCCTTGAGATGAACCATCTCGTTTTCAAGGGGGTCAAAGGGCAATTCACAAAATACACTTCATACATAAAGACACTTCTTTACAAACAATTCAACCAGACAAAACAAAACAAGACAAAACAATACAATTCCTAGATAAAAAAACAACAAAAAACAACAAAACAAAAGCTGCAACAAAACAACATTTCACATAACATGGACATAACATAGACATAACACATGATGGATCATTGCATCATGGATCTGCTACAGTGATGATTAGTGAAAACATAATATTATTACTTTATGTTTAGGCTACGGTGTTTGCATACAGCTGTGTCTGCTGTGCTGACAACAAGACTCTTTGCTGCCCTCCATAGGATGTTGAAGGGATATCTAGGCTATCTATTCCTCAAATAATTAAACTGCTCTTTCCCCCTGTTCATACATAACAATTAAGTTATAACTGGTTATCTATAAAATATATGGGCCTAATTAAACGGGTTGAATGTTTGTCTTTAGTTCAATGTTTGTTTTAAAAACGCCATTGACAATGAAGGGAATATTTACGTCATCCAATTGTTATAACGCAAACATTTAATCTCATTAACAATAAAGATAATTTAATGTTTGTTTTGTCACCGTTTGTTTTATATCACCTAATCAACATGATGATAATAATAATAATAATAAACTTTATTTATAGAGCACCTTTCATGACACGAGTACAAGACAAACAAAGTACATTAGATTTTATTTATTTATTACAAAGAACAGCTTTGCGCCAACATTCAGGTCACATACCAGAATACATAGGCCTACAAAAGCAAAGCAGCATCAACTTCATCATCATAAACCGGTGGTTCTCACAAGTGGGGCTACGGGGATACCAGGGACCCTCTCCCAGGTGGTCCCAGGAGGTCCCCTGCAGCAAAAATACTATAACATTTTTGTTTCATAGACTTTGGTTGTTCTTTGTGATTGAGTATGACAGACCCCAATGGAAACAAGCCATGGGCTATAAGACTTGAACTACATATTAACTACAAGAAAATAAATGTGTGAACATGTTTCACGGCCAAATCTATTTGGGGGTGATGTCGTCACCAAAATCAATCAATCAATATCAATCAATCAATCAATTTAATGTCAAGGAACCCATAACTGTCTCTGGCAGTTATGAGGGGTTCACGGTCAAATCTATTCGGGGGTCCTTGACATGAAAATGTGTGAGTGAGAGCCACTACTATACTTTTTTTTTTAGGAATACTTTCCAGCCTCACGGCTGACAAGGCAGCGAAACATTTCACATTCCCTGACAGCGTATTGCCTCTCCTCTTGAAACATTTCACATTCCCTGACAGCGTATTGCCTCTCCTCTCGAACCCTCTGCTCTGTCCTGTGAAGTCCTCCTCTCGAACCCTCTGCTCTCCTTTGAAGAAGTGGACGACGATGGCGGGGTTCGGTTAGGGGGAAATAAAACCTTTTTTGGAGGTCTGGATACAATTATTCACAGATAGCCTCTCTTTTACCTGCTGTGTTGGGGGGAAGTGCATGGGAGAGAGAGAGGGAGAGAGTCATCAAATGACTTCCTCGCATGGCTGCAGAGTGCCGCCTGGGCAGGGACAGGAGATGTAGCCTACTCAGATTACTTCTTACTTCCTGTGCTACATCTGTGTGTGAGAGAAGAATCCGTTGACCAAAAGGTGTAGCGTTGCTGTCAGCAGAAAACTCTTTATATCTCAACCTTTAAAAGGTCTATATATGCTTCTAAAAGGTCTCCTATCGTATCCTATATTCAATTTGTATTTTGTATTTCAGGCCTGACGTCGAAAAAAAAAAAAATAAGTTTTCTAAATCATGTCAATTTTCTGAAAGATTTGAGGCACATTTTAACGATTTTTTCAAAAATAGCAGACCTACAAGCTCGTAGCGCGCCACTCGGTGGCGCGCTATGAGCTTGTAGATCTGCTATTTTTCAATAGCTAAATTATAACGTAATGTTTAAAACACCTCCCGCCTCCCGCCCAGAATGGGTTAAAGGTGGATTTAGATTTGAGTAATATATAGTATTTTAGTTTAGTTTTCGCACAACAAAAAGTAACAGATCTGTAAGCTGGAAACAACTACTTTTGATGCTTGTGTCCGCCCGAGACAGACGATAATATACAGTAAATTATACACAATGCCCTAGCTTCAGTTTCATGTTAAACTGCAAAAAAAAAACCTGACTTAAGTTACACAACAGCAATCCACATGTTGGAAAACGTTGAACGTAGTGTTTTCAAATAAAGTTTGCCGTCAAATTGTCACATTATTTTATGGTGGACTATAAAACGTCATGTTATTTATGATGCAGAACAGCTTTTATTGTCTCTCTTCTGGCTGACAAACTGTGACAATGTACTCGAGGACTGAATAGTAGCCCACAGGGTTATTTCTTTCTTAACCACATACTGTATACAGCATACTGTACACCACAGCAGTGGTGAATTTTTTTTTAATGTATAAAAAATCTTCTGAAAATGGCAGATCTACAAGCTCACAATGCGTCGCGATGCGACACTTTGTGAGCTTGTAGATTGGCTATTTTCATATGGCCAAATCGAGGCTGAAGTGAGTGAGTAATGTATGTTTTGTAATAATAATCAAAGGGGCCCGGACAGGAGTCAACCCACAGAGCCTGAATTGCAATTTTTTTATAGCGCTTTACCAAGTGCTCAAAGCGCTTTACATAATGGTTCATTCATTCATACATTGGGAGGTGAAGCGGCGAACAGTCGACGCCAGCGTCCTCACTTCCCACATTCACACAACGACGGTGGCGAGCTCACACCGACCGCCTCATTGGAGGCAGTGTAGGGTTCAGTGTCTTGCCCAAGGACACTTCCACATGTAGGACAGGAGGAGGAGGAGCCGGGATTCGAACCGCCGATCCAGAGATCATTGGACGACCTGCTCTACCTCCTGAGCCACAGCCTAGTCCTTCCACGTGCCAGATTCATCTATCTCCCAGTCCCGGTATAGAGTACAGTAGTTTCCAGAGCAAAGTACACGTGTGGCCCTGCATGGTCTTGCCCTAGTGGGACTGATCAAGGGTAGCTTGGGACGTAAGTCGGGTCTTGATCACCCCGGCTGGGTCGCCTGAGTGAGGGGTATGAGGTTTGAGAGACCCGAAACCCTGATGACCTTAAAAAATGGCAGATCTGCAAGCATGTAGATCAGGGTTTTTTTGTAAGTATAGGCTACAGTGCTTTAAGTAAATGTACCTAGCTACTTTACCCCCACTCCATAATACACCACAGTATGTCAAAGATATTACGGAATTTGGCGTGCTGGTGTTTTTTAGTCAGCAGTTTTCCTTTAGCATCTCCGCGGGGGAGTATAGGTTGTCCTAGAAGTCTCTTTTCTTGTTCCATGAGTATAAATCTGTGTGTATCTGTTTTTCACCTCGGTAACAACACGGCGGGTTCAAGGGAATACATTACCCAGGGTCAGAAATAGCGGAAACACAACTTTTCCGCACTGAGCAAAAAAATGCACCGTGATTGTTTGCTTTCAGATCATGTTTTCAGATGTTGTGAAAAGTGCCTTCCATCCATCCACTTATCCGTCAGGGTCACGGGGGGGCAACGGCTCCACCAGAGGAACTCCAGAGCAACGTTAGTTTATAACTTCCTCCTGGGGGATCCCGAGGCGTTCCAAGGCCAGTGAGTCGATGTGTAGAATCCCTCTGCGCCTTAATTGGTCTGCCCCGGGGTCTCCTCCCAGTGGGACGTGATCCTCGGTCTGCCCCGGGGTCTCCACCCAGTGGGACCTGGTCCTTGGTCTGCCCCGGGGGTCTCCTCCCAGTGGGACGTGATCCTTGGTCTGCCCCGGGGGTCTCCTCCCAGTGGGACGTGGTCCTTGGTCTGCCCTGGAGTCTCCTCCCAGTGGGACGTGGTCCTTGGACTGCCCCGGGGTCTCCTCCCAGTGGGACGTGATCCTTGGTCTGCCCCCGGGGTCTCCTCCCAGTGGGACGTGCGTCGAGGACCTCCCTAGGGAGACGCTCCAGAGGCATCCTAACCAGATGCCCCGAACCACCTAAGCTGGCTCCTTTCCAGGCAAAGAAGCAGCGACTCTACTCTTGAGTCTCTCTCGCGTAACTGAAATTCTCACCCTTATGAAAAGTCAACATATATACAATATTTAAACAAGGGACCTGCAGTATTTTAATATATAGACAGCCAGATGTTACAAGGCAACATAATATTAGTCATGTAACAATGTGATAGGATTTATTGTTTACATTTATATTCATATACATTTACTCGGTTACATGATGCTGCTTTGACAGAGGCAAGAGTGATCAAGTTTCATTCAGTGCAATAAGACTTTAGAATGGAACCTTCATGAATGGCCATAAGCAAAGTACAACTGCAACTTGAAATGCACCTTTTTTACTTATACAACTTACAAGCACTTTTTCCCCCTCGTACTTACATAATTTGAAATTACATTATTATCGTAATCTATATGTTCTCTGAAACAGTGGTTCCCAAAGTGGGGTCCGGGGACCCCTAGGGGTCCTTGAGGGAGTTCCAGGGGGTCCCCAACTAAATGATATAGTTTGGAACCAAATGGACCCTTATGGGTCTGTAACTCTAAGAGTTAAATTAGCATTGATTTTACAATATGAATTTGGGGGGTCTCAGAGATAGAAATGCCATTAAATGGGGGTCCTGAGCCTGTAGCATATCAAACTGGGGGTCCTTGAAATTAAAATGGTTGAAAATCACTAGACTAGCTGTGTGCTGACTATGGTCTTGACTAACTAGACTAACTCTGTACTGACTATGGTCCTGGCTATAACTAGACTATATAGGGCCTAACTAGACTAACTCTGTACTGACTATGGTCCTGGCTATAAGACTATATAGGGCCTAACTAGACTAACTCTGTACTGACTATGGTCCTGGCTATAACTAGACTATATAGGGCCTAACTAGACTAACTGTGTGCTGACTATGGTCTTGGCTAACTCCAGCAGTCGAGGATAGCGAAACGTCCTGTCCTTCCATGACTCTGGGATCCCTTGGAGGCCGGCCTGAAAACACATCAAATTAGACTTGTTAAACAGACAGTTTGTACTCAGAGACTGTTCATCATGTTTACCTCCCTCTCTCTCTCTCTCTCTCTCCCTCTCTCTCCCTCTCTCTCTCCCTCTCCCTCTCCCTCTCCCTCTCTCTCTCTCTCTCTCTCTCTCTCTCTCTCTCTCTCTCTCTCTCTCTCTCTCTCTCTCTCTCTCTCTCTCTCTCTCTCTCCCTCCCTCTCTCTCCCACTGACCTGTGCCCCTAGGCAGGCTCCTATGAAGGCGGCGCGGCTCGCGGTGCAGCCGCCGCAGCGCATGGTGTTCCTGACGGCCTCGTCCAGACGGGTCAGGGTCAGCACGGCGTGCAGCGCTCCCTGGAACGCCCCGGGCACGGCTGTGGACACACGGGAACGCCAACGTAAGAACCACCATCACACATTACAGACACACATATCATATATATAGGTTAAAGTATATAGCAATGTCCATGGGGGAGCAATAAGTCTGGGGTGCAGTCCGAAGAAAGACAAAAGAAGAAATGACACAGTCATATCTGATTTAATTGATTCATGATTCATATCTAGGTCTAAGATTTGTCGGAAATGCTTTATTATAGGAAGAATCCCTTGAGATGAACCATCTCGTTTTCAAGGGGTCCGCAATTCACAAAGTACACTTCATACATAAAGACACTTTTTTACAAACAATTCAACCAGACAAAACAAAACAAGACAAAACAATACAATTCCTAGATAAACAAACAACAACAAAACAAAAAACAACAAAACAAAAACTGCAACAAAACAACATTTCACATAACATGGACATAAGTAGACATAACACGTGGATCATTGCATCATTGATCTGCTACAGTGATGATTAGTGATGAAAACATGAACAGGTAGTCTCCAGATGAGAGGACAGCACAGTTTTAAACAAATTAAAATATGTTATTGAACGAATATGGACAACAGGTAGATTGTTCCAGTCACAAGGAGCTTTGAACATCAATATTCTTTTGCCAACTGATGTGGGTTTATTGAAGTAAACCTGTGAGCAGTGTCTAAGTTGATGTGTAGAAGTGTGTGGTATCATAAGCTGTTTCAGATACTGTGGATAATTGAAATGAATACATTTAAAGATGAACTGCAGCCATGCAGCCATTTATTGGGCATTTGAGCCACAGCCACAGACCACCATTTGATGAGACCCAAAACGTAGAATATATATATTTTTTTAAATATATTTTTTATCCCACGATTTTGTAACCCATTTTTCACCCCTGTGTCAATCATCTAATGTGAT
The DNA here is from genome assembly GCF_963924005.1 of Protomyctophum bolini. Taxonomy (NCBI): domain Eukaryota; kingdom Metazoa; phylum Chordata; class Actinopteri; order Myctophiformes; family Myctophidae; genus Protomyctophum; species Protomyctophum bolini. The sequence goes on along the minus strand of NC_137882.1, from coordinate 2,709,331 downwards.
CCTGGGCTCTACACACCCTCCGCCAACCTAGTCCCCATATATGGGGGACAAGGGGAGAGCAACGGACTTGAACTCATGCTTCCTTCATGCCTGAGTGTCCAAGTTGCTCCTTTACACCTGACAGTGGGGGGAGTTTCCCTGGTTGGACGTAGCGCGTGGAAGGAACACGTTATTAATTTCCAACCAGTTCCTTTCCCCTCCATCAGGCGCCCCGGCTGGCCAGGGGGAGGCAGTTTAGTGACCAGGATTAAAACGTAGAATATTTTGTCCCATGCTGTATTGATGTTGGTACCATTATACGACAGGCATAACAGGCGAACCTTGATTTAAAAATAGCAATTCTTCTACATTCTCTAATTGTGTGGACTGGAATTGTGTGTACATTAAGAAATGCGTAACAGTAATGTAACTCTTGAGAGCATGAAATGAAATAACATGAAAATGGTTTAATTTTATACACAAGAGTTTCTTGCTTTTACAGAGTATACAGAGATCGACTAACCCTAACCCTAACCCTAACCCTAACCCCGAAAAAACGAAAATTCAAAGAAATCCAATGGCAGTCTCGCAGTCAAATTTAGTCACAAATGCTACAGCAAGAATCCTTTGTTATCCTCATGCAGTAAAAAAAAAAAGACGAACGCGAGCCCCTCGACTCAGCGGGTGGGCATAAGAAAGAGAGAAAGCTTGTATAGGGGGGGAGGGGGGGGGGGAGGGATCATTAATTCCCAGATCAAAGGTAGGAGCACCTTCATACGGAGCGAGGCTAACGGATGTGCTGACAGGAAGGGAAACGCCAGCCGCCGTGCCAAGTCAACAGACCAGAGTCCCGCTGTGACCCGCAGCCGGGCTGGCTACTCTGAATGTACTTAAGTATAAAGAGTAACGATACAGTATTAAAATACTCTGTTACCTGCTATGACCTGCAGCCGGGCTGGCTACTCTGAATGTATACTTAAGTATAAAGAGTAACAGTACAGTATTAAAATACTCTGTTACCTGCTATGACCTGCAGCCGGGCTGGCTACTCTGAATGTACTTAAGTATAAAGAGTAACAATACAGTATTAAAATACTCTGTTACCTGCTGTGACCTGCAGCCGGGCTGGAGAGCTGACTGCACCGCTACTCTGAATGTACTTAAGTATAAAGAGTAACAATACGACTGTATTAAAATACTCTGTTACAAGAAAAATCCCGTGTTCAACACATGGTAAAGGTATACAAGTATATTGGCATCAAAGTAAGTGCCGGTTTACTTAAACCCATTCTGGACTTCGATCTACGAGCTCGTAGATCTGCTATTTTTGAAAAATCTTGAAAATGTGGCCCAAATGTTTGAATAGCAAAGAATCTATGATGGTTCATCATAGATTCTTTGAATCATGTTCGCTCACCTCATGTGTTGGTGAACATTACAGTGAAAGTACAGTGAGAGAGCACACGTATTATTCACTCACCTCATGTGTTGGTGAACAGTACAGTGAAAGTACAGTGAGAGAGCACAGGTATGTTCGCTCACCTCATGTGTTGGTGAACAGTACAGTGAAAGTACAGTGAGAGAACACACGTATTATTCACTCACCTCATGTGTTGGTGAACAGTACAGTGAAAGTACAGTGAGAGAGCACACGTATGTTCGCTCACCTCATGTGTTGGTGAACAGTACAGTGAAAGTACAGTGAGAGAGCACACGTATGTTCGCTCACCTCATGTGTTGGTGAACAGTACAGTGAAAGTACAGTGAGAGAGCACACGTATTATTCGCTCACCTCATGTGTTGGTGAACACGGCGGGTATGAGCTGTTGGGAAGTCCTGGCTAGGCTCTCCTTCACCTCCTGGATCTGGGCTGCAACACAGAGATGATTTAAAATGCATTACAATTGACATAATTATTTAGGCTCTTAATTAATCCAGATTTAATCCGATTTACAGTAAGCAGAACAAAAACAGATTACCATCAAATACATCAAAAAGAGTCATCATGAGTCATACGTAAGCTATAAGAACGTAACAGTGGAATATCTATTTTGATTGATTGATTGAAATATTTATTAACAGTTTGCAGAATTACAGTACATTTCAAGCACAAACTCAATACAGAGACTGTTAACTGTGAGTGGACGACCCAATTAAGTATTACACTTCTTTACAACAGGGTCCACCATGTTCAATTCATGAAAACATTTAGAGACGTACAAATAGACACTTCTATATTATAGTCAAAGAACAGAACAGGATTTCATCATAAAGGAGGTAAAAAGGGAAAATAAACTTATACAGTGATGGGGAAAAAGGTAAATCTAACTCTAAATATTGAAACTATTTGAGTATACACTATAGAGTGCTATTTATGTCTACATAAAAGGTCGTAAGGTCGCTGAGGCTAGGGCAAGTGCTAAAATGGAGTCTGAAGAGGTGGACGATTGGGAGTGAGAGTCTGCTGTTCTGATCTGAAGTGCTTTCCATAGTTTTTGGAGCCAGAAGGGAGGAGAGTTTGGGGAGCCTGTGAACCGTTGTCCCGGCCGGTGTTTTTAGTTAAGGTAGTGAAGAAGGCACATGTCTGGAGAAAGGAAAGTGATGGGAAGGCGTGTGCTGTGCGTGCGTGCGACCGTGCGTGCGTGCGTGCGTGCGTGCGTGCGTCCGTCCGACGACTGAATGCGTACCAACGACTGCCTTGTCCAGCACCTGTGGGTTGCGTCTGTTGGGGTCACTCAGCTGGGACAACACTGCAGTCAGAGCGTTGGGATCTGGACCATTCAGAATGAAATGCTCCAGGAATCTGAGAACACACACAAGTTCACAACAGAGTGTAAAATCAGTCTTTACGATCTTTATCATCAAGGCCAGCCAAAACACATTTTAGTTTTAGTAGGCCTATACGATTTGGCTGGGCCACCCGCCCCTCTAGACCAGGAAGCACACAGGCCAGGCTAACTAAAATATGACTCAAACTAAATGAAACCTCGTTCAAAAGATTACCACTAAAACTAAAACTAAATCTGTCAAAATCACCACTGGCTGGTGCGTGGTGTCTGACCTAACCTTGCCGCGGCCAGCGTCACGGCCACAGTGACAGACATGTCCTTATATGGGGTGCCCCTCCCTCACTAACCTCGCGGCGGCCAGCGTGACGGCCACACACATGTCGTCGTTCTGCGTGACCCTCACGGCGGCCTCCACCTTGACCAGCATGTCGTCTCGCCCGGCGAACATGGCGACCACGGGCGCCAGCTTGGTGACGCCGTCCATCTGGCGGTCCACCTCGCAGCCTCGGAGGGAGGAGCACGCCACGCACACGCCACGCACAGACACAGATACATACACACACAGACACAGACACAGACACACAGACACACACACACACACACACACACACACACACACACACACACACACACACACACAGACACACACACAGACACACATGAATATGTTTTTCAGTGGTGGAAGAAGTAAGACTGCCATATATGATTTGTAATTTGTGGTTGAAGGGCCTTTCAAAGGTGAAGCGATCTTAATGCGCCTATTGTTCGTTTTCAATGAGACCGCATGCATTTTTGCGCGGAGCAGTGGGGAGCTAACCTGACGCTGCCAGATCCAAAAAGCTTGCTACACAAATTTGTTTCACAGCTTATTGGGATCTGGGATCGCGGAAGCAAATTCGATGACGGGGCTTTTCTTTTTTTCAAGATACATGGTAGATGATTGGATGGGAGCGTCTGTCTATCACCGTGTGGGCATGCAAACACAACCAATCATATTGACGTGTCTATATAGCTTCACATCCGGTTTCGCCCTTAGCTCACGCTGATTGGTTCGGTACGAAGCAGATCTGACTCAGGGCTCAACTCCGTCAGAGATCCCAGATGAGTGTTGTGTTGGGGAATATGTTTGCCCAATACCGCCCTCATCTGGCAGCGTCAGGTTAGTGGGGAGCAGTCGCAGTGCGACAACGCAAGCGTATTTGTGTGAGCGCGTGCTCGTTTTTTTACGCTTGCGTTGTCGCGCCCCTCTTCAACAGACCTGGAGCATGATAAAGAACCTTGAACCTGGAGCAGACCTGTGTTGATCCAGAGGCAACAACGCCTGCGTTCCTCGCTTCACGTTTGAAAGGCCCTTAATATTTGAAATGAAACTACCGTAAACTAAAGTAAACAACCCGTGCAACATCAACTCAAAATTGGTTTGTGTAGTTTTCCGTATATTATGTGTGCGTGTGTGTGTCCTTACCGGTCTCCTCTTTGCCACTGTCCACGTTCCTAAAGAAGGCCTTCAGGCTGGCGTTCATCCAGGGACCGTCGATGGGGAGCACCGGCTTGGGGCCCGCTGGAGGTAAAGGTGTTACATTTAATGGAGAGTTAACCCATTTAGGCCTGACATCGAAAAATTTAAAAGGTCTTCTAAATCATGACACCCATGTTTCTATGTCAGTCGTTCTCAACCATTTTCATGTCAAGGACCCCCAGAATTATCTGTATTTGGCCGCCGACCCCCCCCCCCCCCCCCCCCCCATCTGAAAATATGTTGTTCCAGGGACCCCCCCCAGAAGCAAAGACTTGAGTTAAAAAACTTTCGCTGGGCAAGAATATATATTCAAAGATTGAATATGTGCCGCGCTACGACGAGCTTGTAGATCTGCTATTTTTAAATGGCTATAAAGTTTATAATAATGGTTAAAACACCAAAAGGGGTTCCCGCCCGAAACAGGTTAATACGACTTATAATGGATCTGTCTGTCAGGTCAGAGGGGGGAACGTAAAGATTATCCCAAGCTCCGGTGTTGTGTTGACCTCGGAGTCAGGAGGACCAAATACATTAAAATAACACCGATATTGTGTTCTCTTGACTGTCTGAGACGCTGCCAGGCAGAGACATCTGACAAAGCTACTTTTGGCTCCTCGGGTTTCTCGGGGTGAGAGAAACCTGGTGTAGAGTTATTATAAATACACATGTGCACTAAATGGGACAGAGCACAGCGGGGGGAATACGTGCAGCGAAACGGTTTTTCCATTTAAAAAATCACGTGACTCGGTGGGTAATCCTATAGTCGTACGGAGCCTGTGATCTCGCAGTCGATTGTGACACCATTTGGCTGTGCCTCCCTCGGCTTCCTAGACTGTTTGCTTAGAGAGGAATAACCCGTTTAGAACTGGGAACGATTGTACAAAAAGTCTTCTAAATCCCGACTGTTTTCTGAAAAAAAAACCTATGTTTCTATGTCAGTGAGATGCCGACCCCCATCTGATAATATGTTGTTCCAGGGACCCCCCAGAAGCAAAGATTTGAGTTATCAAATCAAATCAAACTTTATTCATAGAGCACGTTTTAAAACAACCAAGGTTGACCAAAGTGCTGTACATCAGTGGCAGAACAGAGAACAGGCAGGAGAAACACAGAATATAAACGAGAAACGCAATAATAAAAATGACAAAAATGTAGGGATGTGAAAGCATGAAATGGACTCAGGAGGGATTAAAAGCCAGGGAGAAAAGATGCGTCTTAAGGTGAGACTTAAAAACACCAATGGAGGGGGGGGGGGGGGGGGGGGGGGCAGAGAGAATGTGAAGGGGCAAGCTCGTTAAAAACGTTCGCTCTGAAAGAATATATATATTCAAACATTTGGGCTACAAGCTCGTAGCGCGGCACTCTGTGTATAGATCTGCTATTTTTCAATAGCTAGTTAAACTATAACATTACTCTTAAAACACCAAAAGGCCGGGTTCCATGCACCCAAATTGGGATAAAGACATTTTCTTCTAGCGCTATAACCGTTTAGCTGGAACATAACGGCTCTGTGTGAAATTAGCAGCAACTCAATATCATAATAACTTGACTGTACTGTGGAAAAAGAACACCAAATGTACAGTAGCCTACCCTCAAAGAGGGAAGGGTGAGAGCATGGAATGTTTTCCACAGAGAGGTCCGGTAATTCCCCAGTGAGCAGTTTCAGTCGGGACATAAAACACATAATCGGTGTTATCGGAAAGTGTTTCTCATGTCCCCCCGTCATCACCAGAAGTATTAACTATTAACTCTGTTATTTGATGATGAGATATACTTTACCTTCTAGTCAGGGGATATAAAACTAATACTAATCTGACAATATATTCCTTATAGGCATAAAATATGTCTTCACTAATGTGTTTGTTTGTTTTGGTGTCTAGTGTAATTAACACAATCACAAATGTCCTTTTCGTCGACTAACTATGACGAAAAATGTTTGTCGACTACCTTTTTTCACTGACGAAAACGACATGAAAACTAAGCTATGGTGACTAAATATACTGTCGATTTCGTCAACGAATAAAAACTAGACTAAAATGTTAGGAAGGGACTAGTGGACATTAAGAGATCCAGTATAAATCATTTTACACTTGGTTGCATGCTGAAAATAGCAGCTCAAGCTTGTAGATCTGATATTGTGTAAAATCAGCCATTACGGCATCAAGGCCCGCCAAAACACATTTTAGTCGACGAAATCAACTGTAGATTTAGTCGACAAAAATCGTATGATATTTAGTCGACTAAAACTAGACTAACACTAAAACATTCCATGAAAAACCCTAGTTTGGGCGCTCTGTCATGCTATTTAGAGCCAAATGAAAAGTTGCATAATAGGTTGTCAATGGTACACCAACTTTCAGCAGCTGTCACAGGGCTAGGAAAACCTTTCTTCGAGTTCGTATGGAATTTATTCCCAGATTGGAATCTTTCTGATAATCATCCCTGTCCCTGATATAATCACCTCCTGTCTGTCGGTGTGGGTCGTTGATTGGCAGGTCGTACACGGTCCCCGACCCAAAGAACTTGTAGGTGCGTCGGGTCAGATCCTCCACGTCGACACCTGTTGATAAGAACAGTATATAAGAACGGTCATCACAACATGTACATGATGTACAGTATGGTAATGATGTAATCGGGCCGTGTCATCATGCCCCCAACCCATTTTGGGTGGGAGCCCGTTTTGGTGTTAGCATTATGCTATGCTTTAGCTATCGAAAAATAGCAGATCTACAAGCTCGTAGCGCGCCACCGAGTGGCGCGCTATGAGCTTGTAGGTCTGCTATTTCTGAAAAATCGAAGAACGACTGACATAGAAACATAGATTTTTCAGAAAACTGTCAGGATGTAGAAGACATTTATAGAATCTGATCTCAGGTCAGAATGGGTTAAGACCGTTTACTGAGACCATGTGATGTACACCAGTGGTTCCCAAACTTTTTCATGTTCAAGGACCCCCAAATTGACACTAATTAGCTCCGCGGACCCCCCATTTGAAGAGATATGCCTGCAGGGACCCCCATAACAAGAGAAGATTTTTACGGCTCTAGCAGTACTACTGTACTGTACTATACAGTACTACTGTACCTCCACAGAGACTCAGGGACTCCAGCAGGACGTAGGCCTGGTCTCCGTAGCAGGTCTGCTCTCCGGTGGCCCGGCGGTAGAACGGGTTGGCCGACACGGGCCGGAACTCTGGACACGGTTCCACCTCGGACAGAACTTCTGCCAGACGCTCTGGCTTGTAGATCCAATGCATGGGCTGGGCTGGACACATGGGAGGAGAGCACGCACGCACACGCACACGTGTATGTTCGTTACAACATGCAGAGGAGAAGTCATAACAGAACCATCTAAATACTACAACATGCAGAGGAGAAGTCATAACAGAACCATCTAAACACTACAGCATGCAGAGGAGAAGTCATAACGGAACCATCTAAACACTACAACATGCAGAGGAGAAGTCATAACAGAACCATCTAAACACTACAGCATGCAGAGGAGAAGTCATAACAGAACCATCTAAACACTACAACATGCAGAGGAGAAGTCATAACAGAACCATCTAAACACTACAGCATGCAGAGGAGAAGTCATAACAGAACCATCTAAACACTACAGCATGCAGAGGAGAAGTCATAACAGAACCATCTAAACACTACAGCATGCAGAGGAGAAGTCATAACAGAACCATCTAAACACTACAGCATGCAGAGGAGAAGTCCTAACAGAACCATCTAAATACTACAACATGCAGAGGAGAAGTCATAACAGAACCATCTAAACACTACAGCATGCAGAGGAGAAGTCATAACAGAACCATCTAAACACTACAGCATGCAGAGGAGAAGTCATAACAGAACCATCTAAATACTACAGCATGCAGAGGAGAAGTCATAACAGAACCATCTAAATACTACAGCATGCAGAGGAGAAGTCATAACAGAACCATCTAAATACTACAGCATGCAGAGGAGAAGTCGTAACAGAACCATCTAAACACGACAGCATGCAGAGGAGAAGTCATAACAGAACCATCTAAACACTACAGCATGCAGAGGAGAAGTCATAACAGAACCATCTAAATACTACAGCATGCAGAGGAGAAGTCATAACAGAACCATCTAAACACTACAGCATGCAGAGCAGAAGTCATAACAGAACCATCTAAACACTACAACATGCAGAGGAGAAGTCATAACAGAACCATCTAAATACTACAGCATGCAGAGGAGAAGTCATAACAGAACCATCTAAACACTACAACATGCAGAGGAGAAGTCATAACAGAACCATCTAAACACTACAGCATGCAGAGGAGAAGTCATAACAGAACCATCTAAATACTACAGCATGCAGAGGAGAAGTCATAACAGAACCATCTAAATACTACAGCATGCAGAGGAGAAGTCATAACAGAACCATCTAAATACTACAGCATGCAGAGGAGAAGTCATAACAGAACCATCTAAACACGACAGCATGCAGAGGAGAAGTCATAACAGAACCATCTAAACACTACAGCATGCAGAGGAGAAGTCATAACAGAACCATCTAAATACTACAGCATGCAGAGGAGAAGTCATAACAGAACCATCTAAACACTACAGCATGCAGAGCAGAAGTCATAACAGAACCATCTAAACACTACAACATGCAGAGGAGAAGTCATAACAGAACCATCTAAATACTACAGCATGCAGAGGAGAAGTCATAACAGAACCATCTAAACACTACAACATGCAGAGGAGAAGTCATAACAGAACCATCTAAATACTACAACATGCAGAGGAGAAGTCATAACAGAACCATCTAATCTAAACACTACAGCATGCAGAGGAGAAGTCATAACAGAACCATCTAAATACTACAGCATGCAGAGGAGAAGTCATAACAGAACCATCTAAATACTACAGCATGCAGAGGAGAAGTCATAACAGAACCATCTAAACACTACAGCATGCAGAGGAGAAGTCATAACAGAACCATCTAAATACTACAGCATGCAGAGGAGAAGTCATAACAGAACCATCTAAATACTACAGCATGCAGAGGAGAAGTCATAACAGAACCATCTAAACACTACAGCATGCAGAGGAGAAGTCATAACAGAACCATCTAAACACTACAGCATGCAGAGGAGAAGTCATAACAGAACCATCTAAACACTACAACATGCAGAGGAGAAGTCATAACAGAACCATCTAAACACTACAGCATGCAGAGGAGAAGTCATAACAGAACCATCTAAACACTACAGCATGCAGAAGAGAAGTCATAACAGAACCATCTAAACACTACAGCATGCAGAAGAGAAGTCATAACAGAACCATCTAAACACTACAACATGCAGAGGGGAAGTCATAACAGAACCATCTAAACACTACAGCATGCACACAAACATAATTGCTATCGATTATGATAATGATAAGCTAATGATAATGACTAATGATAGCCTAGTTTTCATTTAGTTTCCATTTCGTTTTCGTCATTGAAAAAAGGTGGTCGATGAACATTTAGTTGACGACAAACACTGAGTCACTGCCTCTTATCAGCGGAGGACAGCGTGCACGTGTGTGTCCTGCTGATTGTGTTCTGATGTGCACAACACCAGCGTGCACGTGTGTGTCCTGCTGATTGTGTTCTGATGTGCACAACACCAGCGTGCACGTGTGTGTCCTGCTGATTGTGTTCTGATGTGCACAACACCAGAACAGTGGCGGAAAGCTCACAGTGTGTCGCTTCTGCTATTTTCAAAATTCTTTATACCTTAAATAAACTTGTGAAATAAATGGGACATACGTAATTTTACTGTTTTTACTTTTACTCAGGTAAATGTGGAATAGACCAGACTTTTACTTGTAACAGGTACGTATATCTAAATTATAGTATTCATACTTTTACTTAAGTAAAAACAATGATAGTACTTCTTCCTCCACCAACAGCCTGTTATATATCGTACCATAGTGTGTAACCCACATTCATCACAGCCTGTTAGATATCATACCATCTCATATAGTGTGTAACCCACATTCATCACAAGCTGCTCTGTAACTAGATCACAGAACCAAGGCTGCATGCCCCACTTCTGGCTTCATGGAACATTTATGGCATTGATGTGATTACATTTATTCACAGTCAAATTATTGACTTGTCAAACATATAGTCCAATATGTGATCTACATGTGACTTATATTGATCTTAACCTGGCACCAACTATTTTCATCATAACTAGCTGATCTACACATAATACTCATAGGCCCCTTTTCCACCGGTTGGTTCCCAATGGGAACCGGTTCAGTTCTTTTTGGTTCTTAGCTCCAAATAGCACCAAAATTGGAACGTTATTTATGAAATGAGTGGGTCAAAACCATACCTATATTAGATCGTTATCACCATGAAACTTCCCCAGTTGATTACAGGTTTGTTTTAATAAGAATATATGCACACAATATCTTTTAAAGCTACTAGACTGGAAGAGTTATCATGTATTAATTTACTTATATTGAACCTATGAACAATTTTATATATAGGTCTAGTTTTGGAGCTCTGGCTCATGGACAAAAATAACTGAACCGGTGGTGGAACAGGGGTCACAGACACCTTGTGAGTGGAAGAGTTTATGAACCAGTGATTTAGACGGTGTTTGTATAGAACGGGCCTCATGGAGAGTTTGAGAACCAGTGATTTAGACGGTGTTTGTATAGAACGGGCCTCATGAAGAGTTTATGAACCAGTGATTTAGACGGTGTTTGTGTAGAACGGGCCTCATGAAGAGTTTATGAACCAGTGATTTAGACGGTGTTTGTGTAGAACGGGCCTCATGAAGAGTTTAAGAACCAGTGATTTAGACGGTGTTTGTGTAGAACGGGCCTCATGAAGAGTTTAAGAACCAGTGATTTAGACGGTGTTTGTGTAGAACGGGCCTCATGAAGAGTTTGTGAACCAGTGATTTAGACGGTGTTTGTGTAGAACGGGCCTCATGAAGAGTTTGAGGAACCAGTGATTTAGACGGTGTTTGTGTAGAACGGGCCTCATGAAGAGTTTAAGAACCAGTGATTTAGACGGTGTTTGTAGAACGGGCCTCATGAGGAGTTTATGAACCAGTGATTTAGACGGTGTTTGTATAGAACGGGCCTCATGAAGAGTTTATGAACCAGTGATTTAGACGGTGTTTGTGTAGAACGGGCCTCATGAAGAGTTTTAGAACCAGTGATTTAGAAGGTGTTTGTGTAGAACGGGCCTCATGAAGAGTTTATGAACCAGTGATTTAGACGGTGTTTGTGTAGAACGGGCCTCATGAAGAGTTTGAGAACCAGTGATTTAGACGGTGTTTGTATAGAACGGCCTCATGAAGAGTTTAAGAACCAGTGATTTAGACGGTGTTTGTGTAGAACGGGCCTCATGAAGAGTTTATGAACCAGTGATTTAGACGGTGTTTGTGTAGAACGGGCCTCATGAAGAGTTTATGAACCAGTGATTTAGACGGTGTTTGTGTAGAACGGGCCTCATGAAGAGTTTGAGGAACCAGTGATTTAGACGGTGTTTGTGTAGAACGGGCCTCATGAAGAGTTTGAGGAACCAGTGATTTAGACGGTGTTTGTGTAGAACGGGCCTCATGAAGAGTTTAAGAACCAGTGATTTAGACGGTGTTTGTGTAGAACGGGCCTCATGAAGAGTTTGAGGAACCAGTGATTTAGACGGTGTTTGTGTAGAACGGGCCTCATGAAGAGTTTAAGAACCAGTGATTTAGACGGTGTTTGTGTAGAACGGGCCTCATGAAGAGTTTGAGGAACCAGTGATTTAGACGGTGTTTGTGTAGAACGGGCCTCATGAAGAGTTTGAGGAACCAGTGATTTAGACGGTGTTTGTGTAGAACGGGCCTCATGAAGAGTTTGGGAACCAGTGATTTAGACGGTGTTTGTGTAGAACGGGCCTCATGAAGAGTTGAGAACCAGTGGTTTAGACGGTGTTTGTAGAACGGGCCTCATGAAGAGTTGAGAACCAGTGATTTAGACGGTGTTTGTAGAACGGGCCTCATGAAGAGTTGAGAACCAGTGGTTTAGACGGTGTTTGTATAGAACGGGCCTCGTGAAGAGTTTATGAACCAGTGATTTAGACGGTGTTTGTGTAGAACGGGCCTCATGAAGAGTTTATGAACCAGTGATTTAGACGGTGTTTGTGTAGAACGGGCCTCATGTAGAGTTTGAGAACCAGTGATTTAGACGGTGTTTGTAGAACGGGCCTCATGAAGAGTTTGAGAACCAGTGATTTAGACGGTGTTTGTGTAGAACGGGCCTCATGAAGAGTTTATGAACCAGTGATTTAGACGGTGTTTGTGTAGAACGGGCCTCATGCAGAGTTTGAGAACCAGTGATTTAGACGGTGTTTGTATAGAACGGGCCTCATGAAGAGTTTTGAGAACCAGTGATTTAGACGGTGTTTGTATAGAACGGGCCTCATGGAGAGTTTAAGAACCAGTGATTTAGACGGTGTTTGTGTAGAACGGGCCTCATGAAGAGTTTTAGAACCAATGATTTAGACGGTGTTTGTATAGAACGGGCCTCATGTAGAGTTTGAGAACCAGTGATTTAGACGGTGTTTGTATAGAACGGGCCTCATGAAGAGTTTAAGAACCAGTGATTTAGACGGTGTTTGTGTAGAACGGGCCTCATGAGGGGGGGAGCCCACAGGGGGAGAGAACCAGTGATTTAGACGGTGTTTGTATAGAACGGGCCTCATGCAGAGTTTGAGAACCAGTGATTTAGACGGTGTTTGTATAGAACGGGCCTCATGAGGGGGGGAGCCCACAGGGGGAGAGAACCAGTGATTTAGACGGTGTTTGTATAGAACGGGCCTCATGCAGAGTTTGAGAACCAGTGATTTAGACGGTGTTTGTATAGAACGGGCCTCATGCAGAGTTTTAGAACCAGTGATTTAGACGGTGTTTGTGTAGAACGGGCCTCATGAAGAGTTTATGAACCAGTGATTTAGACGGTGTTTGTGTAGAACGGGCCTCATGAAGAGTTTGAGAACCAGTGATTTAGACGGTGTTTGTGTAGAACGGGCCTCATGAAGAGTTTTAGAACCAGTGATTTAGACGGTGTTTGTATAGAACGGGCCTCATGAAGAGTTTTTAGAACCAGTGATTTAGACGGTGTTTGTATAGAACGGGCCTCATGAAGAGTTTATGAACCAGTGATTTAGACGGTGTTTGTGTAGAACGGGCCTCATGAAGAGTTTATGAACCAGTGATTTAGACGGTGTTTGTATAGAACGGGCCTCATGAAGAGTTTAAGAACCAGTGATTTAGACGGTGTTTGTAGAACGGGCCTCATGAAGAGTTTAAGAACCAGTGATTTAGACGGTGTTTGTATAGAACGGGCCTCATGAAGAGTTTTGAGAACCAGTGATTTAGACGGTGTTTGTGTAGAACGGGCCTCATGAAGAGTTTATGAACCAGTGATTTAGACGGTGTTTGTGTAGAACGGGCCTCATGAAGAGTTTATGAACCAGTGATTTAGACGGTGTTTGTGTAGAACGGGCCTCATGAAGAGTTGGAGAACCAGTGATTTAGACGGTGTTTGTAGAACGGGCCTCATGAAGAGTTTAAGAACCAGTGATTTAGACGGTGTTTGTGTAGAACGGGCCTCATGAAGAGTTTATGAACCAGTGATTTAGAAGGTGTTTGTGTAGAACGGGCCTCATGAAGAGTTTATGAACCAGTGATTTAGACGGTGTTTGTGTAGAACGGGCCTCATGAAGAGTTTATGAACCAGTGATTTAGACGGTGTTTGTATAGAACGGGCCTCATGCAGAGTTTATGAACCAGTGATTTAGACGGTGTTTGTATAGAACGGGCCTCATGAAGAGTTTATGAACCAGTGATTTAGACGGTGTTTGTATAGAACGGGCCTCATGAAGAGTTTTTAGAACCAGTGATTTAGACGGTGTTTGTGTAGAACGGGCCTCATGAAGAGTTTATGAACCAGTGATTTAGACGGTGTTTGTGTAGAACGGGCCTCATGAAGAGTTTATGAACCAGTGATTTAGACGGTGTTTGTGTAGAACGGGCCTCATGAAGAGTTTATGAACCAGTGATTTAGACGGTGTTTGTGTAGAACGGGCCTCATGGAGAGTTTATGAACCAGTGATTTAGACGGTGTTTGTGTAGAACGGGCCGCATGAAGAGTTTAATGAACCAGTGATTTAGACGGTGTTTGTGTAGAACGGGCCGCATGAAGAGTTTAATGAACCAGTGATTTAGACGGTGTTTGTATAGAACGGGCCGCATGAAGAGTTTAATGAACCAGTGATTTAGACGGTGTTTGTGTAGAACGGGCCGCATGAAGAGTTTAATGAACCAGTGATTTAGACGGTGTTTGTATAGAACGGGCCTCATGCAGGTCTGCTGTTGATCTGAAGGTTCTGTTGACCTGAGGGTTCTGTTGATCTGAGGGTTCTGTTGATCTGATCTTTACCTGCTGCGTCAGCCACCGCTGCCCCGATGATGGCGCCGATGGCTCGGTCCGACACGTCCACGGCCATCTGAGAAACGAACGTAGACACGTGAGGCGGTGGCTCAGGGGGTAGAGTGGCCGGATGGTAACCGCAAGGTTGCCAGTTCGATCCCTGTGGGCTCCCTCAGAGTTAGTGTCGAAGTGTCCTTGAGCAAGACACTGAACCCCTAATTGCACCTGATGTGCAGTAGTTTGTGCTTTGCATGGTTTCCACATGTGGCCCCCCACCCCTCCACCTTCACTTAATGTGGCCCTCAGGTTAATAGCGGAATACTGATATATTACTGATTTCAGCTACAGTTACAATTCCAAACATGCAAACATGACCCGCTTTTAATTACGTCCTTTTATTTTTTTTAACATTTTTTTCCCCACAATTTTGTAACCCATTTTTCACCCCTGTGTCAATTATCTATTGTAATCCTAGGGGCTCTACACACCCTCCACCAACCTAGTCCCCATATATGGGGGACAAGGGGAGAGCAACGGACTTGAACTCATGCTTCCTTCATGCCTGAGTGTCCAAGTTGCTCCTTTACACCCGACAGGGGGGAGTTTCCCTGGTTGGACGTATAGCGCGTGGAAGGAACACGTTATTCCAACCAGTTCCTTTCCCCTCCATCAGGCGCCCCGGCTGGCCAGGGGGAGGCAGTTTAGAGACCAGGATTACTGCATGTTTTTTGTGAGGGTGTACCTACCCTAGGGGACACGGGGAGAACATGCAAACTCCACACAGAAAGGCCCTTTCGCCAACCCCGCCACGTCTTTTTATAATGACTATTGTATTCAAACTGGATTCCAAAAAAATATTCAGGATTTCAATTCAAATATAGCAAAAATCTACAAGCTCAACAGCTACAAGTTTTTTGAGCTTGTAGATCGGCTATTTTTGCTACAACAACAATAATAAGCAATGTGGCCCCTCTGGAGTGAGAGTGGAAATACATAGTGGCCCTCTTCATCGTCAAAGTTGCCCACCCCCGGCATAGACCCTCACTAGTAGGCCTACTATAGTATTTAACTATACAGCAGTGCTGTTTCTTGAATAGTTTTCACTTGAATAGTTTTAGTCACATTTTAGTCACGGGGCCGGAATGTTTTAGTGTTAGTCTAGTTTCAGTCGACTAAATGTCATAAGATTTTAGTCGACTAAATCCACTGTTGATTGTAGTCGACTAAAATGCATTTTGGTGCATGGGCCTTGATGCCAATCATTTTTACACTTGCTGAAAATAGCCGTTCTACAAACAAGCTCACAAGAGATCAGCTATTTTCTAGCATGCAACCCAAGTGTAAAATGACTCATACTGGATCTCTTGTCCACTTACGTTCTTATACCACATACTGTAGACACTCACTACGTATCAGTAGTATTAAACTACAGTATACGTTCTTACCACATACTGTAGACACTCACTACGTATCAGTAGTATTAAACTACAGTATATGTTCTTACCACATACTGTAGACACTCACTACGTATCAGTAGTATTAAACTACAGTATATGTTCTTACCACATACTGTAGACACTCACTACGTATCAGTAGTATTAAACTACAGTATACGTTCTTACCACATACTGTAGACACTCACTACGTATCAGTAGTATTAAACTACAGTATACGTTCTTACCACATACTGTAGACATACTCACTACGTAGTACGTACTAGTACTAAACTAGTATGTTCTCACTAGTAGTATACACTATAGTATTAAACTACAGTATATGTTCTTACCACATAGACACTCACAACATACCAGTACTAAACTAGTGTTCTCACTATAGTATACACTAGTATTAAACTACAGTATACGTTCTTACCACATACTGTAGACACTCACTACGTATCAGTAGTATTAAACTACAGTATATGTTCTTACCACATACTGTAGACATACTCACTACGTAGTACGTACTAGTACTAAACTAGTATGTTCTCACTAGTATACACTATAGTATTAAACTACAGTATATGTTCTTACCACATAGACACTCACTACGTACCAGTGTTCTCACTAGTATACACTAGTATTAAACTACATGTACTTACCACAGACATCCTTTCTCAGCGTCTTCCACTCACTGTCCAGTTTGACTGACACTCAGTCAGTTATGTGACATCATAATGTGAGGGTGGAGCACACACACACCATCTGGCTGATAACACACGCACATGCAGGCACGTGCACGAGCAAGCACGTGCGCACACACACACACACACACACACACACACACACACAGTGCCGGTTCTAGGCCTTTTGAGGCCCTAGGCAACATATTATACAGAGGCCCCCCCCCCCCCCTCCTGCTTTGCCACGCCGGATAAAAATTGTAAATTTGCCATGAAAATGCTTCAATCTGGTGCACTTTGAGATCAAAATTAAGAAGCTAGGTGGGGGCCACATGTGGCCAGTAGCCCATGTAAGGGATACATGAAAAAAAAGAAATCTTCTCCCTGTGACGAGGCCCCCTCAGTGGTTGAGGCCCTAGGTGACCGCCTATTCCGCCTATGCCTAGAACCGGCCCTAGTGGTCCTACCCCCCCCATGATATCCCAAATGTTTATAAACAAATCCCAAATGTTTGTAAACAAATCCCAAATGTTTATAAACAAATCCCAAAATGTTTATAAACAAATCACAAATGTTTATAAACAAATCACAAATGTTTATAAACAAATACCAAAATGTTTATAAACAAATCACAAATCCCATGAGACTTGGTCCTACCCCCCCGACCATGAGACTTACTACAGGTCAACTGGTAGTGGTCCTACCCCCCCCATGAGACTTACAAATCCCAAATGTTTATAAACAAATCCCAAATGTTTGTAAACAAATCCCAAATGTTTATAAACAAATCCCAAAATGTTTATAAACAAATCACAAATGTTTATAAACAAATCCCAAAATGTTTATAAACGAATCACAAATGTTTATAAACAAATCACAAATGTTTATAAACAAATCACAGTCTGCTGTTGGAGAGAGAGCAAAGGGTCAGGGGCCACATTTGACCAGCAGGGGGTGTGGTCTCCTCCAACACAGCAGAGTGCCATGATGATCAAACGTTTATGCCAGTGTGGGAAGAGAATTAATAATAATAAACTTTATTTGTTTAGCACCTTTCAAAGTGCTTTACAGAGCAATAGAGAGAGAATAAATAAATAAAAGAAAAGCAAGGCATAAAACATGAAAAATAACAGTAGTAATGCAATATACAGTGAGGACATGACAAGACATTTAAAAGATTAATTAAAAGCAAAGGCTGTAGAAGTGGGTCTTGAGCTATGCTTTAAAAGTGTCTACAGAGGCTGCCTGTCGAAGGTACAGTGGGAGTTTATTAAACTACAGAGGCTGCCTGTCGAAGGTACAGTGGGAGTTTGTTAAACTACAGAGGCTGCCTGTCGAAGGTACAGGGAGTTTGTTCCACGCCGTCGGCCCGTAGAAGCAGAAAGCTGCTTCACCGTGTTTTTTAGTTTCCATTTGTTTTTAGGCACAGCGAGCAGGCCATCAGTGGAAGACCTGAGGGGCGGTTTGGGACATATTTAGGCAGGCAGTCATCATGTAGTACTACTACTCAGATCTTTTACTTAAGTAAATGTAGGCCTATATACGTATACCAGTGGTGGAAAAAGTACCCAATTGTTTTAGTATACCAGTATACCATGGGGTCTCCACTGTGACTCCTCACCACTGGGGGGTCACCTCCCTGGCCAGTGTCCACTGATGCCTGGACTCTCATGGGGGGGTCTCCACTGTGACTCCTCACCACTGGGGGGTCACCTCCCTGGCCAGTGTCCACTGATGCCTGGACTCTCATGGGGGGGTCTCCACTGTGACTCCTCACCACTGGGGGTCACCTCCCTGGCCAGTGTCCACTGATGCCTGGACTCTCATGGGGGGGGGTCTCCACTGTGACTCCTCACCACTGGGGGTCACCTCCCTGGCCAGTGTCCACTGATGCCTGGACTCTCATGGGGGGGGGTCTCCACTGTGACTCCTCACCACTGGGGGTCACCTCCCTGGCCAGTGTCCTCTGATGCCTGGACTCTCATGGGGGGGGGGGTCTCCACTGTGACTCCATCCCGGTCGGCATCGATTTCTCCCTCCCCCCCCCCCCCCCCCCCCCCGCTCTTCCACACAGGGGCCAAGTGGAGTGTTTTTTTAGAGGTCAACATGTCATCCTGCAACGAATCAATATAATACCATGGAAAACAATGAACAGACAACACAGCAGCAGCAGCCATGGGCTCTCTATTAGCAAAACTACACAATGGCTCACAGTCCTCCATAATATCCAGCTGGCATATACTTATATAGTCTGTAACAACCGGGCATTTTTACCAGGAAGGAGGTTATTCATTTCTACTGTACCTATATTCATTCATGCTGTGTATACAATAGTTACATCTACATTAAGCTCGCGATGCATGTGTTAATTATGAGCTTGTGTGTGTAGATCTGTTTATTTCCCTCATTTTTGAACATTTTCACCTATACAGGCTAATGATTATCCCATTCTGACCGGGCACCCATTTTGGTGTTAGCATCATGTTATGCTTTACCTATTGAAAAATAGCAGATCTACAAGCTCATATCGCGCCACCGAGTGGCGCGATACGAGCTTGTAGGTCTGCTATTTTTTGAAAAATTCGAAGAACGACTGACATTTTTAGAATCTGATCTCAGGTCAGAATGGGTTAATCAGACCTAGGCCCTCATTTATCAATCGAGTGTAAAATCTGCCACAGATTCGAGTGCAGGTTTCGTAGTACACCCACGTCGCCACGGCATTTATAAAGTGATCGCAAACAGCTGATCCTTCCTTAATTTCGTTCTCACGTTAATAAATGTGACGGCTGAAATCTATCTGGCACGCCCTATGAAATCAAGCCTCGCCCTCGTTTTTGCGACCTGAAAACGGCAATACGTTTCCTGAAACCATGGCAACATGAAAAAATAGGTTTCTCCCGTGCCTTGCCCGCCTCACGCACCTCTCTCTCACACACACACACACACACACACACACACACACACACACGCAGAAGCACACGCAACTTGCAAGCCCACTGGTGTCTTGTTAAATAAAGAACGAACACCTGCATGAATTAAATAAAGTTGTAGGCCTACTACCCTGTCTGTTTTCCTCTCACCTCGCTTGCTTTGCTGTCATGTCCACGCATGCACGCATATACATGACACATCGACATCGCATCGCCATGAATGGAATTAGTTTTTGTAGGCTGGCCTATATTAATTTTACCCATTCGTGCGCAGTGCACGGCGAAGGCGTGATACTGCGCACTGCTGTGATATTAAAGTCCTGTGGGTGACATGCCTGCATGAGAGATAGGCTATCATGTCGTCAAGGCAGTTCACAATCAACGTTTATGTAGTGATTTGATCATTGATGAACGAATCATAAACATATGGATGAAGGCTTGCCGCTTGCGCTGGTATGTGTTGGCGACGCACGCCGCGGTCCCGTCCTCCCGAGCCCCGAAAATGATCTCGCTTTTATCTGAACTGTCAAAACTGTCTAAGCACTTATAAATGGTGAATGATTAAGCCCCTTACGCCTATAGCCTGCTAGTACTTACTACAAATAGGCAAGCTGTATTGTATGCTTGTCATTGTCACTTGGAAATAAAGGCGTGCAGTCCATTCATGCCTTTAAAAAAATAATAATATCATAATCGCATATGCCGCATCACCGCGTCCGCATGCGCTCCAAAATCATCTCACAAGTGCGCTCGCATAACAAGTGTTTGATTAAGCACAAACTAATACATTGTAAACATGTTATATTGTTTTTAATTGCGCGATTTTAATTACTTGTAAAGTTGGAAATCTCTCTTTTGTTTTTTACATACACATACCGTTTTATATTAACATTTTAGGAGTGAAAACATATGTTTTGATGCCTGTGACAGTGTCAGCAGTTCAGACAAGGCTGCTCCGCTTGTGTAAGACAGAAAAAAAATGCGTACGCCAGCTGAGGAGCAACCGTGGATTTTCAACGTTGTCACGTTCAATTTCAAGCGTTGGCGGAAATGGTAAATGTCAAAAATGTCGGTAATTTCGGCGTGCACCCATATTTTGGCGTACGCACGGTTGATAAATGAGGGCCCTAGTGTGTGTGTCCAGTGGAAACCTCGTATGAATCTGATCTCAGGTCAGAATGGGTTATATATGCCCAGAAATAGAGACGTGGGGTTTGTAATTATAAACACAAAAAGCTCTCCTGTTGTCTCTTTGTCTGCTGTCTCTGTGCAGGCAGGGACGTGAACACATAGACCTCAAAGGGGGCTTCGGCCCCTGCCCCTTTTACCCGTCTGTAAAACAACTGCCCAAACACAAAATAACACAAATGCAGCGTTTATACTATACAGTGAAAGAAATGCAAATGACACTCCTTTCCTTGCCATGCCAGAAGGCAGCATTCAGGAGAATTGCTTTTTTTTCTCCATAAAGTCTCCTGAACTTGAACACAGTATTTTGCGTTGAACAAATTTGTTTCTAAATCCATGTCGTTACACCTGCATCTCCACTACAGCTAAACAGTGCTGGGTTGCGCCCCGAATATAGCAGATCTACAAGCTCTCAACGCGTCGCAGTGAGACGCGTTGAGAGCTTGTAGATCTGCTATTATCGCTGGGATTTCAGCCCTACCTCTCTAACACACACACGTCCCTCAGCTGACTCGGGGAACGCCACGACTTTCATTGCACGGATGACAGGAGAGGAGAACGAAGCTAATTGGCCGGACGCTAGACTATAGCAGGCATACTGTACAGTACAGTACAGTACAGTGTATACTGTAGCCTATACTGTATATACCTCTCAGCACCCTTCTCTAATTTCACCCCCACCCCCTCCTCCGGACTGGTGTAGGACAGTAATTCCTGTGATGAGTGCCACACTATAGCATAATGCTTTTCATGCAGAAGGTCGTGGGTTCCAACCCTGCCTGGCATGCAGTTGCAACGGGTTAGCCTCCTGGACTTGTAGGTGCAACACCGGTGTCTGCCAGCCTGTCTGTCTGTCTGTCTGTCTGTCTGTCTGTCTGTCTGTCTGTCTGTCTGTCTGTCTGTCTGTCTGTCTGTCTGTCTGTCTGTCTGTCTGTCTGTCTGTCTGGGGGACACGCGTACTGTACTGTACTGTATGCCACGCACAGGAACAAAGAATAGACGCAGGGTCACTGCCTGCCTGTCCTCACCTTCTGTCTGTCTGTCTGCCTGTCTGTCCTCACCTTCCACCTTCTGTCTGTCTGTCTGTCTGCCTGTCTGTCCTCACCTTCCACCATATGCAGGCTATTTGCAAGACGTGGCACAGAATGAGGTGGCATGCATGGCATGGCATGGCATCCCCTCATGTGGAACGTATTAGTAAGTTTACTTTAAAGGCCTCAGAGCTGCAGGGCAGAACTGCCACATCGTCCACAGACAGTCAGTCAGTCCATCAGTATCGCAGCAGAACTGCCACATCGTCCACAGACAGACAGTCAGTCAGTCCATCAGTATCGCAGCAGAACTGACACATCGTCCACAGACACACAGTCAGTCCATCAGTATCGCGGTGCCATCATTGTGCTCTCAGGCTGTCGTTCATATAATCTATACTGTAAACCTCTCTGTGTCACTTGATCCTCCGCTGACATTAGGGTGATGTATTTGCACGGCTCTGTTGAAGCCAAGGGCACTTTATCTCCACACTAGTATAGAGAGCTGCACAAACACACAATGCCATCCATGCCTTTCCAGTGGAGTTGTCCACAACGGTAACGATACCATTTTAGCAGGCGCTCTTAATCCAGAGCGATCGACTTACAGTAAACACGAACAACAATACATCATATGCATATAAATAGTCATCACGAATCATCAAGCTAAGAACATACCAGCTCTCTGACAGTAGGATATCTGTACAGTGATCAACACTATAGAGTTCACACATGCCTGCCGCCTGCCTCCCTGTCTGCCTCCCTCCCTGCCTGCCTGCCTGCCTCCCTGTCTGCCTGCCTGCCTGCCTGCCTGCCTGCCTGCCTCCCTGCCTGCCTGGCTGCCTGCCTGCCTGCCTGCCTGCCTGCCAGTCTGCCTCCATCCCTCCCTGCCTGCCTGCCTGCCTGCCTGCCTGCCTGCCTGCCTGCCTGCCTCCCTCCCTGCCTGTCTGCCTGCCTGCCTGCCTGCCTGCCTGCCTGCCTGTCTGCCTGCCTGCCTGCCTGTCTGCCTGCCTGCCTGCCTGTCTGCCTGCCTGCCTGTCTGCCTGCCTGCCTGCCTGTCTGCCTGCCTGCCTGCCTGCCTGCCTGCCTGCAGAGAATGCCCTGCTCAGTGCTTTCCGTGGGTAACAGTTACAAACATTCACATGTGGGAATAAACCTGGTTGTGAAACCAAACCACAGTCAGTCTTTACACAGCGTGTAAGTTGTGGGCCAGTGAGAGTCTCCATGATGGAGCCACTGAGAGCTCCAGCCTCCAGCCTGGCCCCGTCTGAGGGAGAAGAGTGTCCATGGAGCCACTGAGAGCTACAGCCTCTAGCATGGCCCCGTCCGAGGGACAAGAAGACAAGATACATTTGTGTTTTCCAAACCCTTTCAAGATTTTTCTAAAAATCTTTCAAAAATAGCAGATGCACAAGCTCGCAGCGCGGCATAAAGTGACGCACTGTGAGCTTGTACATCTGCTGTTTCTGTGTAGCCTACCAATGTTTTAAACCCACTGTTCTAAAGCCTCAGTTTTCTTGAAAAACAAAAGTGTTGCTATAGCTAAAAATATATAACTGAAGCGTTTTAATGCGTTAAGAAAGACTGTTAGTATAGTTTCTGAGGGACACTATAGCCCCGCCAACGTCTGTCTGGCTTTCAGAAATGACGTCATGTTGCAAGCCAAGTCTATGGACTTTTAATGTTTGCTAAAAGCATAGTGACGTCGTGTGCACAGCCACAGTACCACACTACACACGGGAAAGGAAAAGAAAGGTACTATGTTTACCCAGGGTAACTGGACTAAGCTCAATAACTTGTTTACAGCCAGGCCCTGCTCATAGAACATTTCATGGTAGAGGTTCAATGCCTTGCTCAAGGGCACTTCAGCGGTGGTCATTTTGAACGTGCCGGTCCGGGGATACGAACTATATAGCGACCTTCCGATATCAAGACCGCTCCGCAAACCGTTCGGCCACCGCTGCCCCCACTACGGGTGTGATTTTTTTTTAATACGCAATCGCTGCATATCCACCTCCTGTTCTCCAGAAACAAAGCAGGACCTGGGAGAAAGCCCCCCCCCCCCCCCCCCCACACACACACCCCCCCCCCCCCCCCCCCCCCCTCACACCCCCACACAGCTCCCTAATGCTTACTCATACAATCATCCTTTCCATTCCCCTTCATTATCCTGATGGGATTTAGAGCATCTAAACTGGACCATTCAGTTGGATCCCTTAAGGCCATCTCCATCTCCTTTCAAGGCTATTGTGAAATATTCACAGTTGCACGCACGCACACACACACACGCACGCACGCACGCACGCACGCACGCACGCACGGTTTTCTTTTAGAATACGGTATAATGCAGAGCATTAATTATGAAGCATGCTTCAGTCATGCCAGTCACACACACACACACACACACACGCACACACACACACACACACACAGGCTCTGGGTGGGTGGCTGTGCAATGAATACATTGACATCCTACCTTTTTTTAATCCCACGATTTTGTAACCCTGCATTTTTTTCACCCTGCAGTGTCAATTATCTAATGTAATCATGGGTGCTATATACACTTCCTCTGCCAACCTGGGGAGGGCAGCGGACTGACCTCATGCTTCCTTCTACGCATGAGGAGTCCAAGCTGCTTCTTTTCACCTGACAGAGGGCCGGACGTATAGCGCGTGGAAGGAACACGTTATTCCAACCGGTTCCTTTCCCCTCCATCAGGCGCCCCGGCTGGCCAGGGGGAGGCAGTATAGAGACCATGGATTACTGTATGTTTTTTGTGAGGGTACCTACCCTAGGGGACACGGGGAGAACATGTGAGGGTATTTTTGCCAAAAGACATTTATTTGTATTATTTAGTTTTGCCTTTAATACACACGTGTAGGCTACATATAAGGGTACATAGCCTACTCACATGGGCGCGCACACACACGCACACGTACACACAGTCTCACACACACACACACACACACACACACACGCACGCACGCACGCAAGCTTGCACACTTGCACTTATACATACATTGTGTGTAGCTGCAGCACTAAGCACTGTGACACTTTCATATGTTTCCGGTTCTGGAAACAGGAACGGAACCTTCTAGAAAAGGGAACTATATACTGTAAAGTCATGCACTGACCCTATAAGGAACGGCGTCAGGGTTCTTGGCTTCCTGCGACTCGAGCCATGTCCAAAAACCATAGGACTTATACGTCATGGTATAGGCCACCCGGCCTGGCGGAGATAAGCTCTGGGCCCTTAACCCATTCTGACTCATGGGAACCCATTTTGGTGTTGGCATCATGTTATGCTTTAGCTATTGAAAAATAGCAGATCTACAAGCTCATAGCGCGCCACTGAGTGGCGCGCTACGAGCTTGTAGGTCTGCTATTTTTGAAAAATCGAAGAGCGACTGACATTTTTAGAATCTGATCTCAGGTCAGAATGGGTTCATCAGACCAGTGTGTGTCCAGTGGAAAACCTCGTATGAATCTGATCTCAGGTCAGAATGGGTTCATCAGACCAGTGTGTGTCCAGTGGAAAACCTCGTATGAATCTGATCTCAGGTCAGAATGGGTTCATCAGACCAGTGTGTGTCCAATGGAAACCTCGTATGAATCTGATCTCAGGTCAGAATGGGTTAAAGTTGCTAACATGCTTTTCATCTGAATTTATTTATACGTTTTCCTCAGAAAATGTCCCCTGTTATACTGTGGTATCTGGAATCACAAAAAAAATTCCGCGACCCAAACTAGTGAAAATAGCAGATCTATACAAGCTTGCAATGTCACTAATTTATGTAATTTCTTATAGATTTGTTTAGGCTATTTGTTCCTTTTACATATATAAAATGATAATATTTTTTGTTTACCTAATTAAATTTAGGTATAAATGGAGTTTGGGAAAGTGTATAAATAATGAGACAAAAAAGGCAATAACCTCATCAATAAGTCAGTAGGCTACTTCAAAGGTTGTTATGTTTGTTCCAAATCTGTGCGTTTTGAAACTTTAAAAGTATATAATATTTTATTTCTTTCATAAATAGAGAATCTTTCACTCAATAGCTGCTCCTGTCGCAAGTTGATGATGTCACATGTCCATATGGTATAGTGACTCTAGCCTTATGGAATGTATGGAATGTGTATGCTAATAAAACACAACTTTATGCTTCATAAGGATAATATGAGCATCAAAGCAATATTTTATATACATTTTTATTAGCATGTGCATTCCATGCATTCCATAAATATAGGGCTGGACCACACATCAACTTGACAGTCAGGAGCAGGTCCTATTGAGTGAAAGAGTCTCTATTTATGAAAGAAATACAATATTGAAGGTGTTTTTATTTTTTTTATATTAGCAGAGGGCAAGTATAATGTATTAAGGCATATTTGTCTTATTAGCCTGCAGGGTTCCTTTTATTGGTGTAAACACTTCTCCTCCCTTAAGTGCAGATCATCAGAATATTATTGAGTCTTACTTACTGTAAATTGAAACTTCACTCAGTCATGCTTTAATATGATTATGGCAGAGAGAGAGAGAGAGAGAGAGAGAGAGAGAGAGAGACTGGAGAGAGAGAGACTGGAGAGAGAGAGACTGGAGAGAGAGAGAGAGAGAGAGAGAGAGAGAGAGAGAGAGAGCAGAGCACCACCCACAATAACGGGTTTCTCTCTGTCATCATCATCATTGCATCCTCGAAGCGGCTGTGTGTGTTTGGTGTGTGAGTGTGAGCGTGTGTTTGTCATCCGTGCGTGGAGTCGTGGCGTGGACTAACCGAGTGGACTCTGTTCTTATTCATGCTCTACGGAGCGGAGTGGAGTGGACTGTGACACGGTGACGGAGCGGAGCGGAATGGAGTGACTCGGATCGGATCGGATCGGATCGAGAAGAGAAATAAAGTGCAGTCACACCTCCGTCGCTATTCCCGCATGTGTAGTTTTCGCTTCGCAATCGCGTTCTCACCGTGGCGTGGCGACGCGAATTATAACCGAAACATGGACACGGACGGAATAATCACGATTAACTAGATCAGACCTTTCCAATCAGTATTAATTTCAACTCGGTACGGTGACGGTGCTCCCTCCCCTCCCTCCCCATCCAGATCCATTCCCTTCCCACTATGATGGAGGGGTGGCGGCAGTGCGCGTTGTGGCTCATCCAGTGCAAGGTGCTGCCGGCCAGCCACCGGGTGACGTGGGGGTCCGCGGGGGTCTTCGACCTGGCGCAGACCCTCCGCGACGGCGTGCTCCTCTGCCAGCTGCTCAACAACCTGCGAGGGGGGTCCGCCATCAACCTGAAGGAGATCAACCTCCGGCCGCAGATGTCACAGGTAAGGCAAAGCAACAACAAACAACAAACACCGCACACACAACCGTTTACTTGTACCGTTTACTTGAGATTAAGCTTTCGGGACCTCTTAAGGTCACCGTTTCTGTGTTTGGGACGTCGGTACCGAGTCTACCGACGTCCCAAATACAGAAACGGTGACCTAAAAGGTCCCGAAAGCGACTCTGACAGAGAGAGAACCAGCTTGTAAACACAAACAGACCGACAAGACGACATGTGCCTACATGTGCGCAAAACACGGATCTATGTGTTGGTTACTTCATTCTGACTGTTGATTCAAGTCCTCAAACTTAATTCTAAGTGATTTTTTAGGACCATGATGACTGAACTATCCTTATTTCTTTCATATTGAATTTGAGGAAGTGAAGTAATAAGTGACCACTTTGGCCCAACAGTGAGTGAGCCTAACTGCTGCTCAACTCTGCCCCCTTTTGGCCATAATGATACACAGCAGTGGTTTTCATGTCGAGGTCCTCATTATTTATTCATAATGGCATTAAGAGCCACGGACCACCATTTGATGAGGTTTAGCCTCTCAGACCCAGAACTTAATTGCCGGCTTGGAATATTTTGTTGATTCATTTAGATGTTGTCCACAATCCCATGCTGTGTTGATGTGGTATAGGTATAGGCTATATGAATATCCATGGGAGAGATGACGGGACACTTCTTGTAAATGTAGTAATTTCAGATGTTTAGCATTATTTTAACTCTTGAGGGCGTAACCTGAAACCAAATGGACCCGCTCTCTAGAGTACCAATAACTGAGCTCCATCATTTGAGTTTATCTGGGGACCCCCTGGAACCCCCTCCTCAAGGACCACTGGTGGTCCCCTCCCGGACACCTGGTTTGGGGCGGCTGTGGCTCAGGAGGTAGAGCATGAATGAATGAACCTTCACCTCCCAATGTATGAATGAATGAACCATTGTAAAGCCATTTGAGTAAGCGTGTATAGTGCATAGAAAAGCGCTATAAAAATGCAATCCATTATTATTATTATTATTATTATGAAAAATGTGAAGCTCCCTCTTCTGTTGTGGTTGTGGACTTGATTGATTGATTGATTGATTGATTGATTGACAACAGGTGCACTGCAAACATGGGTATCAATGTTGCTGTACTCTGTCTTCTCACCCTGAGCCGTCCCATCATAATGAACACAGTGAGCAGAGGGACAGATGCAAACATGTCCCATGGGGTAGGCTGCAGGGTCACACATTCTATGGTCGTAGCCCAGAGATTATTCCATTTTGGGAAAACATATTATTCTCATGGTACAGCAGAGTATACAGTCAACAGTGTCAATATTGCTCCAGGCTGCCCTGCTTGGTTGCTCCGATATTGCGCCTCTCGCGCTGCCCTGTACGCTACACAACAGACGCTCTTGCTCGGCACCCTAAGTAGCCAAAAGAATGATTTTAACTCCGTGGGCGGCTGTGGCTCAGGAGGTAGAGAGCAGGTCGTCCAATGATCACTGGGTCGGCGGTTCGAATCCCGGCTCCTCCTCCTGTCCACATGTCTAAGTGACACTGAACCCTACATTGCCTCCAATGAGTCGGTCGGTGTGAGCTCGCCACCGTCGGTGTGTGAATGTGGGAAGGGAGGACGCTGGCGTCGACTGTTCGCCGCTTCACCTCCCAACGTATGAATGAATGAACCCTCACCTCCCCAATGTATGAATTAATGAACCATTGTGTAAAGCGCTTTGAGCACTTGGAAAAGCGCTATAAAAATGCAATCCATTATTAACTCAGTGTGGAAGACTCCTATTGTACCGTGCTTCACCAAATGGCTTAACGTTTTATTTTGTATCATTGATACATCTGGAGAAGCTGCGATGCAACGGGCTGGACAGTTTGGCAGCATTTGAATATATACATGGGGCCCTATTACGGTTCAGCTTGACTCCATGTTTTGCTATAGCTCTTGTTAATGTTTCATATCGATATATAGGTCTGGTCTGTTGCTCGTTTAATTATGCTTTATAGCCTGGTGTATGTGTTGTCATGTATGTCTTGTTTTGTCATGTCCCATAAAAACCCCAATACAAACTAATATAACAAAGTGAGCAGGGGTTAAGTGGGTTCTATAGATGGCATGCAAAGCAGTAGTACTCTGAGCAGTTTGTTTTGGGATGTCTGGAGCTATGGATCTCTATAGTATCTATCTATCCATCTATCCATCCATCCATCCATCCAGACCAGGGGGAGGTCCTGTACAAAGATCTTCTTGTTTGTTTGACTTTTTTTTTTATTACTTTAGATGCAATTATTTCCACTGGAAAGATTGCATTATTAAGACCTGAGGTTGATTCTATACAAATGCCTTCAAAATCTGTAGTTAGCTTAATTTGTAACATTAGACTACAACAAGAACTGTCTACTATTTCTAAACCTAACCTTATTCCTAAACGTAACCTCAGTAAAACTATTTCTAAACCTAACCTAATTCCTAACCTGCAGTAAATCTGTACCAACAATATTCCTAAACGTAAGCTCAGTAAAAACCAACCCTAAACTTATTTCTAACCTTTTATTCTCAGTAAAAAAAGCAAATGAGGGCGAGTGTGTTTTTAAGGCGAGCATTCCGGGTTACCGGCTAATTAATTGTATTCCCTACCATGCATGCAGTGCAGTGCAGTGCAGTGTGTGTGTGTGTGTGTGTGTGTGTGTGAGAGAGAGAGTGTGTGAGAGTGTGAGTGTGTGTGTTTGAGAGAGAGAGAGAGAGAGAGAGAGAGAGCCAAGCCCCGACAGTCAGAACTACCAGATAGATGGTTTGAAGTCCCAGCCAGGAAGGCAGACAGACGGACAGACTTTTCTACACAGTCACAGACACACACAGAGAGATGGCAGACAGACGGACAGACCTTTTTACGCAGTCACAGACACACACATAGAGAGAGAGGTACAGATGGAGAAGGCAGACAGATGGACAGACTTTTCTACGCAGTCACAGACACACATGGAGAGAGAGGTACATAGATGGAGAGGCCAGGAAGGCAGACAGACAGACAGACAGACTTTTTTACGCAGTCACAGACACACACATAGAGAGAGAGGTACAGATGGAGAAGGCAGACGGACAGACTTTTCTACGCAGTCACAGACACACACACACACATGGAGAGAGAGGTACATAGATGGAGAGAGAGACGCTGTCCAAGGGGCTCCTCTCCTCCTCCGCCAGCTTGTCAAAGACCATCTGCTCCTCCTGTAACAAGGCAGCCGGAGCCGGGGTCAGATTAAAATCCTCCTTCATGACAGTATAAATCTATAGCGCCTGTGCTGGCGTGATGACAACGCCCGGGGAGAGCAGCACTCTCCCCCGCGAGGCCACAGACCTGCCCTGGAAAAAAAAAACACAACAATAATAACCCATTCTGGACGGAAGGGAACCCCCTTTTGGTGTTATAGCATTATGCTATGCTTTATAGCTATTGAAAAATAGCAGATCTACAAGCTCGTAGCGCGCCACCGAGTGGCGCGCTACGAGCTTGTAGGTCTGCTATTTTTGAAAAAAATCCAAGAACGACTTGACATAGAAAAACTGTCAGGATGTATAGAAGACATTTTTAAGAATCTGGATCTCGGGTCAAAATGGGATAATAACGCTGAAGTACTGTACGCGCACGTACACGCACACGCGAGCACACACACGGCCACACGAGCACACGCACGCACGCACGCACGCACACACACACGGCCACGCACAGAGAAAAATACATAAAAAAGGCAAGGCATTGAAGGAAAGCACGTTGACTCGATCTGGCCTCTTGGGGAGGGAAAAAAACAGCACTTATAGCATGTTATGTACAGTAGACAGCACTATAATTGCATTGTATGTAGTCATAGTAGCACGTCATAGTACATATGTATACCATACAGTAGTATAGTATATATGTATAGTTTCATTATATAGATATTCCACTGTTACGTTCTTATAGTTTACGCATGTTTCATGATAAATGCTTTTTATGTGATGTATTCCCATGCTTTTTGTTTTGTTCTTGCTTAATGTAAATCGCTCTGGATTAAGAGCGTCTGCTGAATGCCTACATTGTAAATCGTAAGCAGAGCTGCATGTGTTACATTGTGACTCTGAAAGAGAAAAGCATCTGACAAAACCATCAGGATTGTGCATTCTGCCGTCTGTCAGAAATAGTTGTACATCCACATAGGGAAGGTTAGCCAGGGGATAGCTTTTAATACAAATTACATCCAATTACTCTCTCTCTGTCTCTCTGTCTCTCTCTCTGTCTCTCTCTGTCTCTCTCTCTCTCTCTCTGTGTCTCTCTCTCTCTCTCTCTGTCTCTGTCTCTGTCTCTCTGTCTCTCTCTCTAAAGACATACAGTACAACTAATAGATGAGTTGCGACATTGAGGGGGCAGAAAACAGCACAGTCATGTGGTTCATGCACTGGTGCGAGCCCATATGGACGTCCAATGCATTCCGTAAACTGCCGGTCGTCCCTTTTTGAAGCCTTCAAAAATAGGGACGAACCGATATAGAAGTCTGTCTATGTAGAAGAGCCGCCCGCCATTGGACTGAAGCCTGCTAAATGCCTAAATTGTAATTCAATGGCCCAGCTAGCTAGCGGGAGTATAGAGGGACATGTCAGAGTGCGTTTTATTCCATATCGACCGTCGTCGTGAATTGATTTGCTCTTTACGGAGGCGACGCAGCGTCTACAATTGAATTGTGTCTCTCGACGACGTGAGCCTATCAGACGTGAGCCGTGCGTTAATTCGAACGAACAACATCCATGTGGACCATGCTAAAATGAAATAACCCATTCTGACCTGAGATCAGATTCTAAAAGTGTTCTTCTACATCCTGACAGTTTTCTGAAAAAGCTATGTTTCTATGTCAGTGGTTCTTCGATTTTTCAAAAAATAGCAGATCTACAAGCTCACAGCGCGCCACTCGGTGGCGCGCTATGAGCTTGTAGATCTGCTATTTTTCAATAGCTAAAGCATAACGTAATGCTAACACCAAAAGGGGTTCCCACTTCCCGACCAAAATGGGATAATAACAATAATCGCTGTTGGCGTTTTTATTGCTTTCAGCCCTTCATCGACGGAGGATCCGTTTACCCAGAGATCTAAAAAGGGAAATTAGATTTGCCCGCTGTAAGAGGAGACACGTGATTGGTGGGTTTTAGGCTACTTGGGTTATGGAATATGGAGACGGCTGATTGGTGGATTTATAGGCTATACTGTAAGTGTTATGGAGACAGCTGATTGGATTTATAGGCTAAGGGTTATGATCCTCCTGTTGTCCAATGACTGACGTCCAAATCATTGATGAATGCAGGTCGTTATCAGACGACCATGTGCAGGCCTGTCACAATAACATGATCGCCTAATCGCTTCTGATTGGTCCCTGACTGACCAACCAAGAGGCGTACAACCATGGCCGTTTCCATGTGGAGAAATGTCCATATACATTGTCAATTTAATTTCTTCAAAAATAACAGAAATAGCAGCTATTTTGTAATTTATATTGAATGTGTGAAAGTGATTTCTTTGTATATTTTCAGTTATTTGTCATCATCTGCTACTGTGCAATTTGTGACTATGAAGCCTGGCTTAAAGGCAAACAAACACACATTGTAACGTCCCAATGTTCAAAAGGCCTTCATGTCCAAGGAGTTAAAAACGCTGTGAAAGAATATATATTCAAAGATTTGCACCACATTTTCACAATTAAAAAAAGCAGATCTACAAGCTCATAGCGCAGCACCGAGTGCCACGCTACAAGCTTGTAGATCTGCTATCTTTCAATAGCTAAAGGTATGACATAATGCTTAAAAACACCAAAAGGTGTTCCTGTCCAGAATGGGTCAAATCGCAATCGCAAGTCATGTAAGCTGACAATGTTATCGTCGGCTTACATGTGTAACGGTGACGACTCTAGAAGACATGTGCTGCTGTGAGTCATGACACGATGACAGACACAACGAAGCGTAGAGAAGGAGGTGGTTGAACTTGTGCCCTGTGTTTAGCCCCAGGGCCTGGCCTGCTCTGGCCTGGCGTGCTCTGGCCTGGCCTGGCCTGGCTCGGCTCGGCTCACGTCGTGGGGCTATTTATAGCACGTTATAGCTTGTTACTCGCATGGCTGGTCGGTTGGCCTGTTAGTCACACACAGTGCAGTTACACTCCGACGCACAGCGACAACATGTTAGTTAGTGCACTTGAACATGAACGTGCAAGTATGCATTATGCATGAAGTGTACTGGTGTAAAAACAATAAGCAGGTGCGTGCAGCACGATATATATACACGCTAGCGTGTATGCATGCGTGCACTTGTAGTTGTAGCGCACACATAGTGTACCAAATGTATGTGTAGTGTAGTTAACTGCAGACTTAAAGGGACACTTTTACCAGGACAACTCCTGGTAAAAAAATGACTCCTGATCCCATCCCGCTCTCACTCAAAATTACTCCCACTCCGCAGTCCCGCTCCTGTTTTTTTTTTTTTTTGAGGGGCGCTGAGGGCGCACCCTCAGCTCTGAGGGCACACCCTCAGCTTGGCCCTCAGCTTTGATGGCGCACCCTCAGCTCTGAGGGCGCACTCTCAGCTTTGAGGGCGTGTCTAAACACAAACATTGAATGCCATTGAAAGTGAGTGGCCAATTTCCGAGTGACAGCTGAAAACTGACAGCATACACAGAAACATAATGCATTTCAAACACGGTGAAAAGAGAAAATAAAAATAGCAATTAAAACTATTGCTAGGGTAATAGGCCAAATCTATAGACTGTATAGAGGGTATGCACATGCATAAAAGTGAACGGCAGATCCAGTGGCTAATCGAGTGACGGAGTGAGTTTATTGTTGATTTAAAGTAATTTAATGCAATCAAATATGACTTTTCTGTTTGAATGTATGGGCTGTCAAGGCCAGAAAGTAGTTTTTTTGCCACTCAGTATAGGCATTTCCGCATAACGCGTGAGTGCGCATTCATTGATGCATTCATTGATGCATTCATTGATGCATTCATTGATGCATTCATTGATGCATTCATTGATGCATTCATTCAACAATTACAACAATTGAGATGTCTCAAATTGATTGTAATTCTCGCTCCTGCTCACGACGTTGAATACAAATTTTAATCCCATCCTACTACAGGAATCCCACGGGACCTGCGGGAATCCCGGAAAAAATAATGACATCCTCTATTCCCCCCACTCCCATACACTGTTATGCAGAGTTAACCCGTTTAAAAAAAAACGTTCGCTCTGAAAGAATATATATTCAAAGATTTGTGCCGCATTTTTTTATGATTTTTCAAAAATAGCAGACCTACAAGCTCGTAGCGCGCCACTCGGTGGCGCGCTATGAGCTTGTAGATCTGCTATTTTTCAATAGCTAAAGTGTATCATAATGCTTAACCAGAAAGGGTTAGTTTAGTATGTCTGGAGCCTCCTATAATGTCTCCCAACATTCCTCAGACATCTCCCCCCCAGAGTCAGTGTCGAAGTGTCCTTGAGCAAGACAATGAACCCCCTAATTAATTGCTAGCAATCCAGTCCAACCCTAGTCAAACACACAGACTTCATTATATATAGGGTGGAAAAAAATTCAAATTGTGCCGCTGTTATCTGCTACGAATACTATACTATAATATAATATATATATAGTAATACTATAATACTATGCCGCTTGGCCAGTTCCCACTTGAAAAGGAGACGCATGGCCAGGCCTCAATGTCTCAATGTGTTTTTAGTTTACTGGTTAAATAAAGATTAAATAAAAATACTATTAACATTGAGTGACTGCATGCAGTTTCTCCCAGCGGTGGAAATGTCCCTGGTTTTATCTATGGTTTCACTTGTGCTTTTTTGGAAGCCGCCTGGAGGGAGCGAACAGTGCCAACACAACAATAACACGTGTGAAATATCCAGAGTTCTACAACGCTTTGTGTTTTAATTACACTTCAAACACGCTGCACGGCACAGCTTTTACAGCCCTTTAGCCCTCCCAGCCCCATCCTTGAAGAGCATCCTTTTGTAGGCCGTCCCGACGCTGCCTTTGTCTTCTCCATCTCTCTGGGGTCCGTCCCCCCCCTCGTCCCCCCGTTCCCCCCCCCCCCTCCATCTCTCCGGGGTCCCCTGGGTCCTAGGGCCACAGCCGCGGCGCGGGACGGGACGCGGCTGTGGCCCTTATTGGCCAATGACAAAATAGCTGCCTGCATGTGCTCATGAATTATGCAGAGCGTTTGGGAGGGGGGGGGGAGTTATGTAAATTTCAAAACCCAGCCCTTAATAGCTGCCTCATGCCAGACTCAAGGTAAAAAGGCGTATAATATAATAAAGTCAAATGCTTATTTGCTTATTGATTTGATAATATTCACACTCATCCATTCGGTGGAGGATACAGTGACAGTAAATAAAACATCTAACTTAAGATGATGCACAAACTTCGTCAGTGTTGTGGTGTCTGTGGAATCGTGTCAGTGGTAAATGGTAAATGGTGCATTTATATATAGCGCCTTTATCCGAGGCACTTTATACACATAGATTATAGTGCATTACATTCACCCATTCACACACACACACACACACACACAGCGCGCCACCGAGCTTGTAGGTCTGCTATTTTTTTAGAAAAATCTAAAGAAATGCTGCACAAATCTTTGAATATATATTCTTTCAGAGTGAACGTTTTTTTTTAACCCATTTTGACCTGGGAACGATTCTACAAATGTCTTCTAAATTCTGACAGTTTTCTGAAAAACCCTATAGGTTTCTATATGTCAGTGGTTCTCAATCTATTTCATGTCAAGGATCGCCAAAAATGTATGTACCGTAATTGGCCGCCGACCATGAGGCGGAAGTGCATTCCTTAATTGTTTTAATTTCTTTTCTCTTTCGCTATGAGATCAATATACAGTAAGAGATCAATATACAGTAAGAGATATGCTGCATGTGTTTGATCCAGATTTTATGCTTCATCATCGTTCGACAGTGTTGGACTCCATAAACAGCCGGTCTGGCCCAGAGAACAAGCATACTGTACAGTACATGTGTACTGTATGTCAGATCTGCTATTTTCAGGTTACACTAAAGTCCCTCTCACACTTAATGCAAGCAATTCAATTCAATTCAAAGGGCTTTATTGGCATGAGAAAACATACGTTTACATTGCCAAAGCAGAAAGAACAATACAACAATACAGCAATACAATCAAAACAAAAATGATGTACATTTGAAGGTCAGAATCTTCAATAGATCAACTTCTGTGTACCAAGATCACTCGATGCAGGTATAGTGCAGGAATATACACAATGATTAGTCTTTAGGGTGGTTGTGTTCCATTTTATATCCTTCTCCTATCACAGCACACTTGAAGTATATTTTGAATGCAGATGTGAGGTGTACTGTTACTGTATAATACAGTACAGCTGGAGGGGATATTCCTGTATAGTCCGACGAAAGGAGTTGACTTTGTTGCAGCCACGTGCGTGCGTACGTACATGTGCGTGCACGTGCGCGCATATGTGTGGTGAAAGTTGAGGACCGCTTTGACCAAAACAAGAGCCGATTGCCAAACCTTGCGTGTTGCACATTTCTGTGTGTGTGTGTGTGTGTGTGTCCTGTATTCAGTTTACACTACATCTTTTGAACACAGAGAGCATGTCTCTTTATTGAGGTTTTAACGAGATCAGCATGAAGTGTAATTGTTTTACAGAGATGTTGTTGAACTTACTTTGTCTAGACACGAGACTCCACCACAAAAACCAAACCCTATTGTTTTTTCCCCTTTTTATTTTATTCTTTATATGAAGGAGTTCATTTACAGGAAAATAATACAATCATTTCAAGTATATATAGTTATATTAAATACTGCACTTTGTTGTTATTTCTGCATTAGAATGACACATATTTAGATGGATTCTTATATGACGTGATTCAAATGCACTCTGTTTAAATTGAACACTTTATGGGAAATACAATTATTTCCCCTGTTTTCCAAAACGATAAGCAATAGAGAGTATACGTTCTGCATAACATAAAGTGAGTTTAATGTTGTTTAACGTTGTTTAATGCAATCAGATAGGACTTTTCTGTTTGGATGTATGGGGCTGTCAATCAGATAGGATGTATGGGGCTGTCAATCAGATAGGATGTATGGGGCTGTCAATCAGATAGGATGTATGGGGCTGTCAATCAGATAGGATGTATGGGGCTGTCAATCAGATAGGATGTATGGGGCTGTCAATCAGATAGGATGTATGGGGCTGTCAATCAGATAGGATGTATGGGGCTGTCAATCAGTTATAGGATGTATGGGGCTGTCAATCAGATATGATGTATGGGGCTGTCAATCAGATAGGATGTATGGGGCTGTCAATCAGATAGGATGTATGGGGCTGTCAATCAGATAGGATGTATGGGGCTGTCAATCAGATAGGATGTATGGGGCTGTCAATCAGATAGGATGTATGGGGCTGTCAATCAGATAGGATGTATGGGGCTGTCAATCAGATAGGATGTATGGGCTGTCAATCAGATAGGATGTATGGGGCTGTCAATCAGATAGGATGTATGGGCTGTCAATCAGATAGGATGTATGGGCTGTCAATCAGATAGGATGTATATGGACTGTCAATCAGATAGGATGTATGGGGCTGTCAATCAGATAGGATTTATGGGCTGTCAATCAGATAGGATGTATGGGCTGTCAATCAGATAGGATGTATGGGGCTGTCAATCAGATAGGATGTATGGGCTGTCAATCAGATAGGATGTATGGGCTGTCAATCAGATAGGATGTATGGGGCTGTCAATCAGATATGATGTATGGGGCTGTCAATCAGATAGGATGTATGGGGCTGTCAATCAGATAGGATGTATGGGGCTGTCAATCAGATAGGATGTATGGGGCTGTCAATCAGATAGGATGTATGGGCTGTCAATCAGATAGGATGTATGGGGCTGTCAATCAGATAGGATGTATGGGGCTGTCAATCAGATAGGACTTTTCTGTTTGTATGTATGGGCTGTCAATCAGATAGGACTTTTCTGTTTGGATGTATGGGCTGTCAATCAGATAGGATGTATGGGGCTGTCAATCAGATAGGATGTATGGGGCTGTCAATCAGATAGGATGTATGGGGCTGTCAATCAGATAGGATGTATGGGGCTGTCAATCAGATAGGATGTATGGGGCTGTCAATCAGATAGGATGTATGGGGCTGTCAATCAGATAGGATGTATGGGGCTGTCAATCAGATAGGATGTATGGGGCTGTCAATCAGATAGGATGTATGGGGCTGTCAATCAGATAGGATGTATGGGGTTGTCAATCAGATAGGATGTATGGGGCTGTCAATCAGATAGGATGTATGGGGCTGTCAATCAGATAGGATGTATGGGGCTGTCAATCAGATAGGATGTATGGGGTTGTCAATCAGATAGGATGTATGGGGCTGTCAATCAGATAGGATGTATGGGGCTGTCAATCAGATAGGATGTATGGGGCTGTCAATCAGATAGGATGTATGGGGTTGTCAATCAGATAGGATGTATGGGGTTGTCAATCAGATAGGATGTATGGGGTTGTCAATCAGATAGGATGTATGGGGCTGTCAATCAGATAGGATGTATGGGGCTGTCAATCAGATAGGATGTATGGGGCTGTCAATCAGATAGGATGTATGGGGTTGTCAATCAGATAGGATGTATGGGGTTGTCAATCAGATAGGATGTATGGGGTTGTCAATCAGATAGGATGTATGGGGCTGTCAATCAGATAGGATGTATGGGGTTGTCAATCAGATAGGATGTATGGGGCTGTCAATCAGATAGGATGTATGGGGCTGTCAAGGCCAGAAAGTAGTTTTTCTTGCCACTCTCTCCTGATGTCATCCAGGTATGCGATGCACAAACAACCAGGTAGCGAACAACTAGACTCTGAAGCAGACTATATACAAAATTAGCATTACGACATTCAACACACATTATGAATTATACTTACAAGCAATTAACTCGTCAAGGCTCGTCACGTATACATACATAGCCCCTATTGCTTACTGTACATCCAGTATTGACTCTATATCCATTGTTTTGTTTTCCACACATACTGGTCTGTCTCAGTTAACCCATTTTGACCTGAGATCACATTCTAAAAAAATGTTCTTCTACATCCTGACAGATTTCTGAAAAAGCTATGTTTCTATGTCAGTCGTTCTTGGATTTAAAAAAAATAGCAGACCTACAAGCCACCGAGTGGCGCGCTACGAGCTTGTAGATCTGCTATCTTTCAATTGCTAACACCAAAAAGGGTTAATATTTATATACAGTGTCTCTTCCAAGCTATAATAACTGAGTTAACACCTCCTGATATCCCTCTTTTCTAAACCAAACTGCTTTGACAACTCTAAAAAGAACACAACAAAATGACACGACTAGATTAAAAATAACAATCGAGTGCACAGAATATCAACATGAAGCAACTGAAAAACATGGTAGTGGATGGAGAGAGAGAGAGAGAGAGAGGGGGGATTTTTGTCCAACCACGAAAAACTGCAACCAATGGGTGCGAAGAAGAGGAGGGGCACAACCACGGGGGGCGGGGACTTGACAAAATAAGGGCCAATCAGGCGGGCTTCCTAGTCTTCCACCACACCTCATACCACCACAAGGACACCGCCACCGTCACTAAGGGGGAGGAGCCCTCCTCAGCGCTCCAGCCCTCAGTGGCGGTCGAACCGCCGCGGACCTCGCGGTGGTTCTCGCCGCCGATATATCCCAGGGACGACGAGGCGCTGGTGCTGCTGACGCTGGAGGACGTGACGTCACTCCCTCCTCCCTGTATCTCCACCGTCACCGCGTTGTGGTCGTGGTCTTCGTGGTGATCGTGATCGCAGCAGCAGCAGTCCCTCCAGAGCAGTAAGGACCCCCCCGTCAGGAGCAGGGCGGCGGCTGACCAGCCCACGCAACGGGTCGCCGGGTGGTCCGCGGACCAGGACACCGGGACCAGACAGAGGAGCCCCGACACCACGAACAGAACGCCGGCCCGGGCCTTATTGGAGCGCTTCTTCTTATCCACGCAGTCCTTCATCCATCCTGTCCTCCTCGCTCCGCCGCCGGCTCCGATCGACAAGACGCCGAAGGCCGAGACGCCGGCCAAGATGGAAGCCAGGATCACGACGAGCTCCCAGGAGGTCGTCTCGGGGGCCGTCTGTTTGACCTTCCACGCGCAGACCACGGCCACCAGGAGGCAGCCGACGGCAGCCATCGGCAGGCCGACCGCTGCCTGGACCCGGACGGCCCGAGAAGAAACCGGCCTCTCCGCCTTCGGTTCCTCAACGCGCATTATTCCTCCCAAGATGGTTCCTCCAGAAAGCTGATGAATCCTTTTGTGAATTTGTGAAAGGCTGTGAGTCCAGGATAATGTCCGGCTCTGACAGATATACTGTCCTCGCTGTGAGAGGGGAGGGGAGGGGAGGGGAGGGGACGGCCGGAGCGACTTGAGGGCAGGTGGTGCCATAAGCCTCAGGCCGCTGCGGTTATTGGCTGGGATTGTTTTTATATACACACACAAACCTCTTTGTTTGTGTGTAAACGTCTTCGGGTTGGTTGACCTCAGGTGACGTTCCAGTAAACTGAGGTCTGTTGACCTCGCATTATATACCTAGTCTCTCTTTACATACATTAATAACCCATTCTGACCTGAGATCAGATTCTAAAAAATGTCTTCTACATCCTGACGGTTTTCTGAAAAAGCTATGTTTTCTATGTCAGTCGTTTTCAAAAAATAGCAGATCTACAAGCTCGTAGCGCGCCACTTGGTGGCGCGCTACGAGCTTGTAGATCTATTTTTCAATAGCTAAAGCATAGCATAATGCTAACACCAAAAGGGTGGTTAAGAGTGTCCTCCCTGAAACTGGGAGGTCTGGGGGTTCGATCCCCGGCCGGGTCATGCCGAAGACTGTGCGGAAAAATGAGACCCAGTGTGCCTCCCATCCTTGGCACTCAGCATCAATGGGTTGGATTGGGGAGGGTCAGTCCCTGCTTGGCACTCAGCATCAATGGGTTGGATTGGGGAGGGTCAGTCCCTGCTTGGCACTCAGCATCAATGGGTTGGATTGGGGAGGGTCAGTCCCTGCTTGGCACTCAGCATCAATGGGTTGGATTGGGGAGGGTCAGTCCCTGCTTGGCACTCGGCATCAATGGGTTGGATTGTGGAGGGTCAGTCCCTGCTTGGCACTCAGCATCAATGGGTTGGATTGTGGAGGGTCAGTCCCTGCTTGGCACTCAGCATCAATGGGTTGGATTGGGGAGGGTCAGTCCCTGCTTGGCACTCAGCATCAAGGGTTGGATTGGGGGGGTCAGTCCCTGCTTGGCACTCAGCATCAAAGGGTTGGATTGGGGGGGTCAGTCCCTGCTTGGCACTCAGAATCAAGGGTTAGATTAGATAACTAAGGTTAAGTGGAAAAACACCCATGATTAATTGCAACAAAAAAAACTCGATGACTAAATTAACTAATTGAATACTCTATTCGATAATGCTTAATCGATTGATTTGTTGCAGCCTTAGTGTTAAGATTGTTTACCAAACACAGCCCAGCGAGTCCACACACACACACACACACACACACACACACACACACACACACACACACACACACACACAGCTGTTTTAGCACTCACCCTGAGTGGAGGATTTCCAAATGAGAACACTGTCACTCGGGTTCACGCGGTCCGTCCCTCCCTGCAACACACACGCACGCACACACACGTGCGCACGCACGCACGCGTGCACGGTGCATGCGCACACACACACAGGAAATGAGGAAACGGAGGAAGGAAGTGAAACCAAAGATGTTTCGTCCCACTATGGACACAGCGAGCTGACACAGAACTGAAGCAGCACTTTGGAACACAGTGACGTCTTCATAGTTACAGTACAGACATGGATATATAGATAACTATACTGTATATCTAACTATGACTAGTTACAGTACAGACATGGATATATAGATATAAATATACTGTATATCTATAACTATATATCTAAACCCACCGATCTAATGTAATCCTGGACGCTACACTCCCTGATTATTGATGACAATTTCTTTATGTATTTGATGTCTGTACATCGCGTGGGGTCACATGTGGTGTTCTTATTGCTTACTGTAAATCACTCTGGATTAACCCATTCTGGGGCGGTAACCCCTTTTGGTGTTATAGCATTATGTTATGCTTTAGCTATTGAAAAAATAGCAGATCTACAAGGTCATAGCGCCGCCGAGTGGTGCGCTACGAGCTTGTAGATCTGCTATTTTTTGAAAAATCGAAGAACGACTGACATAGAAACATAGCTTTTTATGAAAACTGTCAGGATGTAGAAGACATTTTTATAGAATCTGATCTCAGGTCAGAATGGGGCTATAAAGGCCTATACATTGTGAATGGTTATAGAGAGGGTCTCCCGCTGCTGCTCTCTGCTTCACGTTTAGGGTAATCTGAGAAACCCGTCGTCCTAAAGATATTGACGGAGTCACAACAGTCTGTCTCCAGAGACAGAGAGAGTGTATACGTTTAGAGAGACGAGCTTCAAAGCCTGAGCTCCATCTATAGCCTATACATGAGAAGAGAAGACAGCATGATGAAGGAGGAAGCGTGTGCGTGCGTGGACGTGACGGTGTTACCGTGCGTGCATGCGTGAGTGTGTGGATGTGACAGTGGTACCGTGTGTGCGTGTGTGCATGCGTGTGTGCGTGCGTGTGTGGATGTGACAGTGGTACCGTGCGTGTGTGTGTGTGTGCGTGCGTTGACTTGACAGTGGTACCGTGCGTGCGTGTGTGTGCGTGGACCTGACTGTGGTACCAAACGTGTGTGCGTGCCTGCGTGCGTGGGTGCATGCGTGCGTGGGTGCATGCGTGCGTGGACCTGACAGTGGTACCGAGCGTGCGTGTGTGCGTGCGTGCACCTGACAGCGGTACCGTGCGTGCGTGCGTGTGTGCGTGCGTGGACCTGACAGTGGTACCGTGCGTGCGTGGACGTGCGTGCATGGGTGCATGCGTGCGTGCTTGCGTGCATGGACGTGACAGTGGTATACCGTGCGTGCGTGCGTGGACGTGACAGTGTGCATGCATGCACGTGCGTGCACCTGACAGCGGTACCGAGCCGGCAGGGCGAGGCAGAAAGGCTTCTATAGTTTCAGAGAAACGGTTGATGATGTCATCTATCGATCAGCTGACATCTGATATGTCTCAGATATAGAACACGCTGCATGCCATCGACCAATAGAAACGCTGCCATTGCTCCCTGTGCTCAGAGCTCCCGACCAATAGAAACGCTGCCATTACTACCCTGTGCTCAGAGCTTCGACCAATAGAACGCTGCCATTACTAGTCCCTAGCTGTGCTCAAAGCTTTTAGATTCAGCAGCGTATCGATGTCCTTTGATGCCATTATCATACGTATATCATTACGTTCCTGTAATGATAGTAAGATAAAAATAGCATATATTTATGGCGTGCGTGCGTGCGTGCGTGCGTGCGTGTGCGTGCACATGTGTGTATGTGTGTATGTGACATTGAGAT
Organism: Protomyctophum bolini; assembly: GCF_963924005.1. Classification (NCBI taxonomy): domain Eukaryota; kingdom Metazoa; phylum Chordata; class Actinopteri; order Myctophiformes; family Myctophidae; genus Protomyctophum; species Protomyctophum bolini. The sequence goes on along the minus strand of NC_137882.1, from coordinate 2,665,394 downwards.
GGGCTTGACATTAACCTTTTGAGGCACTTGTCCTTCCGAGAACTACATTTCCCATCATGCACTGTCCCGGAGAATGAGCACACACACGCACACACACACACACACACACACACACACACACAGGTACTGTACATGTGCGTGCACAGACTACTGACCTTTCTTCCCATCACCATGGCAACGGTACAAAGGCAAAGCTTTCTCTATACTGTGTGTGTGTGTGTGTGTGTGTGTGTGTGTGATTTTGACTGATTGTAGTCATCTGAAATGTTTTTAGTGTCAGTCTGGTTTTTAGTCGACTAAATGTGGTGAGATTCTAGTCGACTACATCTACGGTTGATCTTGTTGTTTTTGGTCGGGGTGTGCTGGCCTAGCGGTACAGGCACGTGCCACATAT
>NC_137882.1:2630000-2660000 GCF_963924005.1 Protomyctophum bolini | reverse complement strand
GTGAGCAAGAGATGAGAACTAAAGGTTTACATGCCCTTTTTCACCCCCCCCCCCCCCCAAGGCATTCAAGCCTCCAATCTCTTGAAGTCTCCGTAACCTATTCCACCATCTCTGGCCTGTGTTGAGCCAATCAAACACCTCCTATTCCATCCCTGGCCTGTGTGAGCCAATCATCAAGCACCTCCTATTCCATCTCTGGCCTGTGTTGAGCCAATCAATCACCTCCTATTCCATCCCTGGCCTGTGTGAGCCAATCATCAATCACCTCCTATTCCATCCCTGGCCTGTGTGAGCCAATCATCAAGCACCTCCTATTCCATCCCTGGCCTGTGTGAGCCAATCAAAATCACCTCCTATTCCATCTCTGGCCTGTGTGAGCCAATCATCAAGCACCTCCTATTCCATCTCTGGCCTGTGTGAGCCAATCAAGCACCTCCGTACGGTGGCGGCTGAACCACTTGAGCTCACGCCATTGTTGTTGTGGTCAACACGGCCTCGTCCTCCTCGACCCCTGACCCCTGACCCCTCGCACCTCCTCCACGCCACACTAATTCAATTCCCTTATCTCGGCCGGCGGCGGTGCTTGTAAGCTTTGAGGATATTGGGGCCACGAGGGGTTAAACCCGGGATTTAATGGGGAAAGAAACGTCATCGGAGCCCCTGGTCCTTTTTTTTTCTGAATATACTGTAAGACTATGTTTTTTTTCCCCCAATGGAAATATACCATAAAACAGGGTCGTGTTATAATCAGGGACTAGAGACTATTTGACATTCAATGTTCTCTTTCCCACAAATGTGACCAAATTTGACTGAGGCACTGCCATTGGATTGTTTTTTCATGTCATATGAAAGCAGAGAATCATAGCTTCAGATTGAAATATTGGTTGTTCAGTTTGACCCACCAGTTTTGGAGATATGGCTTATAGAGTAATGTCTTGATGAGAAACTTAATGATAAACAGCGAGTTGAGAAAACATGCTTGAAAAAGGTTCACTTCTGTGGTCTCTAATTCCTCTTCCCCATCGCCCCCCTCCTCCCCCCCCCCTCTCCCCCCAGGCGATACACTAGAGCAAAGTGAGAGTGTCTGATTGGAAAACGTCTCAATTGGATTAATCCCTTTTTTTTATATAGTTGGCAACACGTTCATGATGAGGCCGAGATGCTGCTGATGCAGAGCTTTTGTTTTGTCTGCTCATTAATATTGGAAACGGAATTGAATTGGCTTAGTTCTGGCTGGAGAATGGCAACTCCATCAGTATACTGCAGCGATTGCTATACAGCAGTATAAGGTTCTCAATGTGAGGTCCGGGGACCCCTTCAGGGGTCCTTGAGAGAGTTTACAGACGCATTGTGAGATCAATAGTTGTAGATCTGTTGTGAGATCAATAGTTGTAGATCTTCCGTTTTCAAATGAAAATGTGTGAAACTGGACATTGTGCATGATGAATACTTTCTATACTTTCGAGTACATTTTGATACCAAGACTTTTACTCTTTTTACTTTACTTTTATTATACGTATATTTTTGGTGGTCCTTGACATGAAAATGTTTGAGAACGACTGACATACTGTAGAAACATGAGGTTTTTTGGTGAAAACTGTCAGGATTTAGAAGACATTTGTATAGAATCGCCCCCTGGGGTCTAAATGGGCTGAACGGCGCAGCTGTTTCGCCGGACTCAGCACATCCTCCCCCCCACACCCCCCTCCTCTTCCTCCCCCCCCCCCACACCCCTCCTCCTTCCCCCCCCCCACCCCCCTCCTCCTCCCCCCACCATCCCCCTCCTCCCCTCCCCCCCCCCCCCACCACCCCCCTCCTCCTCCGCCTCCTGTTTCCTGGTTACACACAGCTGACAAAAAATGGCCCGCGTCACTCACACACACACACACACACACACGTGCGCGCGCACACACACACACACACACACACACACACACACACACACACACACACACACACACACACACACACACACACACACACACATATATATACACACACACACACACACACGACCCATTTTGATGGCGCTCCGCTCAGTTCTCCCAGTAGGCCCATCTCTCTTTCTGTTATAACGCGGCGCACCTGTTGCGTGCGCCACGAGAGTCTAGACTCTCTGACAGAGAGATAGATCCAGCATGGCGCATTCATTACATCATCTTCTTCTTTGCGCTGTCGGACACGCCCCCCACCAGTGATCCCAGCAGCGATGATGTCGTACGTACAGTAAGGCACGCCCGATTTAACCCATTCTGACCTGAGATCAGATTCATACGAAGGTTTCCACTGCATGGACACACACTGGTCTGATTAACCCCATTCTGACCTGAGATCAGATTCTAAAAAAAAATGTCAGTCGTTCTTCGATTTTTCAAAAAATAGCAGACCTACAAGCTCGTAGAGCGCCACTCGGTGGCGCGCTATGAGCTTGTAGATCTGCTGTTTTTCAATGGCTATAAAGCATAACATGATGCTAACACCAAAAATGGGTTCCCGCCCAGAATGTGTTAATAATCGCCCCGTGAGAAATCCAAGCGCTTCGGGGGAAAAACTCAGGGGTTTTTGTACATGTGTTGACGGAGATATATACAGGAAGGATTCGCGTGACGACTGGATGGGTTTCCTCGCCCGTTTCTCTGTCCGTTTTACCGTCTCAGAGGGAAAGAAAGGCCTTTTCAATGTTTCCTATAATTCAATTATTTGTACGCACGCTTTTGATTTCCTCCTTGAGGGGCAGAAACGCTGTTATACTGCCATTTCAGTCAGATATAACTCTTGACTAGATTTAACCAATATTTATTATAGAATGAGAATACATAAGTGTGCATAATTATATATATAACATTTTATCTTGGTGTTTCGGTTCTGCTCTGCGTTTTATTTCTGCCTGCTCGGCACAATTATACAACCATCATTAAACATTGAGAGCTATAATCACTGGCTGGAACGACACCATTGAGGTAGAATGAGCACTTCCGCATGCCATTGTTACAACGGGAGTCCGTGGCATGCACAGACATTTAGAGGGGCAGAAATAATACTGTGAGATTTATATAGATTTCGGGACCTAAATAATATATTTGAATATTTGAATCAAGAATTGATCAATGTCACCATGGTCAACATACTGTACAGTGTACACTGTACAAGGAAAATAAAAATATAACATTTTTTTTTAAAGGGCACATTGCCAAAAGGGCAGGGGGTGCTGTAGCAACCCCTATAGTGTCTATCTGTGCACGCCACTGATGGGGAGTCAACGCTATGGTGTCGCCACTCTCTTATACTATGTTGCTCTGATCTGACTGAACTGACTCCGCGAGCTACGCGTCATTAACCCATTTTGAGCAGGAACCCATTTTGGTGTTATAGCATCATGTTATGCTTTAGCTATTGAAAAATAGCAGATCTACAAGCTCATAGCGCGCCACCGAGTGGCGCGCTATGAGCTTGTAGGTCTGCTATTTTTGGAAAAATCGAAGAACGACTGACATATAGAAACATAGCTTTTTCAGAAAACTGTCATTTTCAAACAGACATTTTTAGAATCTGATCTCAGGTCAGAATTGGTTAATTGAAATCAGGCCAGGATTACAGCGCCGAGATGACGACGGCGGCAACGACGAGACAAGTGGATAAACTTCGCTCGTCGCCTCTCCCCGTTCGGTCTCACTCAGCGCGAACAGGAACAGGAATTTATGAAGTGCAAGGACAGTGCACTCACAGGAGGGGGGGGTCACAAAAACAGCGCCCATGCTTGCTTGTTGCTATGGAGCTATACTGGAGAAAGGAATACATATTAACCCATTCTGAACGGGAACCCATTTTGGTGTCAGCATCATGTCATGCTTTATCTATTGAAAAATAGCAGACCTACAAGCTCATAGCGCGCCACCGAGTGGCGCGCTACGAGCTTGTAGGTCTGCCATTTTAGAAAAATCGAAGAACGACTGACATTTTTAGAATCTGATCTCGGGTCAGAATGGGTTCATCAGACCAGTGTGTGTCCTAGTGGAAACCTCGTATGAATCTGATCTCAGGTCAGGATGGGTTAAAGGAGATCCTGATATTCAGGACTCAGAGCACGCCCCTGCTCTTCTCCAGAGGCCCAATAAGCACATGACGGGGTGGGAGTGAGGGCTTGTTCTAGGAGGAATCATCATCTGTTTTCTCTCTCTCTCTGCTTTGTATTCCAGATGGTTGGTTTTAAGGGGTTGAAACGCAATGATGCCTTTAAATGCAGCGGCAGTTAAGTGTGCTTTTCGCGAATACAAGCGTCCCGACATGAGTGGGGTGGCTGGCATCTCCCTTATAGGGCCGATTCATACTCCTATTTTACCGCTGTAGTGACGAAATTATTTCGGCTCGTCAGAAATCTTCAGTAGCACCGAAGAGACGACTTTAGGACGGTACATTGTAGGCTCTACAGAGCCGAACCGACTTTTATTCGGCTCTAAAATAGGAGTATATGAATCGTGGCCTTAGAGATGATAGGGTGAGTAGTTCAGTCACGCGAGAGAGAGAGAGAGAGACTCGGGAGTAGACTCGCTGCTTCTTCGCCAGGAAAGGAGCCAGCTTAAGTGGTTCGGGGCATCTGGTTAGGATGGGGGTCCTATAGGGAGGTCCTCGAGGCATCTGGTTAGGATGGGGGTCCTATAGGGAGGTCCTCGAGGCATCTGGTTAGGATGGGGGTCCTATAGGGAGGTCCTCGAGGCACGTCCCATGCACTGGGGCGATGCCTCTGGGCAGACCAAGAGACCACTCACTGGCCTTGGAACGTCTCCCGTGTGAAGTGAGGGGCGCTTTAACCCATTCTGACCGGGCACCCATTTTGGTGTTGGCATCATGTTATGCTTTAGCTATTGAAAAATAGCAGATCTACAAGCTCATAGCGCGCCACCGAGTGGCGCGCTACGAGCTTGTAGGTCTGCTATTTTTGAAAAATTCGAAGAACGACTGACATTTTTAGAATCTGATCTCAGGTCAGAATGGGTTCATCAGACCAGTGTGTGTCCCGTGGAAACCTCGTATGAATCTGATCTCAGGTCAGAATGGGTTAACAACCCTTGTCATCTTACACCATCACGATATCATAATTATAACATGCATTATGACGATGTGCTTTATCGGTGATTTATTGTTTGTCATGTCCGTTGTCATTGGCGGTTTTTAATGTTTGTCTAGACAAGACAAACATTAAAGCCTGTATATGGGCTAGACTAGAGCCCCTCAAAACATACAAATACCTGAGTAAAATACAGATACAAACAAAATGTAGCGAATCAAGTACAGTATTCAAGTAAATGTACTTAGTTACTGTCCAGCACTGGTACATATACACTGCATAGGGAGTGGAGTTTTACGTAGGAGGCTTGTGTGTGTGTGTGTGTGTGTGTGTGTGTGTGTGTGTGTGTGTGTGTGTGTGTGTGTGTGTGTGTGTGTGTGTGTGTGTGTGTGTGTGTGTGTGTGTGTGTGTGTGTGTGTGTGTGTGTGTGTGTGTGTGTGTGTGTGTGTGTGTGTGTGTGTGTGTGTGTGTGTGTGTGTGTGTGTGTGTGCTCGCTCGCGTAGATGGAACTATCATATGTGTGCTGGAATTGTCATTCTCTGCACACTGAGTTGATCTGCAGGTTTCACTCATAAGCCCACAGACGAGTGCACGGCACACACACACACACACACACAGTTAATTCACTCACTACATGAGCCCCCGGGGGGGGGGGGGGTCCATCCATGTTGCGTGCGGGCGGCAGTGGTTCAGTGGGTAGAGTGGCCGGTAGAACAGCCGGATGGAAACCGCGAGGTTGCCAGTTCAATCCCTGTGGGCTCCTCCCCTCAGAGTTAGTAGTGTGGAAGTGTCCTTGAGCAAGACTCTGAACCCCTGATTGCTCCTGATGTGCAGGTTGGTGCCTTGCATGGTTTCCTCCGGCATCGGTGTGTGAATGAATGTGTGAATGTATGGCGCAACTTCTATTGGCATATTGCATAATAATTGTCGGGGTCCTTGACATGAAATATTGAGAACCACTGATACAGAAACATGAGGTTTTTCAGAAAAAAGTTTTAAAACGTCGACGTCAGGCTTAAATGCCGGTTAATAAAGTATTAACCCATTCTGACCTGAGATCAGATTCATACGAGGTTTCCACTGGACACACACTGGTCTGATGAACCCATTCTGACCTGAGATCAGATTCTAAAAATGTCAGTAGTTCTTTGATTTTTCTAAAATAGCAGACCTACAAGCTCGTAGCGCGCCACTCGGTGGCGCGCTATGAGCTTGTAGATCTGCTATTTTTCAATAGCTAAAGCATGACATGATGCTGACACCAAAACGGGTTCCCGGTCAGAATGGGTTAAATAAATAGCCTATACTCTTTTCCCCAAGTGTCTGTTTTCACAACGGAAAGACTACTGAATGAGATGAGTAGACAAGTTAAATGTAGAAACATTTTATTTTTACCTAAGATTTTTCATCATATTTTATTTGGCTTTTGTTCTAGAAACCAGGCACTTTTGACCTGTATTGAAATCATTGATGAATGTTTACATTCTTCATGTACTGTGTGTATGTATATATATATATATATATATATATATATATATATATTTATTTGCTGGTGAAACCCACTTAAAATGTCACGATTATTTCCGATACCAATATGCCATTTTTTATATGGTGCTTTTATAGCGCTTTGGATTGAAAGCTCTATTTATATAAATGCACCATTTACCAAAACGGCCCAAAATAAACGTTCTTGTTCATCATATTGTCTTGGTATATAAACTCCAGCACTTCCGTCTCCGTCTGTCTAAAGCCAGGCTTTGTGTAGAAGCTGCTTCCCTCCAGATAACACGCCGTTCACCGCTGTCCCGTTCCCTGGGGAGAGAATTTGGGAACCCACAGAAAGAATGACAATTTAGGCATTTAACAGACGCTCTTTGATCCAGAGCGACTTACATTAAGCAAAAACAAAAGCACGGCATACATCACATTTTATAAAGTAGTTATCATGAATCATGTATAAACTAAGAACGTAACAGTGGAGTATCTATGTCAACTATACATACTATACTATATTATATATTATACAATATACTATTAAGTGGACTATAAAGTGCTATGACTACATAAAATGCCATTCTAGTGCTGTCTACGTAACGAGCTATAAGTCTGTCGGTTGCCAGTTCTGACTGCGATGGGAAGTGCATTCCATATAGTTTTGGAGCCAGAAGGGAGACGAGTTTGGGACGTGTGGAGCGGTGTTGTCCCACAGAAAGAATGAAAGATATAGAAGATGGCGCTGTTTGTGTCACTGACTGCCAGCCAGGCCTGCATGCCTCCGTTCCTGGCTGCTCCTCCAAATCCCCACCTCCCCCATCTCTTATCTTGAGTGAGGGGTGGGTGGGAGGTGATGGGGGGGGGGTGGAGGGAGGCGCCTGTCTCTCGTGAAGCCCAAGCATCCGCGAAGCCTTTAATGCGATTGGACAGGAGAGGCATTTCATGTTTGGTTAAGGATCCCGCCGCACGCGGCCGTCCTAGCTAGCTGCGCTGCTCGGCGCGTGCCGAGAAGATGAATGTGATTCGTGGTGCCGCGATGGTGATGCAATTAACCCATTCTGACCTGAGATCAGATTCATACGAGGTTTCCACTGGACACACACTGGTCTGATTAACCCATTCTGACCTGAGATCAGATTCTAAAAATGTCAGTCGTTCTTCGATTTTTCAAAAATAGCAGACCTACAAGCTCGTCTCGTGCCACTCGGTGGCGCGCTATGAGCTTGTAGATCTGCTATTTTTCAATAGCTAAAGCATAACATGATGCTAACACCAAAATGGGTTCCCGTTCAGAATGGGTTAAGGCTACGTTTTCACCACCGGCAGCATGTTGTTGTTGTTGTTGAGCAAACACTAGCATGACTCAAGACATCACAGACACACGTACAGTGTAGCATGTGCTTACATTCATATTTAGAAAATGTTTCAGATGTTTTCACATTTCTGAGATGATGAAATGATGCTAATGGATGATGTTGGTCGTGGAAGGAGAACCTTCTGAAAGCTTCATATGGGCTCAAAGATAATTAACTCAGTCATGCTAGTTATGTTAACCCTTGAAGACCTGCGTGAGGCCGGGCCGATTGTGCAAAATGTCTTGTTTTCAAAAAACAAAAAAAACAAATCAACGTATGTTTTTATCAGCGGTGCTCTAAACCTTTTCATGTCAAGGACTCCTGGAATTAAATTGTATTTGGCAGCGCCCCCCCCCCCCCCCCCCTCAAAATATTTGGTTCCAGGCAGCAAAGATTGAAGTTAAAAATGTTCACAAATGTTCACAATAAAATAAAAATAAAGCAGATCTGCAAGCTCATAGCGCTATGAGCTTGTAGATCTGTTATTTTCTAAACTGACGGATCCTTTCCCTGTTTTAGTGGGTCAAACAGAGCAGAAGTACGGCTTCGGTTACTCCTGGTTCTGAGGACAGAATCATTGTCTTTCTTAAGGCTCTGGTTCTGAGGACAGAATCATTGTCTTTCTTAAGGCTCTGGTTCTGAGGACAGAATCATTGTCTTTCTTAAGGCTCTGGTTCTGAGGACAGAATCATTGTCTTTCTTAAGGCTCTGGTTCTGAGGACAGAATCATTGTCTTTCTTATACAGCTCTCGTCAAACAAACTCAACCGTCTCACGTCTTGAGTGAAACGCGTGTGGCCGTGAGCAACAACAGGACATTATTGGCGTGAATAACTTACAAAACAGGAAACTGCCAAGAAAAGGGAAAGAGAATGTTTCCTGCAAGAAACCGGGGCCTGTTACTCAAGAGCCTCGACGACGAAAAGGAGAAGAGAGATCTCTGATAACGCTGTCAAAACGTTTAGAAAACTATTATTCCAAATGAGCTTTGAATAAAATCCCATAGAACAGTTCATGGTTTTCACCTCTTTCCATTATCCAAGGTCCATTTATGTATTCGGCATTTGAGCCACGGAACCAATTCAATTCAAAGGGCTTTATTGGCATGAGAAAACATACGTTTACATTGCCAAAGCAGAAAGAACAATACAACAATACAATCAAAACAAAGATTATGTACATTTGAAGGTCAGAATCTTCAATAGATCAACTTCTATGTACCAAGGTCACTCGATGCAGGTATAGTGCAGGAATACACACAATGATTAGTCTTTAGGGTGGTTGTGTTCCATTTGATATCCTTCTCCTATCACAGCAACTCACAAATCTTGCTGCTGTTTTTGCACATTGTTGTACTTCACCCGGAACCACCGTTTGATGACATTTATAGCCTCTTAGGCCCAAAAATATGTTGTTGTCAAAATTCATTGGATAATATTTTGTCCACAGTTCCATGCTGTATTGATGTTGGTGGTACCATTAGGAGAGATACTGTAGCAGGCAAACGTTGATCAAAATAACAATTCACGGGAAAAGATAATTAACTTCAACATCACATAGCAGGTGTTCTCTGCTCTGCTGGAGTGCTGCGGATTTAACGACAGAATGCCAAAGCTCCTCTTCATAGCCTGAGGCCCTAATCATACTGTAAACGTACTGTATACGCACATAGTAGAGCATATTAACCCATTCTGGGGAAACCCCTTTTGGTGTTAGCATTATGTTATGCTTTAGCTATTGAAAAATAGCAGATCTACAAGCTCATAGCGCGCCACCGAGTGGCGCGCTACGAGCTTGTAGGTCTGCTATTTTTGAAAAATCAAAGAACGACTGACATAGAAACATAGCTTTTTCAGAAAACTGTCAGGATGTAGAAGACATTTTTTTAATCTGATCTCTGGTCAAAATGGGTTAATTAATGATGGCATGACCTCTGTTCTGTCGAGAGCGTTGCATCACGTGTATGTACAGTATGTACAGTACACTGTCGTGAAAACAATCATCCGTTATTGACTGACTGAGAGTGACGGCGAGTCAATAAGGAATGTCCTCCCTCGATGAATCGATGGATAAACGATGCTTGGCGGTCGTGCGGTCAGTTTATAACCGCACGACAACAGCAGTGTGTTCTGTTTGGGTCTGAGAGGCCAAAATAATGTCTTCAAACGGTGCTCCGTACCTGGCTCGAATAAATGCAGAATAAAGGGTTAATTGAAAAGCACGGCTGTTGCCTGACCGGTGTCGATGTGGCAAACCCACCGCCACACAAACCAAAGCATAAATCAGTCCTAACGGACGTTTTGCCATTGACGAAGGTGGCTTTATGTCGGCCAATTAATTACGTTAACAGCGTCCTCCTCACAAAAATAATGCTGTGTCAGCGTGTCATTCCATTCTATCCCGCTCTTATGGGGTTTGTAGTTTTTTTTTCTAATGCAGATAATTTGGACAAATGAGTGTCTGGAAAGAGGCCCGGTCGGTCGGTTGGTTGGCCCAACAACGACGTTGCATTAATCCATTCTGGGCCCGGAACCTTTTTGGGTGTTATAAAGCATTATGTTCTACTTTAGCTATTGAAAAATAGCAGACCTACAAGCTCATAGCGCGGCGAGTGCCGCTCTATGAGCTTGTAGGTCTGCTATTTTTTGAAAAATCGTGAAAATGCGGCGCAAATCTTTAAATATATTCTTTCAGACAGATCGTTTTTAACTAAAATCTTTGCATCTGGAACTACACATTTTCAGATGGGGGTCGGCGGCCAATTTCATATAATTCTGGGGGTCCTTGACATGAAATATTGAGAACCACTGACACATACTGTAGAAACATGGTGGTTTTTTCAGAAAACTGTCAGGATGTAGAAGACATTTAGTAGAATCGTGCTCAGGTCTGAATGGGTTAAGGTCGTTAGCCCCAGAACTGAGGATATACGGATGGAGAGGAAGAGGTAGAAGTAGAAGAAGAAGAAAGCATTTCCCTCGTTAATTACATAAAGGAAATTTATGGTTCAGCCATTACTTGATTGGTTGCAGCCACCGTCCCATTCACACACACACACACGTCACACGCACGCACATCTCTCTCTCTCTCTCTCTCTCTCTCTCTCTCTCTCTGTCTCTCTCTCTCTCTCCACTCATTACTGTGCACAAATGTATTATATATAAATAATACATAATTATTGTGTTTGAGCACAACATGAATATAAAACCCCAGAAATGTTCCATGTTGCGTGCTGTGCACGCTGTGCGGCCCCCCACACACACACACTTCAATCATTGTATGGCCCCCCCACACATACACACACACACAAACTTCAATCATTTGTACAGTCGTGGCCCCATGCCTAATGTAGTTGTCATATACCTGTCATATATGATCTACTCTATGATCTAATGTAGTTGTCATATTATGATGTGGTCATGCAGTGCTTCTATAGTTTATGTCTCCTAGTAGACTGTATTTGACGTTCCTTGTGATTTATCAGCGTGGGGTTTTTTTTGCGTATATTCTTGTGCCTGGTTGACGTTCTGCATTAGAGTCACTTCAGCTCCTCCGTATCCACAACGACACATGCCTTAATTGCCCTTGCCGTAATAGTCTTTTCATCCATTCTTCTTGATCACTATATATATTCCTCCCAACCCGACTCCCTCGACGGTCGTTATTCTAGTTAACGCTTTGATCTTTCACCTTTTATTTACTTCCTAGAATGCACTAGGAGCTTCATGCATTCATTCATTCATCCATCCATCCATCCATCCATCCATCCATCCATTCATTCATTCATTCCATGAAAGGTTCTCGTACACCAATTATGTGCTGATCAACTGACACCCTTTTCTCTGAGACCGCAGGTCACATTTACTATGATGAAAACGTACAATTCCAGTCAGTCAGTCAGTCAGTCAGCCAGCCAGCCAGCCAGCCAGCCAGCCAGCCAGCCAGTCAGTCAGTCAGTCAGTCAGTGTCTCACTCCAAATCCCCATACATGGGAAAGCCCCATATATATATGGTGCACATGAGACCTGTGAGCACGACGCGACGCATTGTGAGCTTGTAGATCTGCTATTTTTGAAATGGGACCTTCTTCATAATGATTACTTTCTATACTTTTGATACTTTTAAGTACATGTTGATACCAATACTTTCGTACTTTTACCCAAGTACATTTTTGAATTCTGGACTTTCACTTGTAACAGAGTAGTAGTTCTACTCTGCAGTATTGATACTCTACTTTCTTAAGCAAAACAAGTGAGTACTTTTCCCAGCCCTGCCTTATTATCTGCTAGCCCCTTTATCTGTGTACTGATGTCTGACATTTCTACATATGTCGTTCTCATGACATGTAGTTCTCTCTGTAGTTCTCATGACATGTAGTTCTCTACATATGTAGTTCTCTACATATGTAGTTCTCATGACATGTAGTTCTCTTGACATGTAGTTCTCTTGACATGTAGTTCTCTCGCTGACACACGCCGTCTGTGTGACTGATCTGTCTGTCTGTGTGTGCGTGCGACCGTGCGTGCATGCGTGTGTGCGTGCGTGGATCTGCTGGGACTTGACACCCATTAGTCCCGCATTAAAAGGAGACACCATGAACTCCAGCTGTTTACAGAACGCCTGGTTTATTTAAGACATGAATTCAGTGCCGTGGCAGCTAGTCTAAACTGGAGTGTGCAAATGTTTCTTTTCTCTACGTGCTTTATTGCCAGACGGAGGAGCCTGGAGGAGGAACGGATAATCTGAATATTTTAGGATCTGGAGAGAAGGCCTTCGTGGCCATCGACTGAACCGAGAAAATTAATGAGAACACAGTGCAGCTCATATCAAGATATTACAGTAGATGAAATCATGAAATTGTGTGCAAATCTTTTTATATACATTTTGAAAACAAACATTTTTAACTTGAATCTTTGATAACATACGTTGTTCAGAAAACTGTTCTATTCTATTTTCTTATGGTTTTTTAAAGGTAGTTGTTACGTCCAGGTGTTATTTTGTGCAAAGGCGCATTATTGGCTAATTGCCCTACCATAGGGGAATTGCACTGAGTTAATTGGGGAATTGGGGTGTTGTGCTAATTCACTTATTTCCATCACTCAAAAATCAATGCATTATCTCGATGGAAATAAGCAAATTAGCACAAAAACCCAACCCCCCATTGAGGACTTAGGAATTATAGGGGAAATAGCCAATAATGCACTTTTGCACAAAATAACACCTGGACCTCTTTGGTGGGGACGTAACAACTATACAAATAAAGGTAAGAAAGCCTTCTAGCATGGAATTCTAGGAAAACTAAACTGATGCAAAAACGCTAATCCACGCCTTTGGTTTTTTTGGACTGCCTAAGAAAACAACTGACAGATTACAACTTGTCCAAAATGCAGCAGCCAGAGTTTTAACTAGAACTAAGATGAGAGAACATATTACTCCAGTTTTGGCTTCACTGCACTGGCTTCCGGTTGTTTTTAGGATTGATTTTAAAATTATTTTACTTGTCTATAAAGCTCTCAATGGTCTCGCACCTTCCTACCTACATGACTGCCTGCCTAAATATGTCCCAAACCGCCCCTAAGGTCTTCCACTGCTGGCCTGCTCGCTTTGCCTAAACAAAATGGCAACTAAAAAATACGGGGAAGCAGCTTTTTGCTTCTACGGGCCGTCGGCATGGAACAAACTCCCACTGTACCTTCGTCAGGCAGCCTCTGGAGACATTTTTAAAGCACAGCTCAAGAACCACTTCTACAACATTGCTTTTAATTGATATTTTATTTTTTGTTATTCATGTCCTCACTGTATTGCATTACTGCTTGTTTTTTAATGTTTATGCCTTGCTTTTCTTTTCTTTTTTTTCTCCATTGTTCTGTAAAGCACTTTGAGCTGCATTTCATGTCATGAAAGGTGCTATACAAATAAAGTATTATTATTATTATTATTATTACTAAAATGAACCTGTCCTCTTCTCTCTTCCACACACAGTTCCTGTGCCTGAAGAACATCCGGACGTTCCTGTCGGCGTGCAGCGACATCTTCGGGATGAAGAAGAGCGACCTGTTCGAGGCCTTCGACCTGTTCGACGTCAGGGACTTTGGAAAGGTAACGGTCTCTTCATGATTGATTGATTGATTTTTTGCAGCTTTCCGTAGGTGCCCTTTGAGAGCGGTTTTGAAGGAGTCAAGGGATTCACATGTCTTAATGACTGTTGGTATAGGGCGTTCCACATTTTGGTGGCATAGGAGCGAAAATAATTTAGTCCCTTGTGGACTTATGATCTGTTTGATGTCAGGGACTTTGGAAAGGTAACGGTCTCTTCATGTACTACTGTAGGCTATTACAGGTGCTGCGTTGCTACTCGCCCATTGGGGGCGATGGGCTCTTTAGCCGACCGGTAACGTACGTACGTGCCTTAAGGATTATATACTGTAGGTCCCGGGTTCTTCTCCCGGGCTGAGGCTATATACATTACTGGCACATCAGGGACTTTGGAAAGGTTACGATCTCTTCATGTATTGTATAAACTTTATTACAGGCTCGTGGCCCACAAGGTAAAGAGGTTTACCGTAACATCCGTAGTATACAATGGTGAAATTTACGGACCAACATGTTGGCTTGTACATATAAACATGTCTAAACATGTCCTCGTCATCCTCTAATAAGGTATATCTGTTATGATATTATGCCCAAGATATTTAGTAATTTTTGACACACCCATAATTTGACCAGACAGATGAAAGGCAGGAAACATAAAGTTCCAGATCTTCTTTATAGTTCTACATATGAGTATCATGCTCTTCGTGGCATTATACTGAATATCAAAGTCAATACCGTAATTGTATTGTTTGATGTCAGGGACTTAAAAGGTAAAGAAAGGCACAGTGTCTTCCATGTACCGGGCCCTCGATTGCTCCTCGTTACCTTTGAGCAGACCTGACCATTCCACCATAAACCATCGACGCACCTTATTTGTCTTTTCATCTCACTGAGACACGCCGTTTTAATAAAACAGAAAAATCATCGCGCACATGTGAAGTGAACAGAGAGATTACATAATATGTTCCCTATACTACTGCAATAATACCACACGGTATTGCAGTCAATGTTGGACATGGTGTTTTTATAAATCAAAGCAAACGAACAACCCCACTCAGTCTGCTATTGGCACGGGTATATATATATATATATATATATATATATATATATATATATACGCAGCTCACAGAGATTCACAGTGAGAAAATAATAGGCATCACTCCCAAGTCCTTCTGGTGCTTTTATTTTAATTGGTAGAGCCACGTCGGACGGACAGACATCGTATACGGTGAAGACACAGACGTGTTTCGCCGTCAAGCCTTCCACAGAGGCAGCAGGTAGTGGATGATTTATCAATATAAGATAAGGATTTATAAATCATCCACGACTGCTGGCTTTCTTTTTTAAAACATAGCTAGCAAGTGCTAATGAGTACAGTGTCCTTGGCTGTATGGCAGAATACTGTACAAAGTGTACATACATATCTTGGTCTATAGTGCATTGTAACAGGGATAGACTCCATCTCAGCAGACTCGGCAGACTTGGCAACCTGACTGTAGAAAGTAACAGTACAGTAAAGAACTTGGGGGGTCATTATTGATTCTGAATTGAATTTTAATTCACACATTAATCATGTTACCAAGATTGCCTTTTTTCACCTTAGAAATATTGCACGAATCAGAGCCTATTTGTCATTGGACGATGCGCTAATCCACGCCTTTGTTTTTTCTCGGCTTCTGGGCATTGTAACGGGGACAGACTCCATCTCCCAGGGGTCTATAGGGCATTGTAACAGGGACAGACTCCATCTCCCTGAGGTCTATAGGGCATTGTAACAGGGACAGACTCCATCTCCCTGAGGTCTATAGGGCATTGTAACAGGGACAGACTCCATCTCCCAGGGGTCTATAGGGCATTGTAACAGGGACAGACTCCATCTCCCAGGGGTCTATAGGGCATTGTAACAGGGACAGACTCCATCTCCCTGAGGTCTATAGGGCATTGTAACAGAGAACAGACTCCATCTCCCAGGGGTCTATAGGGCATTGTAACAGGGACAGACTCCATCTCCCAGAGGTCTATAGGGCATTGTAACAGAGAACAGACTCCATCTCCCAGAGGGTCTCTAGGGCATTGTAACAGAGAACAGACTCCATCTCCCAGAGGTCTATAGGGCATTGTAACAGAGAACAGACTCCATCTCCCAGAGGTCTATAGGGCATTGTAACAGAGAACAGACTCCATCTCCCAGAGGTCTATAGGGCATTGTAACAGAGAACAGACTCCATCTCCCAGAGGTCTATAGGGCATTGTAACAGAGAACAGACTCCATCTCCCAGAGGTCTATAGGGCATTGTAACAGAGAACAGACTCCATCTCCCAGAGGTCTATAGGGCATTGTAACAGAGAACAGACTCCATCTCCCAGAGGGTCTACAGGGCATTTTAACGGGGATAGACCCCATCTCCCAGAGGTCTATAGTGCGTAACAGTAATACAGTCGACAGAACCATGTTTATGTTTAATTCATATACGCTGAGTGAACACGGTGGACATGCAGAGTGCAGACCTCCTGCAGCTTTAATAGCTTCCTCTCATTAAAGTCTCAAAAACGTGCCGGCTGTTTCATCTTCTCTGTGGGGTTAACAGTCTGCGCCTCCGGGCCCTGTGTTTTAATGTCTCTCTCTCTCTCTCTCTCTCTCTGCCGTGCTGCTGATGGTGTCTGACATACTTAAGAGTAAAAGTATCGATACTGCAGCGTATAGTAACTCACGTTTTCGATCGAATGCAGTGGAGTAAAAGTACAATATTTGGATCGCAGATGTAGTGGAAATTGGGAGTACTCGAGTAAATCCACTTATAGTCAGTGGCGGAAGGTTCCTATAACGGCAGTGGGCGCCCCCCCCCCATTTGTAATTAAAGTAAAAGTAGTCTGAGGAAAAGGAACAGTCCTGTTTTCCCCGGACATTGTTTGGGGATATTTTGGCTGAGATGTGGCTCTGTTTGTCAAGTCTCAAGTCAGTGTGGAGCAGTGTTGTTTTTGGCAGCTTGTAGATCTGCTATTTTCAGCATGCAACCAAGTGTAAAATGACTCATACTGGATCTCTTGTCCACTAGTCCCCTTCCTAGCATTTTAGTCTAGTTTTTATTTGTCGACGAAATTGTCAGTATATTTAGTCTCAGTTTTAGTCATCGTAGCTTAACTTAGTCGACGAAAACAACACTGGTGTGGAGATTACCCGCCGGCCGGTGGTGTTGCTGCCCCTCCCCTCCCCTCCCTCCCGGCTCATGGGTCTTTACAGACGGGCCGACGGTACACAGACAGACAGACAGCCTCTCCTCTGACCGTGTCAGTGTAGCGTTGCTGCAGGAGACCGGAGTGTGAATGAACCGTGCAGTCACTGGAACAAAGCCACCGTATTATTAGCATTTGAATACCTGTTCTGTGAACACCGTAAAGGTGTGTGCCTATACGTGACAAAATGACCAGCTTCAGCCTTCAGTCAGTGGGTTCTCTTTGGACTCATTATTCTGTCAGTGGGTGCTTGTTGTGCCCTCAAGCACTGCCGAAGTTGACACCTCGTACGTTATTGCTTATAGTTGCTCTTTCCACCCAGTGTTGCCGAGAGCGAGGGTGTCCGTGGCTCCGTGACAGCCTGACGCTGCCGTCCGTCTGCCGTCGTGAAGTTTAGGCTGTGAGGTTTAATTAGAGATCCCCAACGCTCCCACGGGGAGGCTGGGCCGGGCAGGAGGCTGGATGCCTCTTATTGGAAGGAGGCTAGCTGGCGGGCCGTGGCTCTCCCACGCACACACTCTCTGTGTGTGTGTGTGTGTGTGTGTGTGTGTGTGTGTGTGTGTGTGTGTGTGTGTGTGTGTGTGTGTGTGTGTGTGTGTGTGTGTGTGTGTGTGTGTGTGTGTGTGTGTGTGTGTGTGTGTGTGTGTGTGTGTGTGTGTGTGTGTGTGTGTGTGGGGAGAGAGAGAAAATTGGCACGTCATCTTTTTGACATGTTCAGTCTCTGGACATCGACATGCTGTACCATCATCTCTACTGTAAATGGTGCATTTTATATAACACTTTGTATCCAAGGCACTTTACATAATATTGTACATTACATTCACACATATACATTTACATATATTGTTCATTACATTCACCCATTCACACACACATTTACATATATTGTGCATTACATTCACCCATTCACACACACATTCACACATCTTTACATAGATTGTGCATTACATTCACCCATTCACCGATGGCGGAGGAAACCATGCAAGGCACCAACTAGCACATCGGGAGCAATTAGGGTTTTCGGAGTCTTGCTCAAGGACACTTTGACACTAACTCTGTGGGAGGAGCCCACAGGGATCGAACCGGGAACCTCATGGTTCCCATCTGGCCCGCTCTACCGCTGATCCACTGTATAAGGAGACACATGACACACTCCCCATGCGTCACATGACCTATAGAGTCATGTAACCCAGAGTCATGTGACATAGTCACGTAACCTAGAGTCATGTGACCTAGAGTCGTGTCACCTAGAGCCATGTGACCTGTAGTCATGTGACATACTGTAGAGTGGTTGAGTGGTCGACGTGTGAAACAGGAAGTGCGATGTGCCAATAGGAGAAGTGTGCTCAGCATCTCTGGTGTGAACGCAACGCATAACGAACGCACATTACGCAATAACTGCATTCAGCTGCTGCTCAGGAAATGATTAGGACACATTTAGCAGTTGGACTCAAATTAGAATAACGTGCTCAATGTAGGCCATTTTATTATAGTCGAACTACTACATGTCTACATACAAATGTGTACTGTAAATAGCATTTACAGTACACATTTGGTATGTAGACATTTGGTAGGTCAACTTTGCCGCCAAGTTATTCATAATAGTGACCATTTCTGACCGAAGTCATTGGTTTTTTGTCATGTGAAAGCAGGGAATCATAGCTTCAAATTGACATATTGGTTGTTCAGTTTGACCCGCCAGTTTTGGAGATATGGCTTATAGAGTAATGTCTTACAGAGAAACGGCGAGTTGAGAAAACAGGCTTGAGGGTTGGTTCACTTCTGTGGACCTCGCTGCATTTATTTCATATTTACAGGTCGATTTCAGCTCTGATATTAATTTCAAACATGCTCTAGTATGTGAAGAGTCTGTCAGTGCAATTAAAAAATAAAATAGTTTTTCTCCTCCTGAGCAGTTAGTCTTTCCGACTGTCTCTGTATCAAAAAGAGTCAAATATAGACACTTTCATACAGAAACCTTATTTCTTTCCTAATAATATTTATACTAGGAGGAAGCATGAGGTCAGTTCGGAGCTCTCCTCAGTTAGGCAGAGGGAGAGTATAGCGCCCAGGATCATTGAAAGGACCTTTTTAGTCTGTGGTCTGCATTCAGTTGCTTGTTTGCTACAACATTGGCACAAAATCACTAGGCAATTAATTATTCTGTCTACACCAGTGGCTTTCAACCCTGTCTGAAATTCTTTATTAGGAACCATCCCTTAAAGACAAACAATTCAACCAGAAAAAAAGTAGTTATCATGAATCATGTATAAACTAAGAACGTAACAGTGGAGTATCTATGTCAACTATACATACTATACTATATTATATATTATACAATATACATGTGTACCCTAAAGTGCTATATGACTACATGAAATGTAATTCTAGTGCTGTCTACGTAACAGAGCTGATGGCTTGGGTTCAACTCTCAGATCAACCGTTTCGTTGTTCACTGATTAATGTACAAGGCCTGCTATAGTATATACTGTACCGTTTCACCTATACTGTACTTTAGCTGCTGTACACGTTGTGTCTCCCATTGATCTGCAGACAGAACCGACCCGGCCCGGTCTGATACATGTGTTTTTTTTATCACGTCTCACTTTGATTGATTCCCACTTTTACAGTAGAGCAAAGGAATCGGTGTTGGCTATAGCTCTTTAAGACATTCTGACCTGAGATCAGATTCTAAAAAATGTCTTCTACATCCTGACAGTTTTCTGAAAAAGCCATGTTTCTATGTCAGTCGTTCTTCGATTTTTCAAAAAATAGCAGACCTACAAGCTCATAGCGTGCCACTCGGTGGCGCGCTATGAGCTTGTAGGTCTGCTATTTTTCAATAGCTGAAGCATGATATAATGCTAAGACCAAAATGTGTTGTGCGGCAAAGGCCGTCGGGATCGGGAGTTGAACCCGCGGCACACTGCCAGACTCGGACTAACCAGTCAGGGTGCCAGGACCGCTGAGCCGCGACCCAGGCAGGCAAAGTTTGCGGGTCCTTGACTGACATGAAAGGTTTTGAGCATTGCTTTTATAGAAAAATACGTTTTTCCAGAAGACTGTTTAGTGGAATTGGCCTCGGGTGTAAATGGTTTAAAGCTAATGGATTCTCCCGTGGTGGGATATGAAAGCGTCTGCCACTCAACCTATAGACGCTCTGTATATAAGCTCACAGATCTGTGTGTGTGTGTGTGTGTGTGTGTGTGTGTGTGTGTGTGTGTGTGTGTGTGTGTGTGTGTGTGTGTGTGCGTGTGCGTGTGCGTGTTCTTCACATGTTTTATATATTTATAGACGGCAGGCAGGGGTCCAGCTTTAATAGAACACCAACCCCCGCGTGCTGTTTATTTTATCGGCGTGTGTGCGTGGCAGCTTCCATCCTCCACACTGTAGCTTCCATTCCACCAGGGCTGTTTCTGTCGACTAAAACTAAGACGAAAAATGTCACTGACGAAAACTAAATGGAAACTGAATAAAAACTAAGCTATGATGACTAAAACTAAGACTAAATGTATTGACAATTTCTACAACAGCTAAAAACTACACTAAAATGCTCGGAAGGGGACAAGATATCTAGTAGCAGATCTACAAGCTCACAACGCGTCGTGCTGCGACACGTTGTGAGCTTGTAGATCGGCTATTTTCAGCGAGTGTAACATCAGTCATTACGACGGCATCAAGGCCCGACAAAATACATTTTAGTCGACTAAATCACCTGTAGATTTAGTCGACTAAAATCTTATGATATTTAGGCCTCCAACCTCCACACTGTATAGCCTCCAGCCTTCCACCAGGGAACACCACATCCTCTCTATCTCTCTCTCCCTTAAGGTCTTATTAATTTCCGCGTACCTCTCACTGTAGGCTCTAGAAGCAGAAATGTTTTTTTGGAGAGTGCATTTTCCAGCCCTGGTGTCTCGCTGCCGCAAAACCTCACCCTATACCCCAAAACCTCACCCAACCGTAACCTCACAGGGTCAGGGAAGCCAAGGGGGGATTTTTAAACGGCAGCGCATGTCTAAAACCCACGGATGAGTTTTAACCAGCCAAGCATGTTGTCTTATATATACCGACAACGCATGACGGGAACCAACAGTATTTTAGGGGCAGCGGTGGCCGATGGTTTGCGGAGCGGTCTTGATATCGGAAGGTCGCTATAGTTCGTATCCCCGGACCGGCACGTTAAAATTACCAACCGCTGAAGTGCCCTTGGACAAGGTTGGAACCCCTACCATGAAATGTTCTATGAGCAGGGCCTGGCTGTCCAGTTACCCTGGGTAAACATAGAACCTTTCCTTTCCTTTTTCTGTGGCTGTTATCGACAGTTAGGAGAAGTCTGTGTAGCGGCAGTGGAGTGTCATGGGGGGTGGGGATTGAACCGGGGCGCGTCTCTCTCCCGCTGGGAGTGAGATCTGGGTCGGAGGTTTTGACGATAATATAACGATGTCATGTTTGACAAACAACCAGCAGCCGGTGAGATGATGTCGTCGTCCTCGCTGTTGTTGTGGTGTTTCATCACAACCTAACGAGACCTCCGTTCACAGCTGTGTCTCGTCGTGTCGTCTAACACTCCCATGTGTAGGAACTCCTCCGGAGTCACGCACGCACGCCACGCACGCACGCACGCACGCACACAGACACGCACACAGTCACGCACAGGCAGTCACACATGCACGCACGCGAGCACGCATACACACTGAGGCCTTATGTATAAGCCCTTTCACTTTAGCAAGAGGGAAAGGAGAGAAAAAAAATGAAGAGGGAAAGAAAAAAAAACATCTGGTTTGCACATCTGTCTCGTAGACACGTTGAGGAGGAACTCTGTCTGTGGGGAGAGAGAGAGAGAGAGAGAGAGAGAGAGAGAGAGAGAGAGAGAGAGAGAGGCAGAGAGGCTTGGCTGCAAGCGTGAACATCACTCACACACTCACGCACTCAACGCAACGCCGAGGAAAGGGGAGAGAGAAATGGAGCAGCGGAATGCTCGTACGTTTTGTCGAAAGCATTCGGTGACGGCGCATGAATGAATGAATTGAGCTACCGAACAATCCTCTCGCGGTTTCACGTCCGATCGTATTTGTTGTGTTGCGAGAAGGAAGGAAGGTTGCTCGAGGACGCGTTTGTTTTTTTTCCAGAGAAAGGAGGATGCTATGCCTTTCACACAGTACACACACGCACACATATACTGTACACACACACGTACTGCACGCACACACACGCACGCGCACACGTGCGCGCACACGTACGCATGCAGCCAGACCACAGGCAGGAGCGTTTAGCAGCTGCTCCGATCCCTAAACACACATAACCCATTCTGACCTGAGATCAGATTCTAAAAAATATGTCTTCTACATCCTGACAGTTTTCCATTCTGACCCGAGATCAGATTCTAAAAAAAAATGTCTTCTACATCCTGACAGTTTTCCATTCTGACCTGAGATCAGATTCTAAAAAAATGTCTTCTACATCCTGACAGTTTTCCATTCTGACCTGAGATCAGATTCTAAAAAAATGTCTTCTATGTCAGTCGTTCTTCGATTTTTCAAAAATAGCAGACCTACAAGCTCGTAGCGCGCCACTCGGTGGCGCGCTATGAGCTTGTAGATCTGCTGTTTTTCAATAGGTAAAGCATAACATAATGCTATAACACCAAAAGGGGTTCCGGTCCAGAATGGGATAATGGTGGTTGTCGTTAGTTCTCAGGAAACCCAACGTTCCCCTCTGGATCCAGTGTGGTCGTTATTGAGTCGCCGGCTCTTGTTAATAATTGTAATTGTTTCAAAATGGTATATAAACCCACACAGAGACACAGGACATGTGACCACGTTCAACGTGGCATCTCTCGTTTTTGGCATTATAGGCGCCAACTTGTGCCAACCTTAAAGGGAAACTTCTTTATGTGTGTAATGTGTGGTTTTAGATATTTTAGATTGTAGCAGTGAGCCCAGTGTCTCTGATGTCATGGACACTGGGCCCCTCTTACTTCCTGGACTACATGTTGTCTCAGTAGGACAGCCCCTCCCACTATCCACAAGGAGGAGCAGTGCACCAAAGCATTATGGGAATTGTAGTCCAGGAAAGACTACAGTCTTCAGTATTTTGAAAACCCACCTTTTCAGACTCCATCTATACTTCATACTCCTATTTTACCTCTATAGTGCCGAAATGATTTCGGCTCGTCAGAAATGTTCAGTAGCACCGAAGAGCCGACTTTAGGACGTCAAATCATAATTGTAATGTACACGGTGTACTGTATTGTCATCACCTCCTGTACATATCTGTGGTTGGATCTACAAACCCTCTTGTATAAGTGTGGTTGTCATACAATCTGCCCCATCAGTGTTTTCTCATCGTCTGTGAATGACTAATATTGTCTCACTTCTATGTTTTTGCTATTTCCAGCTACCTTAAACATATCATCTCATGTCTAAATAGAACCAAGGCGCTGACAGGCCACTTTCTGTCCTCTCATAATACGACCAGGAGTTGCTCAACGCTCGGGAACAATTAGCACCACAGGCCCGTGGAACTGTAGCTGTGTCTTGTAATCTGATCGGCGGGAACTCTCGAAGCAGCAGCAGCACTTTAAGTGCATTTGCTGCTTTGCTTTGCCCTCAAACTTGGGACGTAATAATTGCCTGCTGAGTGTAATTCCCGTCGGCCCTGATGTGTTTCAAATGTCCTTTTTTCTCTTTGGGGTTCTATTTCTAGGATCAGAATTCATTCAAAGGCATTTCTTTAAAATCCAACAAGCGATCTGTCTGTCACTCAACATGCTGAGGAAAACATGAGGTTACATTAGCAGCTACCGTACGCATATGATGTTACATTAGCAGCTACCGTACGCATATGATGTTACATTAGCAGCTACCGTCCGCATATGAGGTTACATTAGCAGCTACCGTATATGCTAAACGGAAAAACTGAGAAAAACACGACACGATGGAGGCACATCTGTGTCCAGCGACATTAATAACTATTGATAGATAGACAGATATAGATATATCACTGTAAATCCCTGGAACATGTGACGCGTTTAAAACCTAAACACCATGTGTGTAATAATAAAATGCCAAATGTTTATTAATGGTCATAAAATACAGTAGTTATACGCGAGTTCACTCAAACACCTCACGAGAACAGCTAGTGTTTGAATTCTAAACACCTATAATATGACTGAATTTGATTGTAAAAACTAAACACGTTTATGTGTTTAAAAAGTGTTACGGGCGATTAAACATGTTCTTCTGTTTATAATCTAAACACTGTGACACGTTTAAAAAGGGTTACAAATAAGTGTTTATGACCTAAACGCTTGGGTTGAGTTAGATAGATAGATAGATTACGTGAAACTTTGGCTGAGTCATCCGACACGCATACTTTAGGGACCTAAAAATGCAGCTCTGAATTCAAACGATAACCTACAAAATAAATACATATAAATATCGGTGGAATTTGCATCATATCTGTCTTTATTGTGCATATACATACAGTAGGCTATACAAGCAATAGACCGTTTTATCTTTTTTATGTGACAGTGTGTTGACAGAATAATGTTGAGCACATCATGCATATTTTATGTGAGGTTTTGGCACTTTGGGGACGTCCTTGAAACAACATCACACAACGCCCACCCCCCTGAACCCCCTCCCCTCCTCACAGCACACATTTTAACCCATTCTGACCTGAGATCAGATTCATACGAGGTTTCCACTGGACACACACTCATGGTCTGATGAACCCATTCTGACCTGAGATCAGATTCTAAAAAATGTCTGTTGTTCTTCGATTTTTCAAAAATAGCAGACCTACAAGCTCGTAGCGCGCCACTCGGTGGCGCGCTATGAGCTTGTAGATCTGCTATTTTTCAATAGCTAAAGCATAACATGATGCTGACACCAAAATGGGTTCCCGTTCAGAATGGGTTAAGAGGTTTAGAGTGGTCTGGTTTGGTCTGTGGTCTGGTCTGGTCTGTGTCTGTTCTGGTCTGTAGTCTGGTCTGTGGTCTGGTCTGTGAGCACAAAGACAACACAGTGTTGTCAACAGTACTGACCAAGGACATGCAGAGGGTGTTACGGCTCATACGTACTCCAGTTTTTGGTGATATAGGTTATATCATGATGGTGTGTAGTTTTCCAACCCTTTATTAAAAACTACACCATTACGTCAGTCAGTGGCGGTGATGATCAGCTATCACCACCGCGGACACAGACCCATCTCTCTGTTTTCACTGTATCAGTAAGAGAGAGGGGGGGAGAGAGAGAGAGGGGAGAGAGAGAGAGGGGGAGAGAGAGAGGGGGGAGAGAGAGAGAGAGAGAGAGAGAGAGGGGGGGAGAGAGAGAGGGGGGGAGGAGAGGGGGGAGAGAGAGAGAGAGAGAGAGAGAGGGGGAGAGAGAGAGAGAGGGGGGAGGAGAGGGGGAGAGAGAGAGGGGGGAGAGAGAGAGAGAGAGAGAGAGGGACAGGATATGAGCAGGTATTGATTATCGTCTAAGTCTTCACTGACTGTGATAAATTTAACTGGAAAACCGAGCCAGATGGAGCCCCCCAACCCCCCCCCCCCCCCCCCCTCTCTCTCTCTCTCTCTCTCTCTCTCCCTCTCCCTCTCTCTCTCTCTTTAATTCACCTTCTCCCATCTGCCTCGGTCGGTCCGGTCAGTGTCCTTCTGTGTCCACCTAGCAGATGCGTGTGTGTGCGTTGCGATGCGTGCGTGGGTGCGTGCGTGCGTGTGTGTGCGTGCGTGCGTGGTCAGACAGATATCAGGTGACATGCTAAAGGCCCATATTATCCTCTAATGCTTCAGGCGCTCTTCAAGGCCCACGACGCAGCGCTGCGTCGTCACATGGATGAACCAAATAAGGCCGTAATGCAATCACTGTTATATTTAAAACCCATTCTGACCTGAGATCAGATTCTAAAAAATATCTTCTACATCCTGACAGTTTTCCATTCTGACCTGAGATCAGATTCTAAAAGATGTCTTCTACATCCTGACAGTTTTCCATTCTGACCTGAGATCAGATTCTAAAAGATGTCTTCTACATCCTGACAGTTTTCCATTCTGACCTGAGATCAGATTCTAAAAAATGTCTTCTACATCCTGACAGTTTTCCATTCTGACCTGAGATCAGATTCTAAAAGAT
This sequence comes from Protomyctophum bolini, assembly GCF_963924005.1. NCBI lineage: Eukaryota > Metazoa > Chordata > Actinopteri > Myctophiformes > Myctophidae > Protomyctophum > Protomyctophum bolini. The sequence continues at coordinate 2,633,623 of NC_137882.1, read as the reverse complement.
GTCTTCTACATCCTGACAGTTTTCCATTCTGACCTGAGATCAGATTCTAAAAGATGTCTTCTACATCCTGACAGTTTTCCATTCTGACCTGAGATCAGATTCTAAAAGATGTCTTCTACATCCTGACAGTTTTCCATTCTGACCTGAGATCAGATTCTAAAAGATGTCTTCTACATCCTGACAGTTTTCCATTCTGACCTGAGATCAGATATCTAAAAATGTCTTCTACGTCAGTCGCTCTTTGATTTAAAAAAAAATAGCAGACCTACAAGCTCGTAGCGCGCCACTCGGTGGCGCGCTATGAGCTTGTAGATCTGCTATTTTTCAATAGCTAAAGCATGACATGATGCTAACACCAAAATGGGTTAAAGTGCCTGTGAAATGGCATTCAGGGCCCTTTGGTTCGTCCATGGATTGGTGTAGCGTATAGAATATATATTCCGGTGTGTCCATGGATTTGAAAAATGTATATGTCACGATCTGACGTTTTCTTGCTCCACCTGTGTCTTGTTAGTCTCTTAGCCAATCCCTGTCTTGATTTTGTGTATGTTCACCTTTGCCCTGTTTTCCTTGTGTGTATTTATAGCCGTGGTTTGTTGAGTTATTTGTCAGATCATTGTTGTATGTTAAGTGTGATGTTGCCTTTGTATCCTGGATTTTGGAATAAATTCTAGACTTCTCTGCGCCTCCCTGTTCTGCACTTTGGTCCTACCTTATTGATCCACACCGTGACAGTATATATTTTGATTTATTAACGTGAGAACGATGGCTTCTAATTATCGCATTATCGCAAATTATCTTTTCAGGAATCGGAAAGCCTGCAGTTTCTATTAGCTTAGTATTCCCCATTGATGATGTCACTGGTGGACGGGTTTCTGAACTGCCCACAGCCCTCCTATGAGACACAGAGTGCGTAGGAAAATAATGGTGGCGTTGTGACAGGCATTTTATCACTTTAGTAACGACCGATTATATGAAGATACAGCTCGACAAGTGTTGAAGTGGTCCTTTAATGGCGGTGGCTAATGGGTAGAGTGGCTTGATGGTAATCATAAGGTTGCCAGTTCGAACCCTGTGGGCTCCTCCCCAGAGTTAGTGTCGAAGTGTCCTTGAGCAAGACACTGAACCCCTAATTGCTCCTGATGTGCTGGTTGGTGCCTTGCATGGTTTCCACTGCCATCAGTGTGTGAATGTATATATGTGTGAATGGGTGAATGTAATGCACAATCTATGTAAAGGTGTGTGAATGGGTGAATGTAATGCACAATCTATGTAAAGGTGTGTGAATGTGTGTGTGAATGGGTGAATGTAATGCACAATCTATGTAAAGCGCCTTGGATAAAGGCGCTATATAAATGCACCATTTACCAGTTATTGACCAAAAGGAATCTGACATACAGTAAAATATAGTGAGAGTGACAGATTTATGATATGTGCCTTAAGACAATAAAACATAAATGTTTTCCAATAAAATATTTACATTTCTCACGAGGATCCATCAAGGACAGAAGAAGAAAAAGGACACATATTGCATAGTGTTTAGTTGGAAAAACAATCAACCAGACATGTTTTTGGAAAAGGGAAATAAAACATTTTTCTTTTTGGAGACTGACAACTGACGACGTGTCCTACCGCCAACTCAAACTGTGAAATCGATTATGTTTTTATTGGCTGGCTTCTTTTTTTCATTTTACAGTACAGGATTAGCCATTAACCCATTCTGAACGGGAACCCCTTTTGGTGTTAGCATCATGTTATGCTTTAGCTATTGAAAAATAGCAGATCTACAAGCTCATAGCGCGCCACCGAGTGGCGCGCTACGAGCTTGTAGGTCTGCTATTTTTGAAAAATCAAAGAACGACTGACATTTTTAGAATCTGATCTCAGGTCAGAATGGGTTAATCAGACCAGTATGTGTCCAGTGGAAACCTCGTATGAATCTGATCTCAGGTCAGAATGGGTTAATATTTATTTTCCATTTTCCAGGAAGAGCGGCTTTGAAAATATGGTGTGTAGGTCGTGGAGCGCATTTGATCCAAAACAGTAAAAAGTTCTGCGGTGTCTGTTTTGATTTGAGGTGGACTGAAGCACTAGTCATAGTCCGGTTTTAGGTGATAAGGTGACCACTGAAACGGTGGTTAGTAAAAAACAGAGAGATGTGTTTCTTTAAGGCTCATACATAGTCTGGATTTTCGGTGGTGAGGTGACCACCGAACTACAACATGACTTCACTGAGCCGCGGTAAAGAGCAAACCACCGCCACCCGCTCCAGCCCTTCTCTCTGTTTTTACTCACCACCGCTCAACGTTATTTCAGCTCCGGTGGTCACCTCACCACCGGAGCGGTGGTCACCTCACCACCGAAAATCCAGACTATGAATAGGCCTTTAGGGTGAGCGGTGAGTCTCTTACCACCGCGGCTCAGTGACGTCATGTTGTAGTTCACCGCGGCTCAGTGACGTCATGTTGTAGTTTTAGTAAAAACACAGATGTGTTTGGGGTGAGCGTTGAGTCTCTTACCACCGCGGCTCAGTGACGTCATGTTGTAGTTTTAGTAAAAACAGAGATGTGTTTGGGGTGAGCGGTGAGTCTCTTACCACCGCGGCTCAGTGACGTCATGTTGTAGTTTTAGTAAAAACAGAGATGTGTTTGGGGTGAGCGGTGAGTCTCTTACCACCGCGGCTCAGTGACGTCATGTTGTAGTTTTAGTAGAGACAGAGAAATGTGTTTGGGTGAGTCACTTACCACCGCGGCTCAGTGACGTCATATTAGTTGTATTGTATGTCTTTAGAGAGAGAGAGAGAGAGAGAGAGAGAGAGTAATTGGATGTAATTTGTATTAAAGCTATCCCCTGGCTAACCTTCCCTATGTGGATGTACAACTATTTCTGACAGACGGCAGAATGCACAATCCTGATGGTTTTGTCAGATGCTTTTCTCTTTCAGAGTCACAATGTAACACAGCTCTGCTTACACACACGTGTTTTATTCACACTTAATTTGTGCACGTGCATCGTTTCATTTTTTATTTTGTTCCACTTTGCTGGTAATGTGGAAATTGTTTGTTTCCACATAAAAAAGGCCATTTGAATTAGAGAGGGCTGGCTGGCTGTCAGAGCACATTCAACTGTGGTAACTTTGGCTTCAGTGATCGCTCTGTGCGTGTGTGCGTGCGTGTGTGTTGTGTGTGTGTGTGTGTCTGCGTGCCTTCTTGCTAGAATAAAGCCAGCTGACATGTGATGTGCAGGATGATGTGTGTCAAAACTACCAATCAAAACAGATGACACACACACACACACACACACACACACACACACACACACACACACCTCTGACAATGTGCCAATTGACCCATAATTAACGGTGGGTTCACCACGCAGTGAACCATGTGAGCTGCCTCTGACACATGCACTGTGTGGTACCGTGCACGGCGTGCAGTGAACTGTGTGTGTGTGTGTGTGTGTGCTCTGACACATGCACTGTGTGGTACTGTGCAGTGAACTGTGTGTGTGTGTGTGTGCTCTGACACATGCACTGTGTGGTACCATGCAGTCAGTGAACCGTGTGTGTGTGTGTGCTCTGACACATGCACTGTTTGGTTATGTGAACGTGTTGCATTTCAGCC